>NC_133658.1:506961128-507317388 GCF_037893015.1 Macrotis lagotis
TACATCCTGTGAAACAGATTTTGATTAACAACCTCTGAAATAGGAGAAAAGGTCTTGATTTTCCCCTAATATTAGTATTTTTTGAGTCAGACAGAGGAGGTTAATAATGACTGATGAGAATTTAGTTATTAATCTATCATTTGTTTCAGCACAATGAAGTATAATGGGAAGAACACTTGACCCTTCAGGTCCTGTCCTGTCACTGACTGTCTAACCATGGGTAGTTTTTCTTATTTGGAAAATGAAGGGGCTAGTAAGTCAAAAATTCAAAACTTCCTATTACATACCCTAAAGATACTCAAAGAAAAACTAGATTACTTTTATTGTTGAATGCTTTTATGGAAAGCAAGAAAGCAGCCAATTTTGTTTTATAAAGAGTTTTCCAAAAAAGAATTTTTCCGGGCCAGCTAAGTGGCGCAGTGGATAGAGCACCCACCCTGAAATCAGGAATTACCTGAGTTCAAATCTGGCCTCAGACACTTAATAAGCTGTATGGCCTTGGGCAAGCCACTTAACCCCCATTTGCCTTGCAAAAAAAAAAAAACCTTAAAAAAAACCTTTTCTGACTAAAGTTCTTACTCACAAAAACTAATTAGAATATTACAGTCAATAAACATCAATTAAGAACTTACTAAGTGTTGGAGATACAAAAAGAGGTAAAAAACATTCCCTGCCCCTTAAGGGGCTTATAATCTAATGAGAAAGACAATAAAAAACAAATATGTGTCAGTTTGTGTGTATGTATGTATACATATATGTCAAAGAGGAAATAATTAACAGAGGAAAAGGTACTAAAATTAAGGGGACTGAGATTTTCTATAAAAGATTTTTAATTAGAATTTAAAGGAAATTAGGGAAGTCAGTAGATGAATTTGGAGGAGAGTATTCCAAGCATGAGACAGAGAAAATGCTCAGAGCCAAGATATGTGATATCTTCTTAATGGAAAAGCCAGGGGGCAGCTAGGTGGCCCAGTGACCCTGAAGGCAGGTGGACCTGAGTTCAAATTTGGCCTCAAACACTTAATAATTACCTAGCTGTGTGACTTTGGGCAAGTCACTTAACCAGGTTGCCTTGCAAAAAAAAGAAAAAAAAGAAAGAAAATCCAATCCAAGAGGCCAGTATCATTAAAGAGTACGTATTAGGGAGCACAGTGTAAGAATTGAAAGATTGGGGGGGGGGGGGTCTATGTTATAAAGAGCTTTGAATAACAAAGAGAACATTTTATATTTGTTCCTGGAGACAATAGAGAGCCACTAGGATTTCATGAGTAGGGCGTGGTGACCCAATCACATCTGCATTTTAGGAAAATCACTTTAGTGGCTGAATGGAGAATAGATTGAAGTAGGAACAGAATAGCTATAGACAAACCCACCAGCAGTAATAAAGGTGTGGAAAGATGAGGATCTGCACTACAGTGGTGGCCATGTCAGAGGAAGAAGGGTGAACATTTGAGAGATGGTGCAAAAGTGAAAGTGACAGGTTTTGGCAACAGATTAGATGGAGGGGGAGATTGCTCTCTACAGAAACAGGGAAGGTAAGTGTTGGGAGCCAGGGTCTCTAGGCTGTTTGACACAGTTGCAGCAAGAAGACTCAAGGCAGTCATACTGCCTGATGGAACAACATTTCCTTCTTCAATATATATAGGGATTCCATGTATACCCATATTTATAGGTCTATTATAGATTGCAAAACTTACTCATCCTAATAGTAGAATGACTATAAAGGAAGGATTTCAGAGAAATTCCTTGAATAAAACAGATTGTGAACTCTGTCCAAATTTAACAGGACTGCCTCTCCCTGAGACATACAAAAGGCTTCAACATTATGAAATCTTTGGAAGATACAGCACTGGAAGTTCCAGGGAGATGTCAGAATATATACAGGGAAACTAGATACAAGATGGGTCAGATAGAATTACAGGGAAATTAACAGTTTTGCCCCCCTTAACATACACAGGAATATATGATAAAGATGGTGAGAGAATAGTTAGTATAGGTAACCAATATATGAACTCTTGAAGCCTTAGTTTATTGGGAAAGAATAAAAAGTAACAGAAACTGTAGCATCTACCAACAAGGGCTGAAAGGAAAATTGGTTATGGAAGGAGTCAATGGACAGGGACAAACATAACTACCCTCACTATAGGTTGTCAAGGGAGCATATTGAAAAACATTACATATGAAGCACAAAAACATAAAAGCATTCCATTAAACAAATTATATCAAAGATTATTATAAGGAAAGTTCTGTTTAATTTATAACTTTACTATGCAGCAACAAACTAGGCAACAGGCAGGTTGAGGTCATCACGGTCTGAGCAGGGACAAGAAAATTAACTACATGGTTGATAATCACACTTGTAACCACTACATGATCAAACTTGTAACCATGTGAACTACATGATTAATGATGAAAATTGTACACTTTTGTAACCAAGGAAATTATTTTAGTTTGCTTGTTTCATATGATTCTGAGACTATAAAAATAAATCCAAGCAGCTGACAATCAGTCAACCTGCTCCTGCCTTTACCCACTTGTTGACTCAACTCATTTTGCCGACTCTATCCCTCCTGTCAGGTTCCAAGGACCCCTCGGAGGCTGGACCCCCTCAGGTAAGAGGAAGGGGAAAGGTAATGAGTTCTGTTTTAGACATGTAGAGTTTAAAATGGAGACTGGACATCTGGCTAGATGTCTGAAAGGCAGTTGAAACTGCAAGAAGTCACACCTCTCAGACTGGCCAATATGACTAGAAAGGACAATGATCAGTGTTGGAAGGGTTGTGGGAAATCTGGGACACTAATACATTGTTGGTGGAGCTGTGAAGTCATCCAACCTTTCTAGAGAGCAATTTGGAATTATGCCCAAAAGACAACAAAAATGTGTATACCCTTTGATCCAGCAATACCACTACTGGGTCTGTACCCTGAAGAGATTATGAAAAAGGGTAAAAACATCACTTGTACAAAAATGTTCATAGCAGCCCTGTTTGTGGTAGCAAAGAAATGGAAACTGAGGGAATGTCCATCAATTGGGGAATGGCTTAACAAACTGTGGTATATGTATATGATGAAACACTATTGTTCTATTAGAAACCAGGAGGGATGGGAAAGATGCTGAGTGAGATGAGCAGAACCAGAACATTGTACACCCTAACAGCAAACATGGGAGTGATGCTCAACGTTAATGGACTTGCTCATACCAACAGGGCAACAATCAGGCACAATTTTGGGATATCTGTGATGGACAATGCTATCTGTATCCTGAGCAAGAATTGTGGAGTTTGAACAAAGACCAAAGTGTTTCTAAATACCTTTAATTTAAAAAAAAAATTCTTATTATGTAATTCTGCTATATCTCATACTATATGTTTCTTCCTTAAGGATATGATTTCTCTCTTATCACATTCAAATTAGATCAATGCATACTATGGGAATGATGTAAAGACTAACAAACTGCCTTCTGTGGGGGGTAGGGGGGAGGAATGCAAGATTGGGGGGAAAATTGTAAAACTCAAAAATAAATAAAAGTTTTCTAAAATTAAAAAAACTCATTATGCTATGCCTTTGATGAAATTAAAAAAAAAGAAACTGCTAGAAGGGAGGTCAGCAGAAAAGTTGGGATTCTGGATGAAGATCCAGTGAAGGATCCTGAGGAAGAATCAGATAGATAAGAGGAAAATCCAGAGAAAATATCCAGAAAATTATTCCCAAGATCTCTGCTGCTAACCCAAGGCTTGATTGACTCCACCTCCCAAAGGTCCCTCTTCCCTCTGTGCTAGAGCATAGAGAACCAAATTTCTCCCAATATCTTCCTTTATATCTAGCAGAAACTGGACTCTCAGATCACCCACACCCTATATTTGCTTCCCTACTTGATTTAACCCCACTGAACAAAATTTCCCCCCCATCTCTGGAACACTAATGCATTGGTGGTGGAGCTGTGCACTCATCCAACCTTTCTAGAGAGCAATTTGGAATTACACCCAAAGGGCAATAAAAATGTGCAAAGCCTTTGATCCAGCAATACCACTACTGGGTCTTATCCTGAAGAGATCATGAAAAAAGGGTAAAAACATAACTTGTACAAAAATATTCATAGCAGCTCTGTTTGTGGTAGCAAAGAATTGGAAATTGAGTGAATGACTCAACATTGGGGAATGGCTGAACAAACTGTGGTATATGTATGTCATGGAACACTATTGTTCTATTAGAAACCAGGAGGGATGGGAATTCAGGGAAGCCTGGAAGGATTTGTATGAACTGATGCTGAGCAAGATGAGCAAAACCAAAATATTGTACACAGCTACAGGGGGTGATGACCAACCTTGATGGACTTGGCTCATTTCATCAGTGAAATAATCAGGGATAATTTTAGGGTATCTGCAATGTAATTTTGCTTTTATATTTTTTTTTCTTAAGGATATGATTTCTCTCTCAACACATTCAATTTTTTTTTTTTTAGGTTTTTGCAAGGCAAATGGGGTTAAGTGGCTTGCCCAAGGCCACACAGCTAGGTAATTATTAAGTGTCTGAGGCTGGATTTGAACCCAGGTATTCCTGATTCCAGGGCTGGTGCTTTATCCACTGCACCACCTAGCCACCCCAGCACATTCAGTTTTGATCAATGTATAGCATGGCAACAATGTAAAGACTATCAGACTACCTTCTGTAGGGTGTGGGGAGAGGGAAGCAAGATTGAAGGAAAAATTGTAAATTTCAAAAAACAGTAAAAAAAAAGAGAAAAAAAAGATTTCCCCCCCATCTGATCACTAGGGTTTAAGGATGTGTAAATGAATTCAAAGAAGTATTTAAGGACAAAAAGGTAAGGTAACAAAGTAAAGGGATTAAACAATAATGGGAATTTAGTAAAATAATTGGGGACAGAACAGTTAGCTGATCAGCAGCAGTCATCAGGGAATAAGCATCATAGGGACAGTAGCATAAAGAAATTAAGGACATTTGCAAGGGCATTGCAATTGGGCAACAGCAGCTAGCAAAAATTTAAAGAGAGTTAGAAATTAAGGACAGTTGCTAGGATGTTGAGGGAAAGGCAAGGGTTTATGTAGAGGAGAGAAATTAAGGACAGTTGGAAGGTCATTGCAATCAGACTGAATCAGCAATCAGCTGGAGAAAAGACTGGGTTTATATAGGGGATCAGGGTACAAGTGTGCATGCAGGAAAAGGGGTAAGGGAGGAGTCAGGGTAGTCCCTGTCATAAATGTTGGGGGCAGTCCCTGAGGCTGCCAGCAAGATACTCCTGATGGGAATCCCCTGTTCTCTCTCTGATAAAGGGTGTCTAGGTGGTGCAGTGAATAGAGCACTGACCTTGGAATTAGGAGGATGGGATTTCAGATGCCACCATCCCAAGCACTGATAATTACTAGTTGTATGTCCTTGGACAAATCATTTAACCCTGATTGCCTCCCATCCAGGGCCATCTCCAGTCATCCTGATCCATATCTGGCCACTGGACCGAGATGGCTCTGGAGTAGAAAGTGAGGTTGGTGACTAAGCACAGCACCTTTTCACTCAAATCTAATTTCATTTGCTTGTTATGTCATCACCTCCCTGATCCATTGTATTTTTCAAGAACAAAGGACAAGGAGGCAGCTAGGTAGTGCAGTGGATAGAGCAGCAGTCCAGGAGTCAGGAGGACCTGAGTTCAAATTTGACCTCAGACACTTAGTAATTACTGTGTGAATTTGGGCAAGTCATTTAACCCCATTGCCAAACCAAAAAAAAAACAAAATGAAGGACAAACATTACTATTAACAATACATGATGGTTTCTGTGAGATAGCTTTTAAGTTTTGATAGCTTTAAATAATGGGATAGGAGTAGATAAATATAGGTGGATCTATAGAGGTGGGTCTCTCTTAAGAATTTGGGAACAGATTGTACAGCATGGGGGACATTGCTCAGGATGGCTCAGCATGGCATGCCATCAATAGAGAAGGATGTTGTGCTTGGTGAACAAGGCCAAATTGAAGCAGCTCAAAGGAAACATGAGATGTGCAAGTTTAGAGAACCAGCCCAGGTGTTCATATGTACACAAGGGAAATATTAGACAGAGAAATATGCATTATAGTTATTAATCTATACCCTCCCTACTGACCATGTATCTCCTTCCCCAACCCCCAAATCTCATTGTCCAAGCTATAAGAGAGATCAAGAAACTTAATAAAGTACCTGGCCCTATCCATAAAATAATGGATCCATACCTTAGCCTGAAGGGATTAAATCTGGGAGCTACCACCCTTCATCTGTATATCCTTACCTCATCAACAGGTCTTTCCCCACCAACCCACCCTACATCTTCCTAAAAAGCTTGGCTCAGGGGTGGCTAGGTGGTGCAGTGGAAAGAGTACTGGCCTTGGAGTCAGGAGGACCTAAGTTCAAATCCGACCTCAGACACTTAATAATTACCTAGCTGTGTGGCCTTGGGCAAGCCACTTAACCCCGTTTGCCTTGCAAAAAAAAAAAAAACAACTGGGCTCACTCCTCATTTGAGCTGGGGGATTATGATCCCCCCAAAGTCTCCTACCCCTTTGTCTATCTCTACTACTTTTCCAATCTACTTCTGTTACTTGATTTACTGTAAAGCTATCTGAGCTCTGATTCCTCAAACTCTATTGATCTTGCTCTCATGGAACTCATAGTCTAATGAGAGAGACAATATGCCAAAAAATATGTATATACAAGCTAGAAGGATAAATGGGAAGTAACAGAGGAAAAGCACTAGAATTAAGGGGACTATATCAGGACGGACTAGCAGGGAGGACTGGTATAAGGGCTGCTCATCCACCTTTGATGTCTACCTGTGACCCAACTCTCATATGGGGCTCCAAGAGAGTGTGGCTGCTGTTTATGCCAGCTGGAGCCTGAAAAGTGACCACATCCTGTAAAGTCATCTTAGTAGATATGCTGAACCAGGTTGAGGCTCCCAAACCAGTTGGTGAGTTGGGGGATTTCTAGTTCAAGCATGTGACAATTTGTACCAATGGCCAAGAAGACGAGTGAACCAGGTTTTATCCAGCACTTAGAGCTTGATCAGACATGGAAGACACCAAGGTCATCCATTGCATCCCAGGCCATCATCAATCTCATTACTTTTTGTCTTGCCACATAATTCTAGAAGAGAACTAGGATGACAATCCTCTTTCTGTTTTGCTTTAATCCAGTTCAAGGGCAAATCATCTCCTGTGATTTCAATGATCCTGGAGGAGGGAGAGGGGGTGGGAAAAATGGACCAACAGCAACAACTTGTTAATTAACTGAAAAAGATGCTGTCCTTGATCTGGTGTAGTAACTTGATTTATCACAAGAGAAAGGGATGTGCATGTAGGAACTCATTATTATCATTATTTACCAAGGAACCCACCCTTTGGACAATACCTTGTATATTTATGGGGTAACAACAAAAAGAAAAGGACTCTTGAGAGGAGCAGAAGACAATTCCTTCCCAAATGGGAGTGGGATAGGAGGAGGAAGGAATTAGGAAGGCTTGGGGATTGCCGGACTTTGGAGGGAGGGTATATATCCCCATCTGAAAAAATCCTAGCTGCATTATTTTTCAGTCTGAGCAGTGGCCCTGACCTTGACTTCAAGGGCACTGAAAGTTTAACAGAGTTAAGTTGCAAAAGATTACAGTTAAGTTAGTTCAAGGTTTCATCTCTATAAAATAAGGCAATTCAGCTTCACAATAGTTATGCTAAAGACTTTGTAATAATTTAAGCATCCTTTTTATTTTGTTAAAAATGTACCTTTTGTGTAAATTAATTACACATGGTTCATCTATCAGACCTATGCTGGCTTATTCCTGCAGTGTCTAGTAAGAACTTTTAAAATTCTTAGACCATGGGGCAGCTAGGTGGCATAGTGGATAAAGCACTGGACCTGAGTTCAAATGCAACCTCAGACACTTAATAATTGCCTACCAGTGTGACCTTGTGCAAGTCACTCAACCCCATTGCTTTAAATAAAAAAAAATTTCAAAAAAATTTTAAAGAAATTATTAGACCACTACTGAAAGATTCGATTGTTAAGCTTTATTCATATTACCTTTTTCTTATCTAAGAGTAAAGTGATGGGGTATGTGGTTCGGTTGTATGGAGGGCCCCATTGTTAAATTTTCAGTGTGAGCATTTACATCTTGGAAATGAGCAAATACTACAAATCAGAGTTTGATTTCTTGTTTTGTTGTCTAAATAAGAAAGTAATGGTGAAAATGTTCATATTATTAGATTATAATTACAATTAAGTTGGTGCTGTATAGATAAAAAATATTCAGAATTTGTTCATAAGTGCTGCCAATCACACCTATTAAAGCACAGACATTTTTAATAGCTGGTTTATTAAATGCTGGGAGCACAGTCTTCTGGTTAAAAAAGGCAGCTAGGTGGCGCAGTGGATAGAGCACCAGCCCTAGAGTCAGGAGTACCTGAGTTCAAATCCGGTCTCAGACACTTAGTAATTGCCTAGCTGTGTGGCGTTGGGCAAGCCACTTAGCCCCACTGCCTTGCTAAAATCCTAAAAAAAGGGGGGGAGGGGAGGAAGCCAATGGTCTATGAGTAGCATTTTGGAAAATCTAACATAGGGCAAGCTTGGATGGATATACATAAGGAAAGCCTTAAACACCAGGGCAGGAGGGGAAGATCTAAGGATCTCAAGTGGAAATTTGCCATTCTAACCAGGCAACTCGAATCCTTAGAAACAAAAGTTCATGACTGAGCTAGAAATTCTTTCATAATTAGCCAACTAATCATAATTAGCCAGCTCAATTCCAGAAAACTTCAATTTAGTATAACTATGATCTCAGGTGAACTAACCCCTACACTAAAATTTTGTGTTAAGTTCCCCCCCCCCCCCCCCCCCCCCCCCCGCCAGAGATGCTGCTGTGCAGTTAAACATTTTACCAACATTCCTCTGATTGTACAAATGTTGCCTATCCGGCTTCCCAACCCCCAAAACACACTTCCAGGGCCTCTAGTTACCAAGTATTTTGTGTTCAAACTCTGTAAGAATTAAAAAATATAAAGAAATTAACAGACTATCTTGGAAAACCCCAAATTCTACTCTCCCTTCTTGCTAGGATCTGGCCTCTTTCTCTTTTTTGTCCTCCTTAATCCTCCCAAACAGAACTCCTCTTTTTCTCCTAGAAAGAAATGGACCAACAAGGCCACGTGCCTAAATTGGCCTCGTGCAACCCAAGCCCAATCGGCTCAACCATCTTCGGGGGGGGGGAGTGTTGGGAGACCCGGCCAAGAAGCGAGCCACTGGCAAGTGCAGACAAACAATAACCCGACGCTGCGGGATAAACTCCTTTAATGTTATAGCTCCTCCGTGCTGGCGGTACGATGCTTCCCCTCTCTCCCACGCAGTCATGGTTTCTCCCCGCGTGGAACCCTTCGGAGCAAGGGTTCTAATGGTCCGATCCACCGGCTGCGCCGGAGCCGGGCTCCTTGCCCCCGCCTGAAATTGAAACTGCGCAAGGGTCGGGGAGGGGGGGAGGCCGAGAAGGGCGTCGGACGGAAGCGCATGCGCCGCGGCGCGGTTGGCGGGGAGGGCGCCCGGGGGCGGCTGAAGTCCTTCGGGGCCTACTGGAAGGTGAGAACCGCGGGAGCCCTGGCGGCCTGGGCTTAGCGGAGGGCAGGAGGTGGGCCGGGGCCCCGGGGCCGGGCGTAGCCCGGGTTCCTTCCGCAGCCGGACTCCTCCCCGCCCCCTGCGGCGCCCCTCGGAGCCCCGCCCCCACCCGCCCGGTGCCCGGAGCAAGCAGGCTGGGGCAGGAACGGGGGGGGGGGGGGGGGGGGGGAGGGAGGGCACAGCCAGTGCAAGCCCCCAGAAACCGGTTATTTTCTGTGAACGTTCTGCCTTTGTAGGCTTCGCTTTCCCTCCAGACGAGCAGTGGAAGCGATCATGACCTTGCTCTCTGTGATTCGGATTTGCATACTATATTGGTTCTTTACTGACTCAGTTTCTCTAATTATAAAAGGGAATGACACTGAAATCATCTGACTTTAATGAGGGTGATGGCACTTGCACCATCTCTATCAGTGAAACCTTAAGGAAATAAAGTGGACTCTATGCTTGGTACAATTTTTTTTAGGTTTGTTTGGTTTTTTTTTTTGCTAGGCAATGGGGTTAAGTGGCTTGCCCAAGGCCACACAGCTAGGGAATTATTAAGTGTCTGAGACCGGATTTGAACCCAGGCACTCCTGACTCCAGGGCGGTGCTTGATCCACTGCACCACCTAGGCGCCCCTACATTTTTTTTTAACTTTACAATTTTCCCCCTAATCTCGCTTCCCTCTCCCCACCCCACACACAAAGCAGTCTTTAATTGTTTCCATGATATACACATTGATCTAAGTTGAATGTGATGAGAGAGAAATCAGATCCTTAATGAAAAAAAAGTATAACAGCAAAATTACACAATAAGATAATTTTTTTTTTAATTAAAAGTAATAGTCTTTGGTCTGTGTTCAAACTCTGCAATTCTTTCTCTGGATACAGATGGTATTCTCCATCACAGACATCCCAAAATTGTTATGCTTTGTAAATTTAAAAGAGCTTTTACTAGCCCATTTCTCTATCATTCTGGGGTATGGTTTTTTCTTCTTAAAAAAACAAAAAAAAAGTGCGGGCTATTCAGGCCAAGCATTGTGCATCTATGAGATGGACTTGATTGACTATCTCATGCTTGTCATTAGATTGTAGACTCCTTCAGGGCCAGGGCTGTCTGCTTCTCTTCTATCCCTAGCAATTGGCACAATGTCTGAAGTATAGCCTGAACAAGATTAAAATGCAAATTGGGAATTTTTTTATAATTAAAGAAAAAAAGATTTTTGATTAAAAAAATAAAAGCATGCTTTTCTAGATTATTTTGTTGCTGCTCTGGGTTCCATATGTAAAATTTAGTGGTTCCTGGTTTTATTTGAGTTTGAAGCATACTAGGATACTGAGAATAATGAGGAAGAGTTCCATTAAGCTAAAGGCACCTGAGCTTAACTTTAAAGGAAGCCTGGATTCTAAAAGATGGGAGATGAGTACATTTCTGCCGCAGGGAATTGAGCAGGTACAAAAGGTATATTGGCTTGGCTTGAAACCAGGACCTACCCAGCAAGAGCATCTTGCCATTTGCCCTGTTACAGTAATCATATCAGCGTGCTTGTTACTTGCCAGACAAACCTCCTTTTCCATCTTCTAGTTCATGGTGGTGGGGGACAAACCATGACATCAGGGAGGTAATGATGCCATGACAAGTACAAGAATTGGATTTGAGTGAGTGGGGCTATGCTAAGTCACCGGCCTCACTTCTCTGGAACCATCTGGGTCCAGTGACCAAATATGAATCAGGACAAGTGGAGATGGTACTAGATATGAGGCAATCAGGGTTAAGTGACTTGTCTAGGGTCACACAGCTAGTTAGTATCAAGTGTCTGGATTCAAACGCCTTGTCCTCCAAGGCCAGTGCTCTATTCACTGCACTCCCCCTAGCTGCCCCACTTTGATGCTTGTCTACCCAGTACCAGATATAGTGCCTGATTCATAGTAGGCACTTACATGCTGGTCCATTCAACCATCCATCTTATTTTGGCAGCTCTGTGAAATATTGATGAGGCTTTAGAAGACTATTGCAATAGAATAGATGAGGGTCTTTTAGTGTCTTGAACCAAGGTGTTGGTTGTGTGAGTGAAAAAGAAGGATATTCTAGAGGTAGATTCCACTGAATTGTCGATTGCTACATATAAGGCCTGCTATGGTTTGGTTCTAGGTGGCAAAGTGAATAGAATACCAGGTCTGGAATTAGGAAAACTCATCTTCATGAGTTTTCAAGTCTGGTCTCAGTCACTTAGTAGCTGTGTGACCTGGGCAAGTCACTTAATCCTATTTGTCCCAGTTTCCTCATCTGTAAAATGAGCTCAAGAATGAAATGGCAAACCACTCCAATATCTTTGCCAAGAAAAACCTCAAATAGTGTTGGACACAACAACAATCTTACTGAGCTTTCTCTCCACCCCTTATTCACCTACATATTTTACATTCACTCAGTTTGGACAGTTTGCCATGCACCTCCCAGCTCTGTACATTTGCATAAGCATCCATGTTGCCTAGAACATACTCTTTTCTCATTTCTTTTAGGATCCTTAGTCAAGATTTAGTTTAGATTTTATATCCTCCATGAAGTATATTCCCTCTGCCTTCTATCCTTCAACAAATATTCTATCCAATCTCTTTGCTCCACAATCCTTAAACCTTAACTGGAAATAGGATAGGACTTGTGTGACATGTCTTTCCTTGAAGAGAACTCCCTCTACCAATACAAGTTCACCCACCTTTTTTTGCAATTTAGAGTCTCAGAGTTAACTGGAGTATTGAGAGATAAAATGTTTTGCCTGAGGTCCACAGATAACTGTGTTGGAGGCTGAATAATCTGACTTTACAGATTTCAAAGCAACTTCTTTGTCCACTAGCCAGGTAGCTTTTCAACCCTTCATAGATTTAGAGCTGGCCATTTCATTTTTATGCAGTTGAATTTATACAGGCCTATAGAGATTTAAATGACTTTCTTAAGTAGTTGACCTGGGCCCTGTCTCCAAATCCAACATCTTTTCCCTGTACTATTCTACTTTTATTATTCTAATCTGTGATGATGTTTATCTCTTCTGCTTTCACAACAGATAAGGAATATAAGTTCCTCAAGGTCTGAGAATTGTTTAATTTCTGTCTTTGTATCTCTAGTACCTATCAAAATTCCTTGCATCTAATAGTTACTTAATTAGTAGTGTATTTTACTATTGTTGTTAGAGAAATCACTAGAGAATTGATCATTTTGTAAGCAGTGTTATTTCACAGCAAAAATCACAATTGTGCTTCTAAGTATTTCTGGTTGAAAATTCAGGTTTATCCCTCCTTTTCTTTTTTAATATTAAAGATAAAAAAAACAGTGAAAGTAGATGATGTCACAGTTGATGATATGATTTTATTTAACTTATTTTTGATTGTATAATTTTACAGGTCATTACTTGGAATGCAACTGAGTCTGAACAACCATGAAGTGGCTATGTATAATTATGAACCCCACATTAAGATACTCTATTTTGGTAAATATAGCAGTGCTTCCAAACCGGATGAAAGTTATCCCATGTCCTCATATAATTAGTAATAGAGTGATGTCAAATTATACACCTAAAAGGAAAATCATAGAATATTACAATATACTTAACCTTAATGAAGGCTGTTCTGCTGTTGAAGTAAGAGAATCATTTCGTCAACTTGCAAAGCAGTTCCATCCAGATAGTGGATCCAGTACAGCTGATCCTGCGGCATTTATACAGATAGAAGAAGCCTATAGGGTGGTACTTGACCATGTAACGGAGAAAACAAAAAAGAGACAAAGTAAAATTGAGCAAGAGGAGGATGAAGATACAGCTAAATATAAAACGCCACAACATAGACATTATTTAAGTTTTGAAGGTTTTGGTTTGGGAACTCCAAGTCAACGAGAAAAACAATATAGGCAATTTAGAGCAGATCGTGCTAGTGAACAAGTAATGGAATATCAAAAGCAGAAACTGGAAAAACAATATTATGCTAATAGTGTGACTGCCAAAAATGTAAGACAAAGTAAGAATCAAAAAATAACTCAAGCAATTGAACGATTAGTAGAGGACCTCATTCAGGAGTCAATGGCTAAAGGAGACTTTGATAATCTCAGTGGTAAAGGAAAACCACTGAAAAAATTCTCTGGTTGTTCATACCTTGATCCTATGACTCACAACCTGAACAGGATTCTGATAGAGAATGGATACCAGCCTGAATGGATTTTAATGCAAAAGGAAATAAATGACACTATTGTGCAACTCCGACAAGACATTCTGGTTTCAAGGAATAAACTTGGGCATCCGATGACATCAAATGAGCTAAAGCAATGGAGCCAAGTTTGTGAGAAGTTTCAAGAAAATATAAAAAAATTAAACAAGAGAATTAATTATTTTAATTTGATTGTTCCTATTCTAAACAGACAAAAAGTTCATTTTGATGCAGAGAAAGAAATTGCCAGAGCTCTAAAAAATTTTGAAAACCTAAAAGAAGCAAGCAAGATTGACAATAAAAGTACACCTAACATTAAACCAGAAAATGTTAAAACAGTTGGATTCAAGGCAAGTTTTTTTAAATGGCTAAATCTGTGGTAATGAAGTTAAATGTGAGCATTTCAAGATTCAGTGCCATTGTGTTTTAAAGTTTTTGTTTTTGTTTTTTAACATATGCTGACCTTAAACATGATCATACTTGCAAGAATTTATGTCTTCCCATCTCTTTTATTTTCTTCTTTTGTCAGTGACTGGAAGTTATTTAATGAATGAATTTCCAACTAATCTTTAGTATGCATATGCACATCAACTATCTGTCAAAAAAAAAATCCAAAAACCACGAACCTAAGAGGACTCATTTTAGAGGCAGGAGAAACCACATTCAACAAACTCTGGATTTAAAAGCATTAATCATCAAGTGAAATAAGCTAATATAAGAATATGGGTATGTGGTTAATAAAGATTACATCTACTATTAAACTATTTTTGCAGTAAGGATGTATCTGTTCACATTAAATGAACAAGCCATTGTTTAGCTACTGTTTTTTCCCCTTGCTTTGTAATTGATGCAGTTTATTGCTTGATCATTTTTGACTGTTATTGCTAGAGCTATTCAGAATGAAAGGAGCAACCACTTCAGATCCAGATTCATCCACAGTGCATATACATAAAGTATAGTATTAGCAGTAATGGATTTATAAATGTGTTCATACTTTAACAGATAAAATAATGTTTTTCTTTAGATGAGAAATTGTTCAGATTTAGCAAAATGATGTTTAAGGAAATTGAGCAAAATTGAGCTTCCCAAGATTCCTCTTTTATTCTTCCAATATCTTTCAATTGTGGTAGTCCCTCTAAAAAGAATGGGATGGAAATATTAAAATTAATATCTTAAATAGAAAAATGGGGTTAATATTTCTAATCACTGTAATTTTTTAACTGACAGCAACCATTTATTAAGCTACTGTATATATAAATATATGTATCAGATAATAAGTACTAAAAATTCCAAAGAAAGTAAACAATTAAAAAATAATCCCAGTTCTCAGACTAAGGAAGAAAGATACCATAACAGATTATTAAATTTAGCTATATTTGTGATTGAGAAACTTGGTGCGTTGCACCGCTTTTGACAGAACAAGTAGTTTTACAAATGTATGATAGTTAAACAAAACTACTTTTCAAAAATGAAATCTCTTTCCATTCTGATTAGTTATCATATGTGGTTGGTTGTATTGTTTAATAAAGTACATTTTTATTTATATTGAGGTTATTTATAAGGTCATTATTAGTTACATTCAAAATAACTATGAAATTTTAGGTTGCTGACAAGACCTGTAATCTACTATTTCAAGAAGGCTGAAATTCTTTGTTATAATCAGATCTGAAATCCTTAAATGCTTGCTTTGATGGTTTTGATTTCATTGATGGGAGGATTCCTTCCTGTACTACAAACTAACCCATCAACTTCTAATCCTGTGACTCTTGTCCTTGTCTTGTAAATATTTTACAAAGTGTCACCTACTTGCTAGGTAGATTCTATATTTCTAGATCCTACCTGGTTTCCAGTGGAACAAGTAGGCTCTTATCACCTCTTACCCTTGCTTTGTAATTGGATTACCTCATTGTTTCAACATCTTTCTAATAATACTCTATACAATAGCTTCTTTATTGCCTTTTCATGGCTTCCAGTTTCTTTTTAGATAATCTGCAAATAGTAGCAAATAAGAAATAAGCTAAGAACTGAATTTAGAAAATCAGACTCATTGATTGCAGATAAAAGTTTCATGATTTCAACACATATACTTTAAATTTGCAGGCATTGTCTTATAATAAAATTAATCATAAAAACCAAAAAAAAAAATGAATCAATTATACTATAAATAGAGATATATTTAGAAAGCAAAAGAACCTAAAATTAAGTCTCTGGCACATTGGATAGCTCTATTAGGGAGGACCTTTGTGAGAAGATGGAGAAGTTCCATAGGATGATGAGGTATTCATGGATTTTTAATTTACACTGATAGAGAATGCCCATTCCAAAGTCATGCATCCATTGATGCAAAAAGTATAATATATTCAAATATGTACTGTGTGTTTGTGTGTGTGTATGTGTGTGTGTGTGTGTGTATATATATATACATACATACATACATAGTCTGTATTAGCCCTTAATATCCATCATCTACCTGTTACACTTGAATGTATATTCTCTTTATTCTTAGCTAAAAGTCTACCGCAATACAAATTAACCTTATAGTGTAAAAGTTTTCAAACTTCAGGGGTGGCTAGGTGGCATAGTGGATAAAGCACCGGCCCTGGAGTCAGGAGTGCCTGGGTTCAAATCCGGTCTCAGATGCTTAGTAACTACCTAGCTGTGTGGCCTTGGGCAAGCCACTTAACCCCGTTTGCCTTGCAAAAAAAAAAAAGGTTTTCAAATTTCAGCTAGTACTTCCCTTAATCTTTCATTTATTCATTCATTGAGTAGTATTTATGTACAAGACTCCATCTCTATATCCCTGCATATATACTCTATGCAGGGATATAGAGATGAATGAAATAGGGTCTCTGGTCTCCTTGAGTTAATACTCTTACTTATTTTTATTTTTATTTTTTTAGATTTTTCAAGGCAGTGGGGTTAAGTGGTTTGCCTAAGGCCACATAGCTAGGTAATAAGCATCTGAGACCGGATTTGAACCCAGGCACTCCTGACTCCAGGGCCGGTGCTTTATCCAGTATGCCACCTAGCTGCCCCAAGTTAATACTCTTAATAAGAATTTATAACAAAGCTATTTTCTTTTTTTAATTATAAATTTCTTATTTATTTTGAGCTTTACAATTTTTCCCATAATCTTACTTCCCCCCACCCACCCAATTTGTCAGTCTTTACATTGTTTCCATGCTATACAATGATCCAAATTGAATATGATGAGAGGGAAATCAGATCTTTAAAGAAGAAACATAAAGTATAACAGATAGCAAGATCAGACAATAAAATCAATTTTTTTTCCCTAAATTAAAGGTAATAGTCCTTGGTCTTTGTTCAAATTTCACAGTTCTTTCTCTGGATACAGATGGTATTCTCCATTGCAGTCAGCCCCAAATTGCCCCTCATTGTTGCACTGATGGAATAAGTGAGTCCATCAAAGTTGGTCATCCCCCCCATGTTGCTGTTAGGGTGTACAGTGTTTTTCAGGTTCTGCTCATCTCACTCAGCATCAATTCATGCAAATCCTTCCAGGCTTCCCTGAATTTCCATCCCTCCTGGTTTCTAATAGAGCAATAGTGTTCCATGACATACATATACCACAGTTTACTAAGTCATTCCCCAACTGAAGGACATTTCCAATTCTTTGCCACCACAAGCAGGGCTGCTATGAATATTTTTATACAAGTGATATAACAAAGCTATTTTCAAGAAATATAGAACAAGCTTACAAAATAAAAGCATTTGGACAAGCCATTTAGCTAACTACAGCTTGACCCTTAAGTCAAATTTCTTCCACTTTACATGTTAGTTTCCAACCTTCTTAATTGCTGGATATAAAATGAAAATGTAGAAGTGTTGCCAGTTTTGATAAACTTGGCAATATTTTATCATGGACAGTAAAGTATTAAAAAAGATTTTTTAGAAAATGAATTTTCATATTTGAAGAATACAAATTTAGTTAATTTTAAAACTGCAATCTGTTTGAATTCATCCAATTTATCTAATATGGGAGATTGAGATTGTCAGTGCTTACATAAGAAAATAGTTTAATAATTTACAAATCTGATGAAATTAGTGTGAATAGTCTTTCCTTTGGGGCATTTTTTTTTACATCTCCATTGTCTTTGAAAGTTGCAGTTACTAAGAAAATTCGTAACCCTCTGCAAATCAGATGAACCTTCTAATACAGACAGGGTTTTGAATGAAAAAAACGAGGTCTAATTCCCAGCTCATTACATAATACCTTTCTAACTTTGTAGAATTGTCTAGAACTTGTGCTTCACTGGCAGAACTTTCACAAGTCTAGTATTGCCTTCAATGAATAGGCATAGGAGGAAGAATTTATTATTTATTGGCAATATATAACAAATGTCCTAAAATATCCCATTTTTTTAAAGTTTTTTGCAAGGCAATGGGGTTAAGTGGCTTGCCCAAGACCACACAGTGTCTGAGTCAGTGTCTGATGCCAGATTTGAAAGGTACTCCTGACTCCAGGGTTGGTTCTCTATCCACTGTACCACCTAGATGCCCCTCCCATATTGTTTTAAAAAGTATAATTCTGAAGTAGTTTAGCAACTGTTTATATAGAGAAATTTTTTGCTAATATCTTTATGGTATATTATTTATTTTGATGATTATTTAAAAGATCAAATAACAAATGACTCCTTACTATAAGTCGATAATCAATTATAATCAGTTATAATCAAATGTAATATGTTGGGAAGCTAATATGATTAACAGAATCCATTCATTTTCTGGATCTTGTTTTGACTATTCTTGATAATACGAATTACCAATGACTTCAGTATAATCCTGGGGGCCCTAATCTGGATTTTTTTCTATCATCAGGAGAAGGAAAAGAGAATCTATAGAGTTATTGTAAAGGGATCCATGAATCCATTTGGATAACCAAGCAATGTCATTTTAATCTTTTAGTGCTAACAAAATATGAAGGATCACAGTATTAATACATAAATTGAAAGTCTTGCACATATCTGTACCACTTTTTCAAATGCATGTAGATATTTTGATTAATAAAAAAATTCATTGAATTTTTTAAATTCATAGCTGATTTATTTTTGTGGATACAATATCAGCAGATTTATTAGTACAAGTATTAAATTAAAAGTTCTCATACTTAAAAAGGTTGGGAATCACTGATCTAAGTCTCTCCTTGTTCTCCTGCACCAATCATACCTGGGAACTTGTTGAAGAGACAACTTTGAAATAATTTCCCAATTTCCCTTAACTATCTTTGGAACTTTGAGACTGGCTAGGTTTAGACACTACATAGACAATTTTAGAAGAGCAAGGTTTGAACTTAGTATCAAAACCTAATCTTTTGAGAATAGTTAACACATGTCAGTGGAGCATACTCTTATCTGCCCTTCTTAGTGGGATAGATATGGCATGTGGAAATATTCCCTGCCTCTTTCCAATCCATTATGTGGAACTTTGGAGGCTTTTTCTAGCTATTCATGACCAGTTGGCTGCAAAACTGTCAACATCTGATGAAATTAATGTGGATACTCTTTCCTAATTGAATGTGCATAGCTCCTTTTAAGTTTGAGTCTATTCTTCCTGGGGAATTAGTATATCTCTGAAATGCTTTGTGTCAATTATTTTTGCAGAATCATTTCACTAAATGGTTTATTAAAAAAAACCTTTTATGCCCTTACTTCACTCATCAAACACTGCAAAATGACCTTCTCTCTGTTCTATTTCCATCTTGTTTTTGTGGTATTCCCTCCCAGGCCTGAAATGCATGCCTTTCTTATCTCAGCACAACAAGAAGTCTTTTCCTCAAGCCCCCAGTTGCTAATGCACTCTCTCCCACACCTACTTTGTATTTTTCAGATATTATACAGGTTATCACAAAAGCCTTAGTGTGCAGTTTTAAGCTATTAAACTTTAATAAAGTTTATGTGGTCTCCATTCTGAAGTAAGTTCCTTGAGGATAGGGAGTATTCATTTTTGTCTTTATATCTCCATTTCTTATCACAGTCTGGCACATGATTCATTGATAGTTGAACAGCCAGGTCAAACCAGTTACTTAACACCTTGTTTTTGTACTCTCACTCTTTAATTCCTGTGCCTAATTGGTGGAGCAGGGGTAGAGAGGGCATACATTAATTTAGCCATAAAATTTGTAACTTTCTAGGGCCTTATGCTATAAAATTTAATTTTTTTTTTTTTGGTTTTTGCAAGGCAATAGAATTGGCCAAAGGTTTACCAGCTAGGTATTTATTTATAAGTATCTGAATCTGGATTTGAACTCAGGTCCACCTGACTCCCTTGCTGGTGCCCTACCCATTGTGCCACCCAGCTGCCCCCCAAAATTCAATCTTTAAAATTGAATGTTGTGATTAGAGAAAGACTGAATTTTTATGATTTCTATCACTCATAAGAAAATTATTTTCTTCTCTATAATTGCTTTGAGTTTGAAGGAATTTAGATAGAGAAAACCTAGACTGGGTGAAGTACCTCAAAAGTGAGCAGGAATTTGCTACTGAACCTTTGATGTTTTTTACAGTTTTGTATAATCAGTTGCTGTAAGGTTATGAAATAAATTCCTATTGTAGGAAGTTCTAAATTGGTGATATAATAGGAAAAGACTATCAGACTTTTATTAAAATAAAGATTCAAATATAGATGGCAGTCTTTTTTAATTTTTTTATTTAAGTCAATGGGGTTAAGAGTGATTTGCCCAAGGTCACCCAGCTAGCCAATTATTTGGTGTCTGAGATTCCAGGTCCTTCTGACTCCAGATGACTGCGCCATCTAGCAGCCAGTATTAACCATGGATTTGAATTCATAGGATCTGGGTTCAAATTTATACTTTGTTACTTAGAAGCTGCACGACCTTGGATAAATGACTTTAGTTTTCTGGGTCTCAGTTTCCTTGTCTAAAAAGAGTGAATTGAACTAATATAACTTATTTATTTTTTATTTTTCTGTTTTTGCAAGGAAAATGGGGTTAAGTGACTTGCCCAATGCCATACCCCAAGGTAATTATTAAGTGTCTGAGGCCGGATTTGAACTCAGGTCCTCCTGACTCCAGGGCAGGTGCTCTATCTACTGTGCCACCTAGCTGCCCCCACTGTGCTACCTAGCTGCCCCAAAACTAATATAACTTCTAAGATCATTTATGATTAGAAGTTCTATAGTAAGTTTTACCTGAAAATAGCATTCTCACTAAATATTTTCCCTCCAGACCCAAAGGGAAATGACCTATGAGTTAAGTTTGCTTCATTTGACTTGAATGTGATGTCACATAGATTAAAGAATAGGTTTTTGGGCAGCTAGACTGTGTCCATGAGCCTATGATCTCATGTTTTACACGACTGCACATTATAACCTATATCAAATTGCTTGCCTTCTCAAGGGGAGAGAAAGAATTTGAAACTTAAAATTTAAAAAAAAATGCTAAATTTTAATGATAATTGCAACAAAAATATTTTACAGAGGAAAACCATTATATCATTTGAACCTCACAATAACCCTAGGAGGTAGGTATTATTATTGTCCTCATTTGACCTATGAGGAAACTGAAGTGGACAGTGGTTGCCCTGGATCAAACAGCTAATAAGTGTCTGTGTCTAGATTTGAACTCAGGGCTTACAAAGAAAATTAATTCTTAAAGACTTTAGAATTCTTATCAATGCAAAGATATTTATTAAAGTATTAAAGTAATTTTATTTGTTTAGAGGATTCAAATGAAATGTACTATTCATTTTCTACAAGAGGGGGTGATGGATTTGAAATGCAGAATGAGTCATACATTTTTGGATATGTTCAATGTACAAATTTGTTTCCATAGACTATATATTTGTTATGAGGAGCTTTGTTTTCTTTTTTTAAAGTAGTGAAGGGCAGTGAGAAAGTGAGATAATATAAGCCTATAATAACAAAATTTTTAAATTTACTAATGATTTTTGAAAAAGTGCACTTAATTAGATTTTAGTGTAATAAGAAATATATTAGTACATTTGTATGAAAGTATAATAAGAAAGTTTGGTTTTTTTAAAAATTCCCCTGTAAAAACCTAGGACAGGGGCAGCTAAATGCCACAGTGGGTAGAACACTGGTCCTGGAGTCAGAAGGACCAGAGTTCAAATCTCAGACACTTACTGAACTGTGTGACCTATAGCAAAATCACAACCCCATTGCCTTACAAAAACTGAAACACATAAATATCTGGGACATACTCTCTTTAAAATACATACAGTGGGGCCAGCTAGGTGGCACAGCCCTGAGGTCAGGAGGACCTGAATTCAAATCCAACCTCGGTCAATAATTACCTAGCTGTGTGACTTTGGGCAAGTCACTTAATCCCATTGCCTGGCAAAAAGCAACCCCCCAAAACAAAAACATATTGTGTCCTTAAGAATAGGCTCAAACTTTAGGGTAGATAGATAGTATAGGATATTTGTATGGCAAAGGGTGATTCACAACTCTGGATACTGTAGGGTTATTATTCCTATGTAGCAAAATTCTGACCAGCTTGCAGGTAATACTGGTGAAGCACAAATATCACAAATATAAGTGCTATTAAGGGTTTGAGTAACCTCTGTTATAAGTGAATAAATACTTTGATGACAACAGAATGAGATTTGTTTATAGTATAATTTTAATGATCATTATATACTAAAAATGACACACTGCAGCCAATATATAGAAATCCAATAGTCTGATTCAGTTGGTAAGGAAATATAGGTAAGGAAATTTGCTGATATTCTTATTTAATAAATTTAGATAATATCATTCTTTATACTTTCCCCTTGATTCAGAGAAATTTTTTTCTATTTTAATTATGATAAGCATGAACCCATTTATCTTTAAAGGTATTAATACATTATCTCCTCCTGGGAAGTCAGGAACATGAGAATTCACACACTTAAGCAGTTACAGACATTCAAGTCTTTAGTCAACTATTGTGTTGTGTTCAGGAAAACATTGTTATATGCGCTTGTGCTTCCTCATCTTCAGACTGAGTGCTTTGATCCTTTTTGGGCTCACAGGCAAGATATTTCTCAATGGTGTTCCTCTTGTTTCTCTGCTTGCTCATTTTCCCAGACTAAGCCTGGTTTTGGGGTGCTTCCTGAGCTTTTGGGACACTCCCACGAGGATCTCAGTGTGTGAGGCTCTGTGCTCCCTCCTGGTCTGTGAATGACCATAAGCGTCCCCCCTCTGCCACGGGGCCAAGGTGGGGGGCCCTGCTGTTCTATGGGGGGGCCTAGACTGCTATCAGGATCTGAATGTGGTCAGAGCCCCAGAGTCCTGTTCCAGGGGCAGGGCTAGGCAGTCTCTCTCTTCACTCCCCTCCCTAGGATCAATGGGCTCATGCCCTGGGGGCTCCTGCTTACTGGTTCCACCTGCTTCTGTTTCCTGGATCTGGACTGCCTTGGCCAAGCTGCCTGTGTGCCCTGAGGGCTGGGCTTCATGTGCTCGCTCTGGCTCTGGCAGAGGTCCCCCCCTTCCCCCAATTTGTGCCCGGTCCCCCCCCCATAGGTCAGGAAACTCCCCAGCAGCTCCCAGCGCCCTGGGGCTGCCTCCGGGAGGCTGAAGTTCTTTTGCTCTGGCGGGCCACCCCTCCGACCCTGGGGAGCAGAGCCTTTCCCCTCTTTTCCAGGTTACCTTGAGTTGGAGAACTGCCTCACTGGATCCCTCTGTGGGTTCTGTCTCTTGAAAATTTAGAGTCCTTAGTTTAGAAGTTTTATGAGAGAGTGCCTAAGAGAGGATCCTCTCTGGTCACCATCTTGGCTCTGCCCCCTGAAAACATTGTTACATGGACTGACAACATGGGTGGAGAAAATGTTCTGTTGTGAAAAGTCGCCTACCTGCTTTCTAGCCTTCCATTAAAGAAGGGGGAAACACCATTTTATTGGGTATCTTGCCTGGTCTCCAACTTCAGGGGACAGGGTATAATGCTGTTCCTTGAGCCCTAACTTGTCCCCTTGGTCTAAACTGCTAAAGTCCTTGAGAGGACTCAACCTATAGGCCAAACCTGTAGGGATATTGATAACCTACATGAACTCGTTCCACAATGATTAACAACCTCTCACCTGGTCATACCCACCCCCTTCCCAGTGATTGTAAACCCTACTCCACCCATGTAATTATTTAAAATTGTTTTCCAACTCCTATTTCCCAATCCTTTCCTCCCATTCCTCTCAATTCAACCCCATATATCCTACTCTAAAGCTACCCACCTCTTCCATTATTTTCTCTGGAAGCTCCATAGGTAACAAACTTGCTTCCACCTTAAATCTTTCCCCCTCTCCCCTTCTTCCATCTTTAACCATCACTGAATATCCTCTCTTCATTTGTTTTTGTAGGGTTTTTTTTTGCAAGGCAAAGGGGTTAAGTGGCTTGCCCAAGGCCATACAACTAGGTAATTATTGTCTGAGGCTGGATTTGACTCCAGGGCTGGTGCTCTATCCACTGCTGCCACCTAGCCACCCTAATATCCTCTCTTCTTTTGAAAATTGCTCCATCTATATCTACCACTCAAATTTATGATAACATGATTCCTGACCTCTAGGACACTTCCCTTCTTTCCTTTAAGAGTTCAATACCTGGATTAGTCTCCCTGAGCTCTTTGACTCCATTTGGGATCTTTTTTGGCAAAGATACCAAAGTGATTGGCCATTTCTTTCTCTACTTCATCTTCTAAATGAAACAGGATTAAGTAACTTGCCCCAGAGTACCACAACTAGTAAGTGTCCGAAGCTGGATTAGAATTTGGAAAGATAAATCTTCCTGACTCCAGATCTGGCCCTCTATCTACTATGCCTCCTAATTGCCCCTGAATTAGTCTCTCTCCTTCCTCAATTTTTGTCTATGTTATGGAACCTCTAAATCCTTAGTTAATTAGTCAATAAATATTTATTAAGCACCTTCTACTTGTTAAACATGAGTATACAAAACAAATTCATAAGGCCCTTGCCCTCAAGGAGCTTTCAATCAAATGGAAAAAACACAAAAGAAAAACTAGGGTCAAGGTGGTATGGAGACCAGGGCATGATGGAGAAATCCAAAATATTGAAACCTAAAGAAGGCCCTGCTTATTTAAGCTCCCTGCTTAAATAGAGGCCTTGAGTTCACCTTCCAGTCAGAACAAAGGGTACTGATAAGGTATATGTACCAAAGCTGATTGGATCTTGCAGAATAATGTGATTTCTCAATGATGATATTCCTGAGGCTCAATCACATGATGGAGAAATCCAATGAAATCCAAAAGTGTTCAGGAGATGGGAGATCCTTCCCTCCTAGTTCTTCAACTTTCTCATTTTGCAAGAATGGGAGTTCATATCCTTCTTTCCCATTATAGCTATACTCACAGATGTTCACACCATTGATCTTACCATCACCCATAAATATTTCTAGGTTTGTGATCTCTGAAATTCCTTTTCATGATTACAATCTATTGTCATTCTACCTTTCCCTCTGCCTGGAAACCTCAAACCCTATTATTCATCCCTGACATAAACTTTAATAAATTTATTTCCCAGGTCATCACCTCTGTACATATACTCTTCTCTTTCCCTTCTTGATTTTGCCTTTGGAAGAGGAGGTGTTCCTGAGAGGTGTCAATCACCTCTGATTGGTTAACACAAAGACAGGTGTGGGCTATATTAAATAAAATAAGAATGGCAAGCTCTTGGGGGTGGCTAGGTGGTGCAGTGGATAGAGCACTGGCCCTGGAGTCAGGAGGACCTGAGTTCAAATTTGACCTCAGACACTTAATAATTATCTAGCTGTGTGGCCTTGGACAAGTCATTTAACCCCACTGCCTTGCAAAAAAAACCCCTATAAGTTATGTACAATGCCTTTGAAGGAATCTTTTTCTCTCATTCTCTTTTTAACTCTGCAAATTCTAGTTTTCAGCCTTATCTTTCAACTGAAACTATACTCCAAAGTATATTGGGTAGCTAGGTGGAACAGTGGATAGAATTCTGGATAAAATATGTGACTCTGGGCAAGTCCCTTAACCCTGTTTATCTCAGTTCCTCATCTGAAAAATGAACTGGAGAAGGAAATGGTAAACAATTTCAGTTTCTTTGCTAAGAGAACCTCAAAAGGGATCACAAGGAGTCAGACAAAGCTGAACAACAATACTCCAAAGATCTCTAAAATGCCAAATCTAATGACCTTTTCTCAATTCTCAGCCTTCATGACTTCTCTGTTGGTCACCCTCTTCTTCTTGATACCCTCTTCTCTCTAGGTTGTCATGACATTATATTCTCCTGGTTATCCTTCTATTTGATCTCTCCTCAGTTTCCTTTTCTGGATCTTCATCTAGGTCATACCCACTAAAGATGAGTGTCCCCCAGAACTCTGTCCTGAGACCTCTTCTCCCTCTATTAACTATCTTGCTTGGTGATTTCATCAACCAGCCCTCATTATAATTTCTAAATTATTATTTCTGTGTTGATGATTCTCAGATTGGTTTATCCAGTACTAACCTCTCAGCTGACTTCTAATCTTGTATGTCCAAATGTTTATTGAGATAATCAACTGATATCTGAAATTGGATGTCTTGTAGATATTTTAAAGTCATATTTCCAAAGCTAAATTTATTAACATTCCCTAGCCATCAACCTCAATTATTCACTTTCCCTCTCAACTCACATATATAATCTGTTACCAGGTCCTATTGATTATACTTTCACATCTCTTGTATATGCCTTCTCTCCTCTGACACTGCCATAACCTGGTGCAGGCCCTCAAGGCTTCATACCATACTATTTCAATAGGCTTCTGGTTGGACTGCTTTACCTCAAGTCTTTCCCTATTCTAGTCTATCTTCCTCTGAGCTGTCAAAGTTATTTTCCTAAAATGAAGGTCTGATCATGTCACCAACCCCCTCACCCATTCAACAAACTCAAATGGCTCCCTATTACCTCCAAAAGAAAATATAAAATCCTCTGTCTGGCACTTTAAAAAAATTATTGTTTATTTTTTAACCGCAGCAAAAATTTCTTCACTGTTTCTCTTGCTCCCAGAAAACTGTCCTTTATAACAGTATTATATTTAAAGTGAAAGAGAGTGAAAGAGAAAGTGAGAAAGAACTCAAAACTGATTAATACCTCCTCAAAATCTGAAAACAACTGCCTTGTACCATACACACAGACTTCTCACTTCTTTAATATGGGTATAGGGATGGAGGTCTTCTCTTATCCCCTTTTTTGGAGCCATGCTTGTTTTTGTAAATTTTCAGTATTCATTCCCGACCCCCCCCCCCCCCAGCTCTTTCTGTTTACATAGTTGTAGTCATTATATATTTTCAGGTTCTTTTTCAAATCATATAGATCTTTCCATATTTGTCTATCTATATTCATTCTGTCATTTCCTTGGCATAGTAATTAATATTTCATTACATTTATGTGCCAGTTTTTTTAGCTATTCCTATCCATTGATAACTACTTTATTTTCAAGTCTTTGTAATCTCAAAAAGTGTTGCTATAATTATTTTGGTATATATAGGAACTTTCTTCTTATCTGTGGTCTTCTTTGGATATGTCTAGTAATAAAGAGTGTGGACATTTCACTTTCTTTGCACAATTCCAAATTGGTTCCAAATTGTTTGTATTGATCCACAGATTCAGCAACATTGGAAAATGTTGGTCTATACCTAGTTTCTATACACTAGTATGCCTATTTCTCCCCAATCCTACCAATGTTGACTATGCCCATATTTTGTCATCTTTGTTAATTTGCAGCATGTGAGATAAAACTTCAGGGTTGTTTTGAATAGCATTTCTTACTATTTAGTGATTTGGAGCATTCTTTCCTGTGGTTGTTTGTATTTCTTTTGAGAACTGGATATATTCATATTCATCGGTCACTTGCCTTATTGGGGAAGAGCTTTTGGTTTTATATATATAAAATCATACAGGAAATTCTTTCCAAGTATGCTTTCCATGTTATCAACCATTTTTTAATTTGACTTCATCTAATTTGTTCCACTAATTTAGTCCTCTATTTTTTAAAAACTTTAAGGCAATGGGGTTAAGTGACTTGCCCACTAGGCAATTATTAAGTGTCTGAGGTTAGATTTGAATCAGGTCCTCCTGACTCCAGGGCCAGTGCTCTGGCCAGTGCTCTGTCCACTGCACCAACTACCTGCCCCTATCACTCTATTTTTTTAACCAACCCTAAAGGTTTGGTGACTATTTACATAATGTAGTTTGAAATCTGGAAGTCTGTTGTTTCCCTTTCTTTACCCTAATTTTCTACAGGTTGTTTTCTTCTTGAGAAGCTATAGGAGTAATTTTCCTTTTCTTTTTAACCATTGACTTGATTAGAGGCCATCACATATTCCTTTCCTTTTCCTTCCACTCCTCTCCCTCCACTATTGCCTCCCATTCTGCAATTTAGAACCACCAAAAAAAAAACAATTCACCTGTTGTGGTTTGATATTTTAAGCCTATTTCTACACTATAATTTCTATTTGACTACTGTTTTCATCATTATCTCCTTCCTTATCTTTTTTTTTGCAAAGCTAGGAAGTTAAGTGACTTGCCCAAGGTCACATAGCTAAGTAAATCTTAAGTATTTGAGGTTGGATTTGAACTGAGTTCCTCCTGACTACAGGGCTAGTGTTCTATCCACTGTACCACTTAGCTGCCCTCTTCCTTAATTTTTTTTCATTCACTTTATTTATTTATTTATTTATTTATTTATTTATTAGGTTTTTGCAAGGCAAATAGGGTTAAGTGGCTTGCCCAAACCCACGTAGCTAGGTAATTATTAAGTGTCTGAGGCCAGGTTTGAACTCAGGTAATACTGACTCCAGGGCTGGTGTTCTTTCCATTGTGCCACCTAGCTGCCCCATCCTTATTTTTAAAAACAAATTTTTTTAATGGTCTCTTTGTTATTTTATTTTGTTTTATTGTTTAACCCTCAGGCAGCTTTCTCTTTTTTAGTGTTTTTTTTTAATTTTTGTTTATTTTCTTTTTCCCTTTTGGGGCAAATTATTTCATTACTTGGGTCTTCTTTGCATGCTGTATTTCTGTTACTTGGAGTGTTTGCAAATAATAATAAATAATAATAATTTGTTTAGGTATGGTTTTCTTGTAGGATTGCTTCAAAGACTTGTTAATTGAATATCCAGCTTTTTTTTTTATTAATGATTAAGGCTTAAATTAGCAGATAGATTATTTTGCGTTGCATCTTGAATACCTCTGCTCTTTAGAATACCCTTCCATTCCCTCTAGGAGTTTCTGAAGGGTGCAGAATAATCCTATGGTATTTCAATTTCCTTTTCTTTTTATTTGAAGCTCTATCTTCTGCTTGCTTACAGAGTTTATTTGTCATTTGGAATTATTAAATTTGAACACTATGAATCTTTTAAGTTCCAGTATAGGATTTTTTTTCTGGAAATGATCTATGAATTCTTTCATTGACTTTTTTAGATTTTATTAGGTTTGGAAGTTTTTAATAGTTTTTTTTGGGTTATTTCTTGAATTTAGTGTTCAGGTTTTTGACTTTTCTTCTTTTATAAAGATCATGTTATCTTCTAACTCTATTGCTTTTTGCTTCTCTTTTTCCAGATTGCCTTTCACTTCTGTGAATTTGCATTCCCAATGAGTTTTTCTCTTTTTTATTTCTTTGGAAAGGTTTGCCATCATGGATTCAAGTTTTCTATTTTATAAATATTTCTGTTATGCAGGTTATTAATTTTGCTTTCACAATACTTATTTTTCTCTTAACATTCAAGGATATCCTGAGGTGGTTCCAATGTTCTCCTGAGAATTCACAGGGCTCTCTTCATCATATGTTGATTGGTTTTCTTTTTGTCTTGCAATATTTATTTACAGATGTCTGGATTCCTTTAAATAATCTGGAGGCAATCTTCTCTTATCCTATTAGCTTGTCTTACCTGTTTGGCTTCAAGGATATTAAAGTTTTCTTCCCCATGAAATCTTTGGTAATTTCAGTCTTTTTTTTCCTTTTTTTACCTTACACTCAACATCTCTTTCTCCTTTGATGGTGGTATTCTCTTAGGGGCTTGGCTTCAAAATTGTCTTACTCTCTTTACACATTGGAGAAATCATTATTCAGCAACATTGGTTTATACCCCAAGAAACTTCTAGGAGGGACAGAACTGACTCCAGCTAGGGAGTTTTTTTTTCAAGTTTAGTAGTTCAGTTCTCTCTCTTCCTTGGTTCTCTATCAGCATACTGTTTTTGCCCTTCCAAATCATATTTGTGGGAGGGAATGCTGACTAAACTCTTTGATTAGCTTTCTCGGCAGTAAATTGGGTGTTATCTCAATTAGAGATAAAAAAAAAAAACCAGGGGAAGTCTGGAATTTCTTTATCTTTTGTGCATAATTCTTATTTTGGAGAAGTTGTGAGGATCAGAAAAATACCTTGTCCTCCATATTGCAGGTCATAGCTCCCTCTAAACTCTAGATTTTAATGTGTTTTAAAATCTGGCTCCTTCCTACCTTTTTGGTTTTCTTATTCCTAACTATCCTTCAATTTTGTGTTCCAATGACACTGATCTTTCTTTTCCTTGCACATAATACTCAATCTCTTGACTCTATTCATTTTTCACTGTTCCTCCCATATGTCCAGAATTCTTCTCCTCTTCAACTCTCCTTCCTGGCTTTCCTGATTTTCTTTAGATCCTAGCTAAAAACCTCATTTTCAGCAAGAACTCTTCCCAATCCCCCTTAATACTAGTGCTTTCCTTTGAAAAACTCTCCAAGAGTTTGGTTTTAATAAAGGACAAAAAGAGTTTAGCATTCACATGTTTATTGGTCATCTAAACCTGCAGTCAATCATGTATGAAAGGGAGCTCAGTGGGAACTGAGCTTTTTTGGAGGCTTTTTTGGAGGAGCATGGTTATACTTTTCCACAATTTAATAGGTGGGATTTTCTGTACTTGTTCATAAAGGAGTCTCCCTCCCTCAGGATGCCATGTCAATTGAGGGCAGCATGATGGTTATCATTAATTCAGGAAAGTGTCCCTCCTCCCTCTGGATCTTGGAATTTTATCATTTATGCTTAAAAGACCTTCATAAAGTATATTCTCCAAGCCTGGGAGATGTTATTTTAACAAGAATTTGGAAGACTCAGGCAAGCCTATGTTTCTTTCTTTTTTTTTTTTTTAGGTTTTTCCTAGGCAAATGGGGTTAAGTGGCTTGCCCAAGGCCACACAGCTAGGTAATTATTAAGTGTCTGAGACCGGATTTGAACCCAGGTACTCCTGACTCCAGGGCCGGTGCTCTATCCACTGCGCCACCTAGCCACCCCAAGCCTATGTTTCTTAAGCTGACATTTTATATATGTTTCAAATTTGTATCTGTACCCTTTGTTCCAGTAATATCACTACTAGGTTTGTATCCTAAAGAAGTCATAAAAAAAAAAAAGGAAAAGGACCCACACATTCAAAAATATTTATAGCAACCCTTTTTGTAGAGGCAAAAAATTGGAAGTTGTAGGGATATCCATTAATTGGGGAAAGTTTAACAATTTGTGGTATATGGATGTGATGTTCTATAAGAAATGACAGGCAGATTTCGGAAAAAACTTTGAAGGACTTACCTGAACTGATGCTGAATGAAGTAAGCAGAACCAGGAGAACATTGTACAAAGTAATAGCAAGATTGTATAATGATTAATTATAGATTTAGCATTTCTCAGCAATACCTGATATAAGACTTGTGATAAAAAATACCATTCATTGCAGACAAAGAACTATGGAGCCAAAGGAAGACAAAGTATACTATTTTCACTTTTTAAAATTTGTTGTATGTTTTTTCTTTCTCAAGGTTTTTTCCCCCTTTTGTTCTGATTCTTCTTTCACAATATTAATATGGAAATAAGTTTAACATGATTGAACATGTATCTCCTATATCAGATAACTCTTTGTCATAGGGAGGGGGACTAAAAATCTTATAAACCTTAACAAAAATGAACAAACATTAAAAACTATCTTTACATGTAATTGGAATAAATAAATAAATATTTTTAAAAATAAAATATTTAAAAAGAATTAAAAAATGAATTTGAATTTGCTTTTAAAGACACAATTCACCTTATAAAAGTTAATTTGCTAATTTTTTCTGATTACAGGGGGCTGTGTGAATAGTGGCTTTCCAACCACTTCTCTTTTGTTTATGTGCCTCAGTGGGTCAGATGGTCTGGTCGGTGTCTGAAGCATGACAACTTTGACATAATGTACAAGATACAGGGTACAGAATATGGGGAAGTTTCTGATCAGATAGTGATATAGTCTCTATCAGTCCAAGAATGTATAGAAAGACATAAAGTTTTTTTAGGAACTTTAGAAAAAACTTAAGGTAGATTTTTGTAGGTAGAAAGTCAGAATGAAAAAGTGTAAGTTAATTATTTGCTTTCTGTCCAGTATTTCCACTCCTTCCTTCCTTCCTTCCTTCCTCCTTTCTTTTCTTCCTGCCTTCTTCTCCCTCTGTCTACATAAAGTATCATACCCTTACCTGAAAGTGCTCTGCCCAAAGGAATATAATTTTTTTTCCTTAGGAATATAAATTCAGATCTTTGAAACCCGCTTAGCTTTCTTTTTTAAGGATCTTACCTTAAACTTAAATCTCTCTCATAGATTGGAGTAACAATAGATCACAACCCAAACCTCATTTTGTCATTGTTTAGACCCCGTTGGTTCATACTGAGTGTAAATAGCAATTGTTTCTGTTTTGACCAGAAACTCAAAGAGTCTTCCCCTTTCAGATACATTTTTTTTTGACTATGAAAAGAAGGCCATTTCTAGCCCCATTTCTTACCCAATCTGATTTGGATGTTGCCTCAGTTGGGAAAGACCTTAGGTTAAAAAGGTGAATGTCTCCTGATTTATATCTTGTTACTGGACTCAGATGACTCTGGAGGAGAGAATGAGAGTGGTGTTTTTGCAAATCATAACATCACTTTCCAGAAGTCTTGGTGCTCTTCAAGAACTACCACCATCGGGCAGCTTGGTGCATAGTGGATAGAGCACTGGCCCTGGAGTCAGGAGTACCCGAGTTCAAATTCGACCTCAGACAATAATTACCTAGCTGTGTGCCCTTGGGCAAGCTACTTAACCCCATTTGCCTAGCAAAAACTAAAATAAACAAACAAAAAAACTACCACCAAACAGGATGTTTAATATTTAATTGAGTTTAATTCACCAAGAAAAGCCTTATGCTCTCTCTCAATTTCCCTACTTAGCTTTGTATTTCAATTTCCAAATGAACATTTTTGTTTTGTTCTCTCCAACCAGTCATTCTTCTTAGAAAACAGACACAAAGAATCAACAGACACAAGCAGCACTATAATTTCGAAGTAAAATGAAACCCTTCTATAATAGGGACTGCAAGTAGGTAATAAAGCAGTGCTTTCCTTTCAATATGCATGTAGGAAAGCAGGCTCTTGTAATCTTGCAAAATGGTTATGTGTGTTTGTGTGTGTGTGTGTGTGTGTGTGTGTGTGTGTGTGTGTGTGTGTGCGCAAGGGTAGGGCAAAGAAAACCATTTTCCTTACCACCAAGTCCAGGCTATACTGGGTTTAAAGGTCTTGCTTCGGATTTTTAGAGATCTACTCATCAATTTCTCCTGTCTGTTCATATCCTTCTTTGCAAATGCTTCGTAAGTAGTGGTTTATATGGTAAATCTTCCAGTATATCAAAGAAATGAAAGATAACATGTGCACAAAAGATGTATCCCAGTAAAGTTTTGGAAGGAATCATGGAGTCACAAATGACTATGCCATCTGTAGTGAGGCTTAGAACAGGGTTTTTGTTCTATTCAGTGTTCTTTGTAAGAAGGAATGATAAATCCTTGTTGAGTTGAACTGAAAAAAAAATCAAGCTGTTTTAATTTTGGTCTATCATCACTTATCATTATTCATCCAACATGAGCAGAAGTGGTGTCTTTCCTTTCATTTCCCATATTTCCCTGGTATAGCTTAAACAATAACAAGATTTTTGCTTTCTTGCCTTTAGTCTTATTTGCAAGCCTCAATTCATTCTGATCTTTGGCACTGTGTTTACCATATTTTCCCCAAGTATAAGACACACCTTAATTTTGGGGGTCAAAATTTGAAAAAAAAATTACATAAAGTTATTGCATTTTTATTCATCATGAAATTCAAGGACTTTCTGCTCAAAACTTTCAGGCATCTTTTGGACAAGTCTGGTGCATTGGACACATGCTTAGTCCATTCTGTTTCATGAACCTGAAGCACCAATTGTGTCCTTTCTTTTTTTTAATTAAAGATTTTATTTGAGTTTTACAATTTTTTCCCTAATCTTACTTTCCTCCCCTCACCCCCCACCCCCAGAAGGCAATTTGTCAGTCTTTACATTATTTCCTTGGTATACATTGATCCAAATTGAGTGTGATAAGAGGGAAATCATATCCTTAAGGAAGAAACATAAAGTTTAAGAGATAGCAAGATCAGACAAATCATTTTTTCCCCCTAAATTTAAGGTAATAGTCCTTGGTCTTTGTTCAAACTCCACAGATTTTTCTCTAGATACAGATGGTATTCTCTATCACAGACAGCCCCAAATTGTCCCTGATTGTTGCACTGATAGAATGAGTGAGTCCATCAAGGTTGATCATCACCCCCATGTTGCTGTTAGGGTGTACAGTGTTTTTCTGGTTCTGCTCATCTCACTCAGCATCAGTTCATGCAAATCTCTCCAGGCTTTCCTGAAATCCCATCCCTCCTGGTTTCTAATAGAACAATAGTGTTCCATGACATACATATACCACAGTTTGCTAAGCCATTCCCCAATTGAAGGACATTGACTTGATTTCCAATTTTTTGCCACCACAAGCAGGGCTGCTATGAATATTTTTGTACAAGTGATGTTTTTACCCTTTTTCATCATCTCTTCAGGGTATAGACCCAGTAGTGGTATTGCTGGGTCAAAGGGTATGCACATTTTTGTTGCCCTTTGGGCCGTAGTTCCAAATTTCTCTCCAGAGAGGTTGGATGAGTTCACAGCTCCACCAACAATGTATTAGTTTCCCAGATTTCCCACAATACTTTCAACAATGATCATTATCCTTTCTGGTCATATGGGCCAGTCTGAGAGGTATGAGGCGGTACCTCAGAGAAGCTTTAATTTGCATTTCTCTAATAAGTAATGATTTAGAGCAATTTTTCATATAACTATGGATTGCTTTGATCTCCTCATCTGTAAATTGCCCTTGTAAATCCTTTGACCATTTGTCAATTGGGGAATGGCTTTTTTTAAAATATGACTCAATTCTTTGTATATTTTAGAAATGAGTCCTTTGTCAGAAACATTAGTTATAAAGTTTGTTTCCCAGTTTACTACATTTCTTTTGATCTTGGTTACAGTGGTTTTATCTGTGCAAAAGCTTTTTAATTTAATGTAATCAAAATTATCGAGTTTGTTTTTAGTGATGTTCTCCATCTCTTCCTTAGTCATGAACTGTTTCCCTTTCCATAGATCTGACAGGTAAACTAGACCTTGATCTTCTAATTTGCTTATAGTATTTTTTTTATGTCTAAATCCTGTATCCATTTGGATCTTATCTTGGTATAGGGTGGTCTAATCTAAGTCAGTTGTGTCCTTTCATCAGCAATTCTTGCCTTCTGCAAGAACCTTCTTTGTGGACACAGGAATTCCAATGACCTTTGCTTTTCAATTCATCTCAGTTCCCTCTTTAACTCAGACCATTTTGCTGACTTGCCTCTCAAGACCTTTTTCTGCTATGGACTTTTAAGTTGGGTTTCTTCTTCCTGTAGCCAGTCTCAGATTGTTTTCTCAGTAGGAGGAGGGCCAAACTGATATTCAACATCATGATTTCATTCACTTTTGCAAACTGGATCATTTTTAACTTGAATTCAGCATTTTAGGAAAATCTTTTCTGAGCCATTTTTGGGCAGAACATGGCAAAACATAACCTAATATGTAGGTAACAAGTGTGAAACTGTGAAGGCAAAGACAACAAGCATGAAAAAGAAGGAAATGAAAATAAAAAAATCTACAACTACTGTCTAAGATGCTCCCAGTTTTTAGACCCCAAATTTTTCAAAAAAAGTGCATCTTATATATTCGGAAACAGGGTATATACTATTCCAATAGGACCATGCCACAATTTTGTATTCATCTTCTGTAAACCAAAATATGAAAAGGTGATCCCTCGATAAAAAGGAAGATAGTGCTATAAATGGAAGTGAATTAAAAGCTGTTTATAGAGGGAAAAGTACAGGAGGCTGGATCTGAGCAGATTCCAGCAGTGGGTAGTGGGGAGAACAAATCTTTTTATAGGACATGGGATATAGGAGGCAGGTTGGTAAGGTTTCTACAGGGACTAGGAGGTGTTTGGTATCTCCATGAAGTGTATTGTTTTTTGGGGGGGTCACTAAGGTGAGATTGAGAATCGTTTGTTGTTTCTATAGAAGTTAGGGATAATCAATGGTGTTCTACTAGGCAAGAGTGAAATTCAGGCCTGGATCCAACATAAACAGTTCTCTATTTCCATCTTCTGTACTTATTGAATGATTCTAAGTTTATTAGTGAGTTCTCTGTATATCCATATTGGTTTCCTTTGAGAAATTCACTTTATCTTTCTTAAAGAAATTTTTTCTTGGTAGTGAAATTTTGAGAGATTTCCTTTCCTCTTGTGCTGACTTTGCATGTGGAATTTTAGTTCATGAGATCCTCCCTCTAATTCCTCTGAATTCTTTGAATTTCCCCAAATTCTCTCAAATTTTCCTGCCAAGATGACTTTCTAAAAAAGAGACAGACTGTCTAGCTCCTGTATAAGCACTCTAACAACCCCCTGAATTTTACACCAGACCAAATAACAATCAGGAAATCCAGTGCAAAACCACAAGAAGTGACTTCCTTCGCTCCCAAATGGCAGAAGAAATCAACAGGAGGAGTCAAAAGCAAGATCTGAAGGAGCCCTGAAGGCATCAGTCCAGCCTGAGGTAGTGCAGTCAGAGGTTGGAGACAAGGGGTCTCTTAAGAAAGCCCTAGAATAATCAGAGAGGCCCAAGGTGGGTAGTTTGGAAATATTGAAGAGTGGAGGAAGCCACCAAGGTGGTGCTGACCAGTGTTGTGCCACTGTGCTTAGTCTAAAATGACTGACCCAGAGGCTTCCAGGTTCCTAATGCTCTTTGTCTTCAGGCACCAGGGGGCCTAACTCCTGAAAGATCAGCATAAGAATTGTATAGAAACAGCACAGGGAGAACTGGATAGGGAGAGGTCAAAACAGGAACCTAGGGGACCTGGTGTTGACCATCCTACAGACACACAAGGCAAAAGCCCCTCTTTTTTTTTTTCAAGGTAAATGGGGTTAAGTGGCTTGCCCAAGGCCACACAGCTAGGTAATTATTAAGTGTCTGAGACAGGATTTGAATCCTGACTCCAGGGCCGGTGCTTTATGCACTGCACCACCTAGCCGCTCCTCCAAAGCCCCTCTTAAAGTATTCAAGTTGGGGAGAAGAGTGAGCACCTCTAGGAAGATTTTTTGTTTTTGTTATTCAGTTTGCGTATGACTCTTCATGCCCCCCCTTTAGGTTTTTTTTGGTAAGACCTGGAATGATTCGCCATTTCCTTTTTCTGCTTATTTTACAAATAAGGAACTAAGGCAGATAAGGATTAAGTGACTTGTCTACAGCTAGTAAGTGTGTGATCTGAATTCGGAAAGATATCTGTCTTTCATATCCCAGGCCTGCTCTGGAGACCTGCTCTGCTATTCTACTCACTGTGTCCCCTAGAGGTTCACAGGAAAACTTTAATACTATAAAAAATCATTACAAATCTAGAAATCTAGATCTCTAGTTGGAGAAAGTAGGTGAGTTTCCAAAAAAAAAAAAAAAATCCAACTCCGTTTCATTGACTATACTAAAACCTCATACTATATGGAACTCAACAAAATGTGTCAAGTCTTCAAAGAGACTGGAATACCAGATTATCTTCCTTGTCTCCTAAGGATCCTGTATATAGGTCAAGAAGCAATAGTTAGAACTGAATATGGAATAATTTATTGGTTTAAGATTGGAAAAGGAAGTCAACAAGACTGTATATTGTTACCTTATTTACTTTACTTACACGCAGAGTATATCATATGAAATGCCAGCCTGGATTTATCTAAAACCAGAATTAAGGTTGCCAGAAGCAATATCAGCAATCGAAGAATGCTGATGATACCATTCTGACAACAGATAGTGAAGAAGAATTAAGAAGCCTCTTGATAAGGGCTTGATGGAGTGCACATGGGATTATAAAGAGTTGGACACAACTGAACAACTAAACTACGACAAAGATATATACCAAAAGTTGAAGTGTACCAAAAGTTTGAAGTTAAGTTTGAAATTTAACATTTAACATACCCCCCCCCCCCAAATTAAGATCTTGGCAGCTGGCACCTCCTGGCAAAATAAAGGGAGAAGAAATAGAAGCAGTGTCAGATTTTATTTTCTTGGGTTCAGAGATCACTCACTACAGATGGTACTACAACCATGAAATTTAAAGATCCTTGCTCCTTGGAAGGAAAACTATGACAAACCTGGATAGCACAACAAAAAGCAGATATCATTGCTGAAAAAGGTTCTGTTTTTCCATTAGCAAGGTATGGCTGAGAGCACTGGATTATAAGGAAGCTGAGTGAAACAGAATATTTGGTTTTGAATTGTGGTGCTAGAGAAGAGGTTTGACAATTCTTTTGACAGCAAGAATATTAAATCAAGCAATACTTAAAGAATTAGTTCAGACTATTTACTGGAAGGTCAAATTCTGAAGCTGAAGCTTAAATACTTTGACCACATTATAAATAGACAGGACTCATTGGAAAATATCCCGTTGTTAGGAAAGATTGAAAGCAAAAGGAAAAGGGGATAGCAGAGGATGAGATAGTGTTAAGGAAATAATGAACATGAACTTTGACAGACTTCAAGAGATAGTGAAGGATAGAAAGGCCTGGAGGGCTATGGTCCCTGAGAGACACAGAGAGATGGACATGACTGAACAACTACACAATAACAATGAGTTGTACCAAAAGTTGAGAGTAACTGTTAACAACCACAAGTAGAAAGGAAATTCCTCATTCCAGAGGTTCCAAGATCCTACAGGAGGATCCTTTAACTAGACTTCAAAATAAGGTTAGATCAAAAAATTTATTCAGCATCAACTGAGGGGCACTTGCCAGGTGGATAGCAAAGAGAGACACATATTGGGATTTACACAATCCTAGAGTAACATTTTGGGCAGCAAAAGAGCCTATGAGGTAAGGCTGTTCAGTCACTTTCCTTATTTGGTACATTAAGTAATAGAAAAAGGATGTCAGATGATTTTTTAGAGAATGTGTTAACCTTGAGGTCTCAGGAGTTGCCAAATATCGAGTTTGTTTTAGTGGAGACATTTTTTTCTGTAGTTAATCTCATAAGAATATTTTGGTGGGATAGGAAATCTCTTAAGTTAGTGGAAGTCTCCAAGATAGATCGAATCAGTGGGCTTTTGTGAAATAAAATACATACTCAGAATCTAACTTTATATTACCTAGTACTTCCATTTCTATAAACTCTAAGATTGCTTTTTTCCCCTGAGGAGATATTTCCCACACCTTTCCCAAACACACAGCACCTAGGTTTTATCCATTTTCTGTACACAGATACTGAAAGGGGGGGGAAAAAAGGATTTTTCATAGGGACTGTATGAATACCCGGGAGAAATGAAGCAAGAGATTTAAAAACAGTAGCTTTGAAGAAAAGATTAAGGAGAATAAACTTATTTTTAAGAAAGTACTTAGTGATATAACCCTAAATGTTGATGAAGAGGAAAGTTTAGATTTTTCAAGGCAATGGGGGTTAAGTGGCTTACCCAAGGCCACACAGCTAGGTAATTATTAAGTGTCTGAGGCTGGATTTGAACTCAGGTACTCCTGACTCCAAGGCCGGTGCTCTATCCACTGTGCCACCTAGCTGCCCCCAGAAGTGGAAAGTTTAATGGATTTGTTTTTGTCAGTCTTATTTCCCTTTAAATGACCTCACATACCTTTGCATGCCAGGCCCTTCTATCTTCCATTGTCTCTTGAAGTCCATCCTTTGCCATTTCGCTTTCTTTTTGCCTCCACTCTTTCCTAACAAGAGAGTCTTTTCCAATGTGTTGTAGTCATCGTGGGATCAAAATCTGACTGATAACTTTCATCTGTGTGACAAGTCATTTCTTTTTCAGACTTAGTTTCCTTATCTGTAAAATTGAACTAAATGATTTTTTGACCTTCTAACTGTAAGTCCTATGATTCATTCATTTGACAAGAATTTATCAAGCTCCTGCCTGGTACTGTGTTAGATACCAGGGTTACAAAGACAATATAGAAACAGTTCTTGCCCTTGAAGAACTTAAATTCATTTGTAAGGGAACAACAAATACATAGAAAAATTAAATACAAAAAAAATGTAGAAAGTAATTTCCAGGGAGAAGGTACTCACATATAAGTAATGGGACAAACTTTCCTGAAAGAAGAAACACTTGAAGGAGCCTTTGGAAATTTTATCTTCTGCAAGAAGCCTTTCCAGATCTCCTTTAATACTAGTGCCATCCCTCTCAGATTTCCTCCAATTTTTTCATATTAATTTTGTGAATTTCAGTCACCCTTAATAGTTTTGAGTCTCAATCCCCATTTATAAATTGAAGAAATCATAGATGTTGGAAAGAGACTTTAGAGGTAATTTAATCCAACATACTTATTAAATACCTGAGGCCAGAGCCTACAGATGTTAAGTGACTTATTCAGTAGCAGTTCCAGAAATATAAAGCAAAGTCATCTGATTCCAAATCCCATGCTTTCCACTATACCATACCATTGAGATGCCCTCTAAGATCTCCTCCAGCATTATCTTTGAATCTGTTACAACATCATGTGGGATAATTAATGGATATATATTTTTGTCTCATTAGTGATGTCAAATAGCTTCAAATACTTTTAAGGGTACAATGTCTGAGCTAGCTGTCAGGAAGCTCTTGAACCAATTTGTCCCTGCTTTATGGATACATATGGCTGGGCATGCTAACCTTTCAACATGGTGCTATTATGGTCTCCAGCCACTAGAGGTCAATGAAAGCCTGGTTTTTCCCCTTTGAGTGGCTGCATCTTGTGCCTTTACCCTTTTTTGCTTAGAAGGGGTGACCTTTTGCCCAAAGCTATTGCTTCCTGCATTCTAGTTTAGGAAATTAAATATAAATATGGAAAAGATATATGACTAAAGTTACCTGGCTTTGGTTTCCACTAGTTTGTGAGAGTAATTCAGATTATCTTCCCTTTAGTTTTCCATTGATTCAGTTGTAATGCATTGGGGATGGGGTGGAACACTGCAGGTTTAATATATGAATTAAAATGAAAAAAGCATACAACCTTCATTAAACCTGCATTATTGTTTCTTTCATGTCCTTTTCCCTCCCAGATCTGTATGGGGAATGTTTTCACAAACTTCTGATATTAATAGAGGGTGCATCCCATAAGAAGGAAGGGAAAGAGTCAAGGCTGATTTTTTCACTGTTTCAGCAATTTGGTAGCTGGCAGAATTAATAGCACCCTGAAGTGATCAGCAGACTGTGGATTGTAGATAATACTGAAATTTCTTCTTCAAGTGACTTTGTTATATTTTTAGCAATTGTCTGGACCCTGGAGTCCCAAAAATTGTAAAAGGGAGCCATCTTTACTTTTATGATGTTGTCCGTTTCAGGACAATTCCATTTTCTAAAGAAGGGCTCTAGAATCTCATATCTTTGGTTCTCCTTTGAGTCATTCTGGGACCTTTGCGAGAGTCACAGAAGAAAAATAGAGAAAATCTCCCGAAGTTACATGTGAGTACTAAGAAAGTCCCAGAGTTTGGAGCAATCAGCTTAGCATTTTATAATTCTTTTTCACCTCAGAACACTGAGGCCAAAAGTGCTGAAACAAAGTATTGAGTTTGCATTGTTGAGCCCAGTGAAATCCAGTTTAACTGGTTGTATGAGCCTAGGCTCTGTGAAAAGGAACAGCCTCATAGCTTTGGCATGCACCTGCCCTGAAACCACTTTCAAAGTATCCTAGATAATCTGGCAAATACTCCATTGGACCTTTATTTCTGTGATAACATAACCTTCCCTATTGTGCTCCACAGCAAAAAAGTGTATTTGGGGTATAGAGGGCAGTACTATTCTTCCCTAGTGATTGAACATTGAGAGCCCTGTGCTTTGATGGAGTTGACAGTCAAGGCATATAGTGTCTTGGAGTGGTTCTGATATGGAGGGTGAGATCAGTTTGAAAGAATTTTTTCTTTTCTCTATATAGGGGTGTCTGAAACCAAAAAAATAATCAAAAACTTAACCAAAACTCAAGTAGATTGCATCTAGGGCAGTTAGATGGAGAAATGGGTAGAGTGCAGGTAGGCCCTGAAGTTAGGAGGACCTGAGTTCAAATGTGTGTGTGATCTTAGGCAAGTCACTTAACCCTGATTGCCTCACATCCACGGGCCTAATGAATCAGTTGTCCTGATTCATATCTAGTCACTGGACCCAGAGGGCTCCCAAGGAGAAAGTGAGATTGGTGACTAAGCACAGCACCCCCTCACTCAAATCCAATTCATATGTATGTCATGGTACCACCTCCCTGATGTCATAGTCTTCAAGAACAAAAGCAAGCTGCCTTGTCCTGGACTATCTAACTAGACAACCAGAGAGAGGACTACAACTAATGCCCCCTGTGGTTTAGGGGTTAAGTAGGTTGAACCATGGGGAAATTAAGTATCAAACTACCTGGCTCTCTGCGGTGTGATCAGATCCTGTTTTCTGGGATTTATTCTCATTTGGCTTCTAGAAAGGCTGGATTCATAGAGTTTTCCAAACCTTGGCCCTCTGCATAATGGGCGAGGTTGTAATTCTGAGCAAGATCAGCTGTGGATTATAATTCATCCAGTCTTAGTTTATTAATTACTTCATTAGCCATATTTCCTTAAGAATGGAGAGCTCTTGGGGGTGGTTAGGTGGCACTGTGGATAAAGCACTGGCCCTGGAGTCAGGAGTACCTAGGTTCAAATCCAGTCTCAGACACTTAATAATGACCTAGCTGTGTGGCCTTGGGCAAGCCACTTAACCCCACTGCCTTGCAAAAACCTAAAAAAAAAAAAGATTGGAGAGCTCTTGATCTGGTTACCAGGGTGCTGGGACTAGAACCTGTGAAAAACCACATAATAGATATGGCCCACCTACCCCATTCCCCCACACTCAGGATATATATGCGTGAACTAGAGACTAAGCATTATCCCCTCCTGCTTCCCAGGACCTTAGTGGATGTTAGAGTTAAGTTCTCAACATCCCAGCCATTCTTCCTTCACTCCTTAAATAAGCAATTTAGAAAATACTCTGACCTCCAGATCTAAGCAATAGGAAAGGGGGCAGCTAGGTGGCACAGTGAATAGAGCACTGGTCTTAGAGTCAGGAAGACCTGAGTTCAAATCCAACCTCAGACTTAATAATTACCTGTGTCACCTTGGACAAGTCACTTAACCTCACTGCCTTGCCAAAAAAATACAAAACTCTACACAGGAAAAAATGAATTGTTCATAGTTAGGTAGAGCTAATAAAAATGGCAATTCTACCCAAATTAAATTACTTATTCATTGACATACCAAACTACCAAAAACCTATTTTATAGAGCTAGAAAAATAGTAACAAAATTCATCTGAAGCAACAAAAGGTCAAAGTTATAAGGGAACTGATGAAAAAAATGTAATGAAAGGGGTCTTGCTCTATCAGATCTATCCTTCATTTTCTGTCTTTCTTTTTTTTTTTGCAAGGCAAACGGGGTTAAGTGGCTTGCCCAAGGCCACACAGCTAGGTCATTATTAAGTGTCTGAGGCCGGATTTGAACCCAGGTCCGCCTGACTCCAGGGCGGTGCTCTACCCACTGTACCACCCAGCCATTTCCGAGGAAGGCCTAGGGAGAGCCACGTGGGTCCAGCGGTCAGATCTGAATGGGGTGGGGGGCTGGGATGAGTCGGGGTCTGAGGCTGCGTGGGCTGCCGTCCCCCGCTCTCGGGGCCGGGGCTCCGCGCCCGCGCCCGCGCCGTCCGTGCCCGGTGCAGCTCCTGGGGTAGCTGGCGCCTCCCGGCCCGCCCCGCACCCTCCACGGAGGCGGGCACCGCCGGTCCTGGGCACGGCGCCGGGGCACTCGGGCGCGCGGCCCCCTTCGCCGCACAGCGCAGACTCGGCATCCACGGCCCGGCTGGGCCCAACTTCCGCCCCCGCACGTAGAGGAGGCCGGGACGCGGCGGCGGCGCCTCGTTCCGGCCACTTCCGGGCCCGGGAGCCCGGGGGGCGGGGCGGGGCGGGGCTCGCGGCTCTGCTCCGGGCCCCGCCCCGCGGCGCTCACGCCCGGCTCGGCCCGCGCAGGTCGGCGCCCCCGCGCTCGCCCCCGCGCTCGCCTCCCGGCCGCCGCGGCGCACGCGGCCGCCCCGCCCCGCCCCCCGCGGCTCGCCGCGCCGGGATTGGTCGCCGGCGGCCTCTGGGCGCCGCTCCCCTCTGCCCGCCCGGCCCAGCCCCTTTCCCACCTAGCCTCGGGCCGGCGGGGAGTTGGGAAAGAGGCCGCGGAGGAGGAGGCCGGCGCTGCGGGGCCCAGGCCGCGCCGGCGACCGAGGCCGGCCGGAGGACGAGGACAGTGAGTCGGCTCGGGGAAGCCTTCGGGTCGGTCGGCCGGATGGGAAGCGCCCCCCGGGGCTCCGGTTGGGGGGGGACAGTGCCCTTAGAGGGAGGGGGCCCTCCCGCCGCCGCCCCGAGCGCCCCTCCCCCGCTTCCGGCTGGCGCCGGCGGGGCGGAAGCGCTTCCGCTCCCCCCCTCGTTTCCTTCCCCCCCTGGGGTGCGGGGTCCCCGCGCGGCCTTGAGCGGAGCGCTCGCCCGGTTCCCGCCGGTGGGGCCGCGGGCCGAGGGGCTCCGGCCGGCACTCCCCAGGTCCCGGCGGCTTTTGGGCCCCCGGAAGCCTGGGGCCGCGTGAAGCCTCCCCGCCGGCGGCTCCCCCGAAGCTGCGGGCGCTACGGGGCGGGGCGGCCGGGCCGCGTGCCCCGAAGATCTCCGCCGTGAAGCGGCCCGGGAGCCCTTCTGTAGCCCCGTGGCCTTCCCCGCCCCGCCCCGCCGGCGGACAAACTTTCCTCAGATCGCTTCCGAGGTTCGGGGGGACGACCCCTTTCGCTTTCGTCCCGTCGGGAAATCGCTGCAATGTAATAATATCCGCGACCATCTCCGATGCCCTTCAACTCTGACTCAAACCCTTTTGAGCTTATTCATAATGGAGAATCAGGAATGATGTTTGGAGAATGAGAAGCAAAATATATTTGGAGGCTATCGTCCGTTCTCCAACTACCTTTTAATTCTAGAGCCGTTAGGGTTTTAAATTGACCTACCAAATGCAATTTTTTAAAACTAAATTTCTATTTTGAGTTTTACAATTTTTCCCCTAATCTCATCCCCCCCCCAGAAGCCACTCTGTTAATTTTTACATTGTTTCCATGGTATACACTGATCTAAGTTGAATGCGATGAGAGAGAAATCATATCCTTAAGGAAGAAACAAAGTATGAGATAACAAAATTACATAATAAGATAACGGTTGTTTTTTTTTTTTTTTTAATTAAAGGTATTATTTCTTGGTCTTTGTTCAAACTCCACAACTCTTTCCCCGGATACAGATGGTATTCTCCATTGCAGACAGCCCCAAATTGTCCCTGATTGTTGCACTGATGGAATGAGTGAGTCCATCAAGGTTGATCATCACTTCCATGTCGCTGTTAGGGTGTACAGTGTTCTTCTGGTTCTGCTCATCTCACCCAGCATCACTTCATGCAGATCCCTCCAGGCTTCCCTGAATTCCCATCCCTCCTGGTTTCTAATAGAACCATAGTGTTCCATGACATACATATACCACAGTTTGCTAAGCCATTCCCCAATTGATGGACATTTACTTGATTTCCAATTTTTTGCCACCACAAATGGTGGGCTATTATGAATATTTTTGAACAGGTGATGTTTCTACTCTTTTTCATGATCTCTTAAACATATAGACCCAGTAGTGTTAATGATGGGTCAAAGGGTATGAACATTTTTGTTGCCCTTTGGGCCTATTTCCAAATTGCTCTCCAGAAAGATTGGCTCCACTAATAATGTATTAGTGTCCCAGATTTCCCACATCCCTTACAACATTGGTCATTGTCCTTTCTGTTCATATTGGCCAGTCTAAGAGGTGTGAAATGATATCTCAGAGATGCTTTAATTCAATTAAAATTTTTTAAACAACTGGGTTTGAATGTCCATGCTAGAAGATATTTAAAATTTAAACATTTGATTTTTAAATAGTTTGAACCAAGTTGAGAGATTGGCTTATAAATTAATATATCTCAAAAAAATCTAAATACCAGCACCTAAATATCAGATATCTATGCAGGAACTAGTGTTTAACAATAAAACTTGTCATCTTCTTATAACTTGATGGCTCTTTATTTTCCATTTATCTTGTATACAGAGCATCCCAAAGGTCTTTGTACAGTTTAAAACTAGTAAAGCTTCAAACTGCACACAGACTGGACATATTCTATACAACATGTTTGTGCACAGTTTGCATTTCTTCCCCCAGTCTTTAGATTGTGAACTCCTTAAAGACTGGAATGGTTTTTGCATCTTTTCATATACCCAGTGCTTAGCCATGCATGTAATAGGTGCTGATAAATGTACTAACTTAGGATAGTAATGACTACTTTATTTCCAGTTTCTTTTTGAGCACTCTTTAGGTTTAGCTTTAGCATGAGATTACATATACAGTACTTGGCAGGCTAATGTGAACTAAGTGAGATGTCAATGAAGGAAAGGAAGAACAGACTAATTTTATTTTCTCAGTTTCCTATAATAATGCTTTGTAAACGGCTCATAAACCATTGTCATCTTGGGCAAGTCACTCTCTACTTCATACTTCATCTTTAAAATAAAGAGATTGTGCAGGAGATTGCCTAATCCTGTTAAAATACCATCTTTGTAAATGCTCCAAAAAACAATGACATTAACTTTTTTTATTCAAGATAATTTCATATATGTGTATATTTAGGTGTGTGTGTGTGCATCCTAGGTATGTAGGATATATATATGAAATAACTGAATAAAATGTCTTATGACATATACATACAAACTTATATACATGTGTGTATAATATCAGGGTAGGTAATAATGCAAGTTACTACTGTTTACTGCAAATCAAAATCTTTCCTTGATATTTAATGCTCCTGAATTCTCAAAGTAGGACTGAAACTGTAGTCTTTGTGGCATGTTATTTTGAAGGAGGTTAGAATCTATTTCTAGCCTAGCTTAGTGGAGAGAAGAAACTTTTAAGCAGTAAACCAAAAGTCTGCAGTCAGATAATTGAGAACTGATTATATTCCTAAAATGATTTAAGTGAAAGACCATGGACCTTGCTATTGTGCTTTCCTGATTCTCCCTTATAATTAACTTGAATTTGTTTTGTATATTCTTATATGTATTTATACATATATGTACTTACGTTATTTTGTGTATTATGGACTTCTTGAAGGTAGGGATTTTTTCATTTTTGTCTTTGTATTCCCAGGGCTCATTTCAGTTCCTGGTGCCCAGTAGATTTAATAAATGCTTGTTAATTGATACACTATGCCTTTACCCTGTGAGAGTTAGAACAATATTTCTAGTCTTTTTTTTGAATGAGGTTCACAACAAAGAAGTCTTTAACAGACTGTGATACAGTGTTTTCAGTTTATGTGTTACTGAATCTGTGATCTCCTGTGCTCATTTCATTCTCTCCATCAGTGCAGATCATAAACCACACATACCTTTTCATACAATGAAATCCTTGTACTCTTCTAAAAATCCTTCAGAAGAGGTCCAGTCAGTGGGGTGGGAGACCTTCTAGTCCTTGTTACATTTTGTGGACTTCAGTTCTTCAGGCTGTCCATTCCTACTTCTTGTCCCACATCACTGGTTCAATCTCTGTTTCCTGACATATTTCCTAAATATTAAGCAGCAGGTGGGGCAATGAAGAGAACTTTGGATTTAGAGTTAGGAAGGGAGGACCTGGGTTGGAATCCTACCTTAGACACTCACTGTGACCTAGGGCAAATCATCTAACCTTTCTCAACCTGTTTCCTTATCTGTAAAATAAACCTAATAACATCCATGATTGTTGCAAGGAAGCAAATGAGATATATGTAAAGTGCTTTGTAAATCTGGAAGGATTATTTAAATACTAGCATATGTATATATATATGATCTTTGAAAATCTGCCATAGTCTAGTTGTATACTTCCCCTTCCTGCCCTTAAATCCTTAAATTCCCCCACCACCACCACCACACATAGGTTTTCTTGGCTCTTTGTAAATTTTGGATTGCCAAGATTCCTAATCTTCAGCATCCCAGGTATAACATTTGTATTTAAAATGATGTATTTTCTTTTGGGAAAATGATTGGAATTGTTAAAAGAATTGCTTGATTTCTCAACAATGTTCTATTAAATTCTGAGTTAAGACATAGTTCATTTACAATACTTGTCATAGATATGTGCACTGACATATCTAACTTGATGTATTGGCCATCTGCATATAAAATTTGGGCAGTAGGTGGTTTTTAATCTATCCTGAAGCCATATGAAAAACTCTATATATTAGAAAGCTCTCCAGATACTCTTGTTTATGAGGTATCTTGCTGTTGAACCTGAGGGACATTATTGGCCTTCCTAACAAGATTCATTACTCATAGAATCATGGATTTAGAGCTAAAGGGACATTAGAGTTTATGTAGTTCAACTTTGCTTTTTTTCAGATGGAGGAAGTGTGGCCCACAGAATTGAAGTGACTTGCCCAAGGCCACACAGGAGTAAATGACAAATGCCACTGTTCTGATTCTTTTGAACTGACTTTTAAGTTCCTTTCTCTTTCTGCCATATCACACTACTACAATAAAACTATGAAAACAAGTTTCAACATTCACTTTTTTTTAGGGTTTTTTTTGCAAACATTCACTTTTAAAATCTTGAGTTCCAAATTCTCTTCCTCCCATCCCATCCCATCCCATCCCATCCCATCCCATCCCATCCCATCCCATCCCATCTCATTTCTTTTTTTTAATTCTTTATTTTGTAAAATACTTTAACAGTTTAATTTCTAGTTTTTGATTCTGCATCTAAGTCAGCTTATGCTCCTTATTAAACTTTTACTTAATGTGATTAAATCAGTAGGCAAGTAGTTGGGAGATAGTAATTTGAAAAATTCTTTTTTCTGAAACATTTAAAGGATCTCTTCTTAAATTCAGAATAATTTATGTTAAAACTTTTAAAGTATTTAATTTATGTTATAGCTTTTTTAAAGGGTAAAATATTCAGAGTATTAGAAGTTGGAGTTTAAGTCTAATTTGAACCATAAAAGAAATACCTAGAATATCCTCTGGCTAGATTTGAACAACAAAATTAACCATATGCTAACCATACTCTCTCAACTTTGTTTTTCCTCTAGAATTTAACTGTATCTATTCTCCGGCAGACATTGGGGCAGTGAGTCTCCATTCTTTCACAAATAGTTATCAGTTGTTGTTAATGAAGAAAACTTTTGCTGTTATAAAAGTTTTTCAACGTTCATCCATATTCATTTGCATATTTAAGTTACATAATTTCCTTCCACCCTCCCCTCAGCAATGAACAGTCAGGTGAATATTGTACCACACACTTTTGTGTTAAACATGCTTACAGATTAGTCATTTTCAATATGAGGAATTAGGATTAAGGGAAAGAAATACATGAGAGAAATTTTTAAAAAAGTGAATGTAGTGTTTTTCAGATTCTGGAGTTTTTTTTTTATTCTTTTATTTTTATTTTTTTAGTTTTTGCAAGGCAATGGCGTTAAGTGGCTTGCCCAGGGCCACACAGCTAGGTAATTATTAAGTGTCTGAGGCCAGATTTGAACTCAGGTACTCCTGACTCCAGGGCTGGTGCTGTTTCCACTGAGCCACCTAGCCACTCCTGGAGTTCTTTTTTTTAGAAAGATTTTACTTATTTTGAGTTTTATGATCCCCCCATTCTTGCTTCCTTCCCCCATCCCCCCACAGAAGGCAGTCTGTTAGTCTTTACATTGTTTCCATGTTATACATTGATCTCAGTTGAATGTGATGACACAAAAATCATATCCTTAAGGAAGAAAAATAAAGTATGAGATAGTAAAATTACATAAGATAATTTTTTTCCCCCTAATTTGAAGGTAATAGTCTTTGGTCTTTGTTCAGACTCCACAATTCTTTCTCTGGATACAGATGGTATTCTCCATCACAGATGCCCCCAAAATCGTCCCTGATTGTTGCACTGAAGGAATGAGCAAGTCTATCAAGGTTGGTCATCACCCCCACGTTGCTGTTAGGGTATACAGGTTCTGCTCATCTCGCTTAGTTCATGCAGATCTTTCCAGGCTTCCCTGAATTCCCATCCCTCCTGGTTTCTAATAGAACAATAGTGTTCCATGACATACATATACCATAGTTTGTTAAGCCTTTCCCCAATAGGACATTCACTTAATTTCCAGTTTTTTGCCACCACAAACAGGGCTGCTATAAATATTTTTGTACAAGTGATGTTTTTACCCTGTTTCATAACTTGAAGGATTTTTTTTTAATGTTTGTTTTGTTTTGTTTTTCTTCCTCTGAATGGAGATAGCCTTGTCTATCCATAGCTGGTCTAATAGGGTTGGCCTAGCTCTCTGCACTGCTGAGAGGAGCTATATTCATTAAAGTTGATCAGCTCATAGTGTTGTTGCTAATGTGTAGGATGTCCCCTTGGTTCTGCTTCATGAAGAAAACTGTGTGACTAACGTTCATTTTTATAGTTATCAGTTTCCTTGCTATTCTCTGAACTGAAGTAGCTCTCCCTTTACTTTGATTGTGGATCTGAGTCTTCCCTTCCCATTCCCCTTTCTCTCCTTTCCCTTCCCATTCTTCCTCTTCCCCTTTTCTTTCCCCTTAACGTGACTCTTTTTTTAATTAATTTTTATTAAAGATATTATTTGAGTTTTACAATTTTCCCCCACTCTTACTCCCCCCCCCCCCCACGGAAAGCAATCTATCGGTCTTTACTTTGTTTCCATGTTGTACCTTGATCCAGATTGGGTGTGATGAGAGAGAAATCATATCCTTAGAGAAGAGACAAGAATTCCAAGAGGTAACAAGATCAGACAATAAGATATCTTTTTTTTTCTAAATTAAAAGGAATAGTCCTTGCACTTTGTTCAAACTCCACAGCTCCTTATCTGGATACAGATGGCACTCTCCTTTGCAGACAGCCCCAAATTGTTCCCAATTGTTGAACTTAAGGGATGAGCAAATCCTTCAAGGTTGATCATCACTCCCATGTTGCTGTTAGGGTATACAGTGTTTTTCTGGTTCTTCTCATCTCACTCAGCATCAGTTCATGCAGATCCCTCCAGGCTTCCCTGAAATCCATCCCTCCTGGTTTCTAATAGAACAATAGTGTTCCATGACATACATATACCACAGTTTGCTAAGCCATTCCCCAATTGAAGGACATTTATTTGATTTCCAATTCTTTGCCACCACAAACAGGGCTGCTATAAATATTTTTGTACAAGTAATGTTTTTACCTTTTTTCTTCATCTCTTCAGTATATAGACCCAGTAATGGTATTGCTGGGTCAAAGGATATGCACATTTTTGTTTCCCTTTGGGTGTAGTTCCAAATTTCTCTCCAGAAAGGCTCCACCAACAGTGTAATAGTGTTCCAGATTTCCCACAAACCTTCCAACAGTGATCATTATCCTTTCTGGTCCTATTGGCCAGTCTGAGAGGTGTGAGGTGGTACCTCAGAGAAGCTTTGATTTGCATTTCCCTAATAATTAATGATTTAGAGCAATTTTTCATATAACTATGGATTGCTTTGATCTCATCTGTAAATTGCCTTTGCATATCCTTTGACCATTTGTCAATTAGGATATGGCTTTTTTTTTTAAATATGACTCAGTTCTCTGTATATTTTAGAAATGAGTCCTTTGTCAGAATCATTAGTTGTAAATATTGTTTCCCAATTCACTACATTTCTTTTGATTTTGGTTACAGTGGTTTTATCTGCAAAAGCTTTTTAATTTAATGTAATTGAAATCATCTCTTTGTAAAACATTTTTCTGTTTTATAATTTGTAATAAGAATATTCATTGTCAGGAAGAAAAGAACACCTCAGGGAAGAGGAATATTGCTTTGTAGTTAGATAGGGGACATGATTTTATATTGCATAATATAACTTTGTATCTGGTGACCAAATAGGTCACTTTGTTGTGTATGTTATGAAACATTTCTTATTTTTATTTATATTCATTCATTCATTCATTCATTCAGATTTTTGCAAGGCGATGGGGTTAAGTGGCTTGCCCAAGGCCACACAGCTAGGTAATTATTAAGTGTCTGAGGCTGGATTTGAACTCAGGTACGCTTGACTCCAGGGCTGGTGCTCTATCCACTGCGCCACCTAGCCTCCCCTATGAACCACTTCTTTTTTTTTAATTTATTTTTTATTCTCATTTTGTACAAATGTTTTTTTACATTAATAAAATATTCTTGTTTACAAGTAAACAAAATACCCCTCCCCCCATGAATATAGATAGACTTGCTTGGGCAAAAAAAAAGTAAAGGGGAGAGAAAAAAATTAAAATTAAAAAATAATAGTAATAATTGTAGGTATGGCCAGGTGGCGCAATGGACGAAGCACCAGCCCTGGAGCCACGAACACCTGAGTCCATATCCAGCCTCGTAGACCCAATAATCACCCAGCCATGTGACATGCAAGTCACCCGATTCCCACTGCCCTGCAAAAACCAAAAAGAAAAAAAAAGACCCCAAATAAAATAAAATAGTAATAATAGTAGGGGTGGCTGGGTGGCAGACAGAGCATTGGCCCTTGAGCCAGGAGCACCTGGGTCCAAATCTGGCCCCAGAGACCTAAAGATCACCCTGCTGTGTGGCCCCAGGCAGGCCACCCAGCCCCACTTGCCCTGCACCCTCCCCAAATAATAATAACAAAAAATGTGCTTCAATCTTTGTTCCAACACCAACAACTCTGTCATGGGTAGATCACATTCTTTATGGTAAGTCCATCGCAAAAGTTACTTCCATATTTTTCCAACGTTGCCATTGCTGATTGCAACTCCCTCCTTTCTTGTTTCTCCACTACCATGTACTATATTTTCTCTCTCTTTTCACTCTTGACTCTGCTGTAGGGTAGCTGAGTACTGCAGCAGACAGATCCCTGGTCCTGGGGCCAAGAGGCCCTGAGCCCCCTTACCACTCCTTAGGCCCAGCATCCACCTGGCCTTATGGTCCTGGACAGGCCTTCCAATCCCAGCCCCTTACAAAGTATAAAAGAAAATGTGTTATATCTGATCACTCTCCCCCATGGTCCATCCTCTCCTCCTTTATTCACATCCCCACCCCTTCCCCCTGCTTCCCCCTCCTTCTTACTCCAGATATTTATACCCCATTGAGTATATATGCTGTTTCCTCTCCTAGCCACCTCTGATGAGAGCAAAGGTTCCCTCATTCCCCCTTGCCTCCCCCCTTCCATATCATTGCAATAGCTCATTGTAAAAAAGTCTTATCATATGAAATATCTTGACCTGTTCCCCCTCTACTTTTTCTTTCTCCCATTACATTTCCCTTTTTTTTCTATTGACTCCATTTTTACACCATATTTTATCTTCAAATTCAGCTTTCTCCTGTGTTTGAACTATCTGTCTACCTGCTCTATTAACTGAGAAGGTTCATATGAATATTATCAGTATCATTTTTCTATACATGCAGTTCATCCTCATTAAGTCCCTCATATTTTCCCCCTCTCCTCCAATCTCCATGCTTCACCTGAGTCCTGTATCTGAAGATCAAACCTTCTGTTCAGCTCTGGCCATTCCAAAAGGAACATTTGAAATTCCCCTGGTTCATTGAAAGTCCATCTTTTTCCCTGGAAGAGGACATTCAGCCTTGCTGGGTAGTTCATTCTTGGCTGCATTCTAAGCTCTTTTGCCTTCTACTATATTGTATTCCAAGCCCTATGAGCTTCCAATGTAGTTGCTGCTAAGTCCTGTGTGATCCTGCCTGCAGCTCCACGATATTTGAACTGTGTCCTTCTGGCTGCTTGTAATATTTTCTCTTTGACTTGGGAGTTCTGGAACTTGGCTATAATATTCCTAGGGGTTGGTTTTTTGGGATCTCTTTCTCAGGGGGATTGGTGGATTCTCTCCATTTCTATTTTGCCCTCTGCTTCTAGAATATCAGGGCAATTTTCCTGTAGTAATTCTTTGAAAATGATGTCAAGGCTCTTTTCCTGATCATGACTTTCAGGTATTCCAATAATTTTTAAATTATCTTTCCTAAGTCTGTTTTCCTTATCAGTTGTTTTTTCAATGAGATATTTCACATTTTCTTCTAATTTTTCATTTTTTTGGTTTTGAAGTATTGATTCCTGATTTCTGGTAAATTCATCAATCTCCCTGAATTCTATTCTTTGTCTGAAGGACTTGTTCTCCTCATAGTTTTCTTATCTCTTTTTCCATCTGGCCAATTTTGCTTTTTAAAGCATTCTTCTCCTCAACTTTTTGAACTGTTTTATCCATTTGACCTAAGCTGGTTTTTAGCATGCTATTTTCTTCAGCATTTTTTTGGATTTCCTTGACTAAGCTGCTGACTTCATTTTCATGTTTTTCCTGCATCTCTCTCCTTTCTTTTCCCAGTTTTTCTTCCAACTCCTTCATTTGATTTTCAAAGTCTTTTTTGAGCTCTGTCATAGCCTGAGCCCAATTTCTGTTTTTCTTGGAGTCTTTAGATGCAGGAGCTTGTGCTTCCTCATCTTCAGACTGAGTATTTTGATCCTTGGGCTCATTTGCAAAATGTTTCTCAATAGTCTTCCTTTTGTTTCCTCTGCTTGCTCATTTTCCCAGCCTGGGCCTGGTTTTGGGGTGCTTCCTGAGCTTTTGGGACACTCCCACAAGGGTCTCAGTGTGTGAGGCTCTGTCCTCCCTCCTAGCCTGTGAATGACCATAAGCGCCCCCCTCTGCCACAGGGCTGAGGTGGGGGGGGGTCCTGCTGTTCTATGGGGGGGACCTAGACTGGAATTAGGATCTGAATGTGGTCAGAGCCCCAGAGTCCTGTTCCAGGGGCAGTCAGAGCTAGGCAGTCTCTCTCTTCACTCCCCTCCCTCAGCTCAATGGGCTCATGCCTTGGGGGCTCCTGCTTACTGGCTCTGCCTGCTTCTGTTTCATGGTCTGGGATGCCTAAAGACCATGCTGCTTGCTGTGTGCCCTGAAGGCTGGGCTTCACGTGCTTGCTCTGGCAGAGGTCCCCTGCTGTTCCCACTTTGTGCTCGGTGCTCCCCGGGGTGCAGCTCAAGAGACTCCCCTGCTGCTGTGAACCGTGGCTCCCAGCGCCCTGGGCCTACCTCCGGGAGGCTGAAGTTCTTTTGCTCTGGCAGGCCACCCCTCTGGCTGGCCGGTCCTCTGACCCTGGGGTGCAGAGCCTTTCTACTCTTTTCCAGGTTACCTTGAGTAGGAGAACTGCCACTCTGGGTCCCTTTGTGGGTTCTGTCTCTCGAAAGTTTAGTTTAGAGTCCTTAGCCCATGAGTTTTATCAGAGAGCTCCTAAGACTCGATCCCTTCTTGTCGCCTGACCCACTTCTTAAAATTAATTTTCTATTCCAATTGTAAAATTGTGTTTCAGTTTATAAAAAATAAGTTCCTAAAAAGCCTTAAGAACATGGAATTTTTGTCTCTCAAATCTCCTAAATAATAGAGGAAGGGAATTCATCTAGGGAACCTGTGATGAATTTTTTTTTTAATGAAAAAATAATCCTCAGTTCATAAGGTTTTAATCTTATCAGTCCAGTAGTCTGCTTCCCCCCCTTCTTTAAAATCAGAAATTTTTTTGAGATGAAAGTGATTGTATGTAGCAGTTTAATTAAGATCCCATTTTTAGAACAAGGAACCAGCCCAGGAAGTTTTAACTTTGACTTTGACTGTCTTCCAAGGTCACTTAGAAAACAGGGACATCTAGGTGACATCTAGGCAGTGGAGTGAATAGAGCACCGCCCCTGAAGTTAGGAGTAACTGAGTTCAAATTTGGCCTCAGACACTTAATTACCTAGCTATGTTTTGCTTTTACATTTCTTATATTTCCCCTTTAGTCCCTTCCATCTCAAAGAGAAGAAGAGGAAGAGAAAAAATTTAGCGAAACCAGTTCATGCATCAAAAAAATCTGAAATTATATTGTGTTCCTCATCCCCTTCTTCTCCTTCCCCCACTTCTGCAAAAAAGCTAGTATAAAATGTCTCTTCATATCTCTTTTTAGAAGTCAAATTTAGTCGTTACAATTTTGCAACATTTAGTTTTTGTTGTTTTATGTCTTTTTTTCCATTTATATTAGTATGGTCAAAAATATATTGTTTTCCTGGTCTGTTACTTCACTTTGTATCAATACATATTAGTTCTTATATGTTTCTCTGTATTTGTTATGTTTATCAATTTTTACAACTTGGCTTTTCCACTCAACCAATGAGTAATCTACTTTGTTTTCCAGTATGCCTCTATAACTAACTATTTTGGTGTATATCACAAACTCACCAGGAATACATTAATATGTCTTTCCACAACCCCGGCAATTTTGACTATTTCCAACTTTTGTTAAGCCAGTTTGTTGGGTCCAAAGTAAAACTTCAGTTTTACTTTGCATTTATCTTATTCTTGGTGATTTGTAACTTGCTTTTTTCTCTTTTCCACAATTGGTATTAAGTGACTTGCCTAGGATCACAGTATGTTGAGGTCTAGTTGAACTGAGATCCTCCTGACTCCGGGTCTGGTGCTCTATTCACTGTACCACCTTTTCATATGGATATAAATAGTTTTCATTTGTTTTAAAAACTGTTCATATTCTTTGACCATTTATGTATTGGGGAATGGCTTTTGGCCTTATACATTTCTGTTATATATGTTAAACACATAAGAGATATTTGATATGAATATTTTATTCCAATTTGATTGCTTTCTTTTTTACAATGCATCTAGCATTGTTTATGCAAAAATTTTTCAGTTTCATATTAGAATTATCTCATTTATCTTTTATACTTGCCCCATCCTTTGTTTTATTTATTCCTTAATCTTACTTGTATGTGTGATCAGTTTCTTTGAATTTCTTATTGTGATCTTAATATTCAAATCACATCCATTTTGAATTTATTTTGGCATCTTGTGTAATATAATGGCCTAATCCTAATTTCTTTGACCTAATGGAGGACCCATTCCCTTTTTACTGCTGCTCATATTTTCCTATAGTTCTTCTTGTTTAAAGACAAAGCAGTTATCTTCCCTGTGTTTTTTTTGCCCTTGGACTTCCTCTCTATTCCTCAATTTTGTTCTCTTAAGTTACGTACCCTCTCTTTCCATAATTTTGTCCCACAGAATAAACTGACACCTGTAGGAGATTATATGTGAAATTTAAACTTGGATATTACTTCTCTTGTTTAAATTTTGATTTCATCCTTATTTTCTAATATATTCTTCTTAAAAAAAGAAACCAACTTAATGATTTTTTCAAATTCCATAGATTTTGATTTTCTAAAAAATACTCTTTAGAGATACAATAGCATTTCATTATACATTATTTCTTATTAGTTCTCATTAGTTCTTATTAGTTGAATTATTATTTACCTTATTATTATTATTGCTATTTTCAAATTAAATATTCTGCCTATGTCTTTTTTTTTCTCTCCTAGGAATACCTCACATATATAGTTCATTGAATCTTTTTTCATCAATCAGTTAGGCTGGGTTTTCAGAGTATATCACTTTGGGTGTCATTGACCATTTTTGCTTTTTATGCTATATTATTTCATTCTATACTGAGGTGCATAATAGTGTTATTTCATTTAAATATAATTTATATTTGAACGAAGGTCCTCCTGATTCCAGGGATGGTACCTCTGTCTACTGTGCCACCTAGCTGCCCTCAAATATAATTTATACTTGAAGGTCCTTTGGTTTCTTGAAAAATTCGTTTGTCATTGGAATTGTTTATCCTTGAAAATATAGACTTTTTGTTTTCTAGAGGTAGATTACAGATTTTTTTTTAATGATAATTTTTTTTAATATCCCTGAATTCTGGGCAGTTTTTTTTGAATCACTTAATGTATTTTATAATGTTCAAGTTTTTCAATTTATCCTGTTTTTCTAGGAAACAGGTTAAGTTGTCTCTGTGCATCCTCTTTTTGAAGCCAATGGCTTTTTCTTTTGAGGAGATGGGATAGTTTTTTTTACCACAATTGTTGTTTGGTTCTCTTACAGATTGTTTGTACTTCATTTTTGTATATTTTCATTTCATATCAATTCTCTTTTTTTGGAGAGAATAGTTTTTTTTTTGTTTTAATGAGAAATCCATTATCTTGTAATGTTTATTTAGAGAATTTTATAACCTTTTAGTTGTTTTAGTACATATCTTAATTTTAGTATCATTTGTTGATTTTATTTGAGATTTTTAATTACATATTCTTCCTCTTGAAACTGATATTTTTACCTTTTATCCATAATTTGCTGTCACTTTCTGATACCTTCCTTTGATAGTGGATATATCTCTATAGGACGGGATTGCAAAGCTGTCTCAGCCTCCTCCTACCTTGTGGAATTTACTTTTCAATTGTGTATGTGCTAGTAAAGTTGTATTCTACTATGGATATCACTTGTAAAAGCTTCCCTATTCCATATTAATACCGCATTGATCATGCCCTCAGTATGATTTAATGAATACTTTTTGACAAGCATGCGTCTGGCATTCAAACAATATGGCTAACTCATTGTAGTTGTGCTCTCTGTAGTAAGGTTTGAATACTTGAGTTTAGCTTGAGCAAGGATCTCAGTGAAGTATCTCTGGTACCAAGGCTGTCAAGTTCTTTTATTGGGGGGGGTGTTGCAGGGTGGTGGTGTTAAGTGATTTGCCCAAGGTCACACAGCTAAGTAATTATTAAGTGTCTGAGACTGGATTCAAACTCAGGTCCTCCTGACTCCAGGGCTGGTGCTCTATCAATATATACTTATATAGATATTGACTGTTGGTGATTATGATCACTTTTTTTTTAAGGTTTTTGCAAGGCAAATGGGGTTAAGTGGCTTGCCCAAGGCCACACAGCTAGGTAATTAAGTGTCTGAGATTAGATTTGAACTCAGGTGCTCCTGACTCCAGGACCGGTGCTTTATCCACTGTGCCACCTAGCCGCCCATGATCACTTCTTTTTAAAGTATTACTAAAGGTTGAGATTTTTTTTATAAACTTATTTGTTTATTTTTTCAAGGCAATGGGTTTAAGTGGCTTGCCCAAGGCCACACGGCTAGGTAATTATTAAGTGTTGGATTTGAACCCAGGTACTCCTGACTCCAAAGATTTAAAATTTCACTATTCATGTTTGAAGTTTTATAAAATACCTTATATTACAATACCCCTTTGAGGGAAGTTCTGTTGTTGTAATCATTCTAACTGTAATTTACAGAGGAGAAACTAATTCTGAGATTAATTGATTTGCCCAAAGTCACACAAGGAAAGGGAACAAGCATTTATTAAGATTCTACCATATGTCAGACATTATGCTAATAAGTTTTACAAATATTATCTCATTTGATGTTCACAATAATCCCAAGAAGGCAGTCAGAGGTTAAATAATTTTTCCTAGGAAGATGGTAGTTAATGTCTCAGGTCATATTTAAACTCAGGTCTTCTTGATACAAGGCCCAGCATTCCATTCTTCTTAGCCACTGAGCTGACAGCTGTCTCCCTCAGCTCCTCTCCTATGAGGTGTCAGAGTCAACTGAAATTCATGTCTCCTCTGATTTTATATATATATATATATATTATATATATATATATATATATATATATATATAATATATATATATATATATATAGTTCTATGTCTGCTACTTCAGTTTACCTCAACAAGTGTGAACAAAATAACATATAACTATTTACAGTTAAAGATAAACCAAATAATGCATTTGTTGTGAATTTTCATATCGCCTTTCCAATTGTACATGAAAAAAGTATAATCAGTATAATGATTGTTAGTCACCTTTTTAACCTGCTTGGGAATTTAATTTTGTAGTGATTTCTTCTAACATTATTTGTGAAATTTTTAAAGCTTCATAATTTTGCCATATAGACAGAATAAGAACTTTTTTTTTTTTTTTTTTTGCAAGGCAGTGGGGTTAAGTGACTTGCTCAAGGTTACATAGCTAAGTAAATGTCTGAGGTCATATTTGAATTCAGGTCTTCCTGACTTCAGGGCCAGGACTCTATCTACTGTGCCACCTAGCTTGCCCAGAATAGGAACTTTTGAGCATAGATAAACCCATATGTTACTGCAGGGGGTATAGTTTGAGCTTCAATTATTTACTTTTTTTGAATCCTTAGCATTCAGTGCAGTACATTGCGTATGATGTGATATGATATGATATAAGCTTGGAATAATTTTTCATTTTTTTCCATCCTCCCCTCCCCTTCCCCCATTTTGGGCTTTTATGGGATTAGTATGATACAATTCTTTCAGACCCTTCCTTTCAAGAGTTACATTGGTCTGATTCTCTTCCAGAATATCATCTACTTGATGACTTTCCTTACTATATTCCTTTCCCCTCTTCATGCATCCCATATTATGTAAATGAATCTTAATTTTATGAGGGACATGCAAAATAACATACACACACACACACACACACCTTATTAAGCAGGTGCAGTTCTTTCTTAGGTCTTTGCTAAATTAGGACCAGCTCCCTCTTTATTCCCTACCCCCCTTTTTATTGTTTTTGTTCATTATTTTCTAACTGCAAACTTAACTTCTTTATTTGACCTTGTCTGGTCCTGATTAAATATTTCTCCAAGCAATGAAAAGTTAATTCTTACATCATCCTCATCTTGTCTAGCTCATGGATAGATGATTCTCTCCAAATAGTTGTGGGAACTCAATCTGTTCATTTTTTACACTATCCTGACCTTTTCTGTTTCAAGATTAGATGTGCAGGTGTGGAAACTTAACTTTTTATTGCTTACAATTCCTCCCTCCTCTCATGACCTCAAGTAATCTGATATGCTATTTATGTACAATCATACAAACATATATTTCCATATTAATCGTGTTGTGAAAGAAGAATCAGAACTAAAAGACAAAAAAAATAAAAGTAAACATAAAAGTAAAAAATAATATGCTTTGGTCCGCATTCAGACTCCATAGTTTTTTCCCTAGATGTGGATGGCATTTTCCAAATGAAGTCTTTTGGAATTGTTCTTGATCATTGAACTATTTAGAGGAGCTAAATCCACCATAATTGATCAACAACAATAAGAGCAACAATGTTGCTGTTAATATGTACAAGGTTTTTCTGGTTCTGCTCACTTCACTTAGCATCTGTTCATACAAGTATTTCCAGGCTTTTCTGAATTTCATCTGCTTAAGATTTCTGTAGAGAACAGTAAATACTTCGTTACATTACCACAATTTGTTCAGCCATTCACCAATTGATGTATATCCTCTCAATTTCCAATTCTTTGCTACTACAAAAAGAACTGCTAGATATATTTTTGTCAAATAGATTTTTTCCCCATTTTTTAATGATCTCTTAACAGTTTTAAAACCCTTTGGGCATAAGTCCAGATTACTCTCCAGAATGACTAGATCAGTTCACAACTTCCATCAACAGGGCATTAATGAGTTTTCCCACATCCCCTCTGCCATTAATCATTTTCAAAAGGATGTTTGTACAAAAAATACTCATAGCAGCTCTGTGGTGGCGAAGAATTGAAAACTGAGGAGATGCCAGTCAGTTGGGGACTGACACTAAGCTGTGATATATGATTGGTGTGGAATACTTTTGTGCCATTAAGAAGTGATTAGTTGGGGTGGCTAGGTGGCGCTGTGGATAGAGCACCAGCCCTGTAGTCAGGAGTACCTGAGTTCAAATGTGGCCTCAGACACTTAATAATTACCTAGCTGTGTGGCCTTGGGCAAGCCACTTAACCCCATTTGCCTTGCAAAAAAAAAAAAAAGAAATACCTGAAAAGTGATATTGAATGAAGTGAGCAGAACCAGGAGAACATTGTATAGAATAACAACAATTTTGAATGATGGAGAACTATGAATGACTTAGCTATTTAGCTATTCTCAGCGTTACAGTGATCCAAAACAATTCTGACTAAGATGAAAAATATTATCAACTTCAAGAGAAAGAATTAATGAAATCTCAATGCAGATCAAAGTATGCTTTTTTTTTTACTATTTTTTTACTTTCTTTTCTTGTTTGTTTTTAGTCTGTGCTTTCTTTTGTGACATGTATAATATGGAAATAAGTTTTTATATGACTGCACATGGATGATCTATATCTAATTGCTTGCCTCTCAAGGATGGGAGAAGTGAGAGGGGTGGAGAATTTGGAATTCAAAATTTTTTTTCCAGCAAGTTATAAACTTTTTTTATTAAAGATTTTATATATTTTGAGTTTTACAATTTTCCCCCCAATCTTATTTCCCTCCTTCCACCCCCCCACCAGAAAGCAATTTGTCAGTCTTTACATTGTTTCCATGGTATACATTGATCCAAATTGAGTGTGATGAGAGAGAAATCATATCCTTAAGGAAGAAACAAAAAGTATAAGAGATAACAAAATCAGACAATAAGATATCTTTTTTTTCTAAATTAAATTTTTCTAAATTTGAACTTTGTTCAAACTCCATGGTTTTTTATCTGGATACAGATGGTATTCTCCATTGCAGACAGCCCAAAATTGTCCCTGATTGTTGCGCTGATGGAATGAGCAAGTCCATCAAGATTGATCATCACACCCATTTTGCTGTTAGGGTATACAGTGTCTTTCTGGTTTTGCTCAACTCACTCAGCTTCAGTTCATGCAAATCCCTCCAATCTTCCCTGAATGTAATTCAAAATTAAAAAAAAACAAAAATTAAAAATTTTTTATAAGTAATTTGAAAAAAAATTTAGTTTTTTTTATAATTTTTGTTGAATTGATTTCTTATTTTCTTTGTTTCTAAGATTTGACATCTAATGAACAATCCTTGCAGAAGAAATAGAAATGGCAGGCTTCCTAGATAATTTCCGGTGGCCAGAATGTGAATGCATTGATTGGAGTGAGAGAAGAAACGCAGTTGCATCTGTAGTAGCAGGTGTATTGGTAAGTTGTCAGGGACTTGGTTAATATAATAAATGTTATTTCTGTTTTTCTTTCTATATTGCAAAATCAGTTCTATTTCTGGTTTGCCTTTGGATTATGAATACCATTGTAAAAAATTGTTTCCATAATCATATACCTCTGCTAAAGGTCTGTTTGAGTTTTTTTAACTTTGTACATGACCCTGGGACCTCAAAAACTAAATGGAACCAGCTGGGTTTTACTGACCTGTAAAGGCTTTGAGGTTAAACAAGTATTTACCCAAAGAGTGCAGATTCTTTTGGTCACAGCAATTCATGAATAGTGTGGAGTTGTTGAACTTTGTTTTGATTTTAGAGATACTGATATAAGTGAAACTTAATAATCTTTTCAAGAATTAAGAAAACCAGGGGCGCCTAGGTGGCACAGTGGATAGAGCACTGGCCTTGGAATCAGGAGTACCTGAGTTCAAATCCGGCCTCAGACACTTAATAATTACCTAGCCATGTGGCCTTGGGCAAGTTACTTAACCCCATTGCCTTGAAAAATCTAAAAAACAAAAAAAAAGAAACAAAAAAAAGAATTAAGAAAACCTAAAATACATCTCAACAGTTAGTAGGATATATATCCTTAGTTTTCCAGATAACTGAAATCTTAAGATTAAAGGGATTCTCCAGGTTTTCTAATCCAGCTACCCAGATCATGATTCTCATCTGAATATGCCTTATCTTTTACATACCTAGAGATGGACAGCTAACTTTTCTTCTCAAAGTAGCACATTTTGTTTTGTGTCACATTTCTTTTTAAGATGTTTTCCCAGATTTGTCTTAGAGTAACTTCTTCTCTAAATTCACTTCTGCCCCTCCTAGTCAAACAAAAACCTAATCCTTTCATATAATAATTTTAAATACTTTGAAATGTCTTTTCCCTTCTTATCTTCTCTTTTCCTGCCATATAAGTCAAACATTCAGTCAATAATTATCAAATGTTTGCCTTTGTGAGACATTGTTTTAAGCATTGAGATCACAAAGACAAAAACAGTTCTTGCCCTCAGAGATGTTTTTTGGTTGTTGCTTTTTATATTTTATTTATTTTTCCAACTACATGCAATGATCATTTTTGGGAGTTTTTTTTGAGTTTTACATTTTTCTCTCTCCTTTCTTTCCTCCCTCCCCCTGACAGAAAGCAATCTGAAAAAGACTATATTTATAATCATGCAAAACAAAAGAATATATTAGAAAAAATGATAATACATAAAATAACTTCTAAAAATTGAAGATAATAAAGTTTGGTTTTCATTTAAACTCCACAGTTCCTTCTTTGGATAGGGATGGTATTTTCCATCACAAGTCTTTTAAAATTGTCTTTGATTATTGTGCTGCTGAAATGAACAAATCCATCATGGTTGATCATCACCCAGTGTTGCTGGAAGTATGTTTAATGTTCTTCTGGTTTTGCCTATTTCACTTGCATCAATTCATGTAAATCTTAACATTCTTTTCTGAAATCTTGTCCCTTGTGATTTCTCATAGAACAATAGTGTTCCATCACATACGTATGCCACAATTTGTTCAGCCATTCCCCAATTGATGGGCATCTCCTCGATTCCCAGTTTTTTGCCACTGCAAAAATCACTGCTCTGTCTGAACATTTTTGTACAAATAAGATTTTTGTCCTTTTTCATGATTTTTTTCAGGATATAGATCCCCGTAGTGGTATTACTGAATCAAAGGTTATGCACATTTTTATTGCTCTTTGGGTATAATTCTCAATTGCTTTCCAGAAAGGTTGGATCAGTTCACAACTCTACCAACAATGCATTAGTGTTCTAGTTTTCCCACATCCCCTCTAACATTGATCATTTTCCTTTCTAGTCATATTGGCCAATCTGATAGGTGTGAGGTGATACCTCAAAGATGTCTTTATTTGCATTTCTCTAATTATTAATGATATAGAGCAAATTTTTCATAAGACTAGAGATAGCTTTGATTTCTTCAACTGAGAATTGCCTTTCCCTATCCTTGGACCATTTATCAATTGAGGAATGCCTTTTTTTTAAAATAAATTTGACTCTTTTCTCTCTATATAGTTCTCTATATGTAGAAATGAATACTTTTTCAGAAGTACTAGTTGTAAAATTTTTTTCCTAGCTTATTATATTTCTTTTAATCTTGATTACAGTGGTTTTTTTTGTACAAAAACTTTTTAATTTAATGTAATCAAAGTTATCCACCTTTTTTTTTTTTTGTAATATTCTCTGTCTTCTTTGGCCATAAACTGCTCCTCTTTCCTTATGTGTGGGATATTCCCTCTTAAGAGTTAATATTCTTAGTGAAGTTCTCTCGGGGTTAAAAATCATTAAAACAAAGACAGACTATTACTCTTAGACTATTCTTAGAAGAAAGAGGGAGAGAAACCTTGCATTCCAAGCCAGGCACCCTCCTGATTCTGTGTGTGGGAGGGAGTAATAGACTACTTCCAGAGAAACCTTGCATTTTTAGTTAGTCACCTATTTGATGATAAAACTATCTTAACTGGGAGAACAGTAGACTATTCCCATGAGAAAAACCTTGCATTCCAACGAAGCTCATAAGACTCCTTGTTTGATGGTAAGTAGCCTGTTACTTTAGTAAGATAGTTATAATCCTGAAGGTTATTCTCACCATCTGGATGGTGAGGTAATATTTTATGAAAACCTTTTCATTCTTTTCTTTGTTGCTGGAGTAGATTTTTCACAAGTAGAATGTAACTCTGAAGACTAACCAATGAGTCGATAGAGAGGGACGATAGGGAGGAGGAGGGGATCGTGTTAGACCATATGATCTTGCTTGACCATCAATTCGGGGCAGGTCCTTGATCTTCACTACCTTTGTGAGACTTGGAGTGTGCCCTTTTCTCTTTTTTTTTTTTTATTTTTTTTCCCTTTTTTTTTTTTGGTTTTTGCAAGGTAAGTGGGGTTAAGTGGTTTGCCCAAGGCCACACAGCTAGGTAATTATTAAGTGTCTGAGATTGGATTTGAACCCAGGTATTCCTGACTCCAGGGCGGGTGCTTTATCCACTGCGCCACCTAGCCGCCCCGAGTGTGCCCTTTTCTCGACAAAAGCCAAAATAAATTTTCTTTTTTTGCTCAGAGGAGTGGAGTCTCTATATTTTTTTTAAGTGCATTTTTATCCCACACACAGATGTGACAGATAATCTATTCCTTATTCTCCTAATTGGTTTATAATATTACCTTTTATGTCTAAATCCTTTGCAAGCTTATCTTGGCATTGAGTGAGAGATTTTGGTCTATGCCTGGTTTCTGCCATACTATCTTCCAGTTTTCCCAGTAGTTTTATTGAAGAGTGAGTTCTTATCCCAGATGCTGGAATCTTTGAGTTTATCAAACAATAGATTATTACTGTCATTTACTGCTATTTCTTTTGCACCTAATCTATTCCACTTGTCCTCCTCTCTATTTCTTGGCCAGTACCAAACAGTTTTTTCTATCTCACTAAAGTATTGCTTTGGAAATTTAATTGGTATGGAATAAATAATTTAAATTAGTAGAATTATCATTTTTATTATATTAGCTCGGTCTACCCACGAGCAGTTGACAATTGGCCTTATTTAAATGCCCTCTGAAGTTTTTAAAGATTCTCATTTCTAATGAGAGAACATGCAAACAATTATATACCAATAAGATATGTGTATAAATGTGGTGTGTATGTGTATATGTATATGTATGTATGTATGTATATAATGAGATAAATTGGAGGTAGTCTTAAAGGGAAGGCATAGAGCTAATTAAAGGGGTTGAGCAAGTTTTCTTACTTAAAGAAAGTAGAACTTTAAGTGAGGTTTGAAGAGAGGGAAGCCAGGAATTTGAGATGAGGAAGAAGAGCATTTCTGGCAAGAGAGTCTGCCTTGTGTGAGGAACAGCAAAGAGATCAGTGTTACTATATCATAAAGTACATGCAGGGGAGTAAAAGTTTAAGACTGAAAGATAGAAAGGGAGGGGTCAGATTATAAAGGTTTTAGAATTTTATATTTGATATTGAAGATTATAAGGAACCACTGAAGTTTATTGAATAGAGGATGGGAGTCAATGACCATATCCGTTATTAGACCTGAGCTTTGAAAAATCACTTGGATACCTAAACTATGAGGAAGCAGGGAGACCAGTCAAAGGGCTAATTCAAGAGTGTAGGTAATAGGGCCTGTACCAGCATGGTGGCAGTGTCAGAGAAGATAGAAAAACTGAGATGTTGTAAAGGTATAATCAGGGACTTGGCAGTAAATTGCATTTGGTGTGAGAATAGAATTTGGAGCTGAGGATGACCCTAGATTGCAAGTCTGGATGATTGGTAGAATGGTAGTACCCTGAATAGAGAAGTTGGGGGGGGGGGCCTTTTTTGAGAGGAAGGAGTACTAAAGAATTGAGTTTTGGACAGGCTGAACTTAAGTAGTCTATGGTCATTTAGTATGAAATGACCAGAAGGCATTTGAAACCAATCTTCACATGGCATGATTTTGAATCCTCTTACTAACCTGGTTATCTTTCTCTTACTCATAGGTTATCACTATTTAAATTAATATAGATACCAAACCACACTGATGATAGATACCACTTTGTCTTTAGATGCCTTTTTCACATAAACTGCTTTCTATTCACATCCCCTTCATTTTGTATGAATGTTAAGCATGTGATTTTTTTTAACCTGTGTAGGACTTTACCTTTATTCCTATTAAATTTATTATTATAGCCTTTGAAAATCTTTTTTTTAATGCTTATTCTTTCATTTTTGCATTAGTTTTTTATCTCAGCTTTGTATTGTATGCACATTTCTTAAATGTACTATATATTTTAACCATCCAAATGAGTGATAAATAAATATATAAAATAGAATCGGGTCAATGTCAAGAGTCCTGGGATACTTACACTTAAGAACTCACCTGTATGTTGTCATTAATTCATTCATTAATCAATAAATATTATTGGGTCTGGTCCTCCTAACTGCTTCCCGTTGTTGTATGCTCATATGATTTACTGAAATCTGGGTTAACTGTTTTTGGTATTCCCTTGACCCATTGATCAAGGAAATACTAAAGACATATCATAATTTCTTGATATCTCCATGAGCCTTCTCTGTGAACAAAGTATGGAAAAGCATTTAAAGTAAAATCAAAGTCTGATGAGTGTGTGTGACATTTTATGCTCATAGTTCCCAAACTTCCATTTGAAGGAGACAGTTTCATTAACTTATTTCTCCTTTGGGTCCAAGATTTGCATTACTATTGCATTTTTAATGATTGCTTCCCTTCTAAATACTATAAACTATTTTCTCACTTGAGTATTAATAATGTATTTTAGAATGTTTTTTTAAAAAAATTTTTAGGTTTTTGCTAGGCAAATGGGGTTAAGTGGCTTGCCCAAGGCCACACAGCTAGGTAATTATTAAGTGTTTGAGACCAGATTTGAACCCAGGTACTCCTGACTCCAGGGCCGGTGTTTTTTCCACTGCACCACCTAGCTGCCCCTATATTTTAGAATGTTAGCAGGAATTGATGTCAGGCTCACCTATAGTTTGAAATATATACCTTCTTTCCCTTCTTTATTAGGACATGCTTTGTCAGGTTCTAATGTACCTCTTCTAATTCCTACAGTTGTACTCTTTAAGGATAGCAATTCATTAAGATCTCTCATATTCTCCTTATTTACTTTAAATATTTTTTTTCTTTTTAACCGTTTTTGTTCTTTCCTTCCTGATGAAAAATTAATTTTGCTTGGTAAGGAAAACTGTGGAAAAATTAAGTAATTGTGTCTTCTGCCTTTGATTGTCTTCCTCCCATGCATTGCAAACAAGTTCTGTACATTACTTGATTTTCCTCAAGATCTCTTTCATATTGAGAGCTTTTTTGATGCAAAGAGTGAATCTTACATAAATATTCCATGTTTATAAACTTTTTCTTATGCCCTTTTCAGCTTTTTGGATGTCTTTCTAAAATCATTCTGCATTGGTTAGCTAATTAAAATAAATTTGACAAATCATTATATCAGTATAATATAAACTCCTTGAGTGCAAATCATACCTCATTTTTGTAATTGTATTTCTAGTTTTTATCATATTATTGATATGTAGTAGGTATTATTGTAAATTAGAATTTTTTTGCATAAGACCCACATTCTTATTCATTTTAGGGGGTGATACTAATCCTATGACTTGTTTTCATTTACTTTTATTTTTTTGAGTTTGGTGAGAAATTATCAAAAAAAATTTTTTTATTTATTTGTTTTTCCAACAACTTGCAGTGGTAATTTTAACCATTCATTCTTTTGCAAGGTTTTGAGTTTTATGTTTTTCTCCTTCCCTCTTTTCCCTCCCCCTCCCCTTGAGAACAATCTGATATAGGCTCTTTATTTATCACTGTGCTAAACAATAGAACCATATTAATTATGTTGTGAAAGAACAAACAGAAGAAAAAAATTAGGAAAAAAATGTAATACATAAGATGACTTTTAAAAATCGAAGATAGTAAGCTTTGGTCTGCATTTAACTCAACTCCACAGTTCCTTCTCTGGATATGGATGATATTTTCCATCACAAGTCTTTTAAAATTGTCTTTGATTATTGTACTGTTGAAATAAACAAGTCTAACATAGTTGATCATCACCCAGTGTTGCTATAAGTATTTTTAATGATCTTCTGGTTCTATTCACTTCACACAGCTTTAATTCATGCAAGTCTTTCCAGGCATTTCTAAAGTCCCATTCTTCATGATTTTTTATAGAACATCACATACCATACCATATGCCACCTAGCCACCCCCGGGAGATATGTTTAAATTAACAAGAGAAGAAGCTGTTCCTGATTATTTTTTTATGTCTTTTCTAATATAGCTAAATGACATGTGTCTGAAACTTTTTAAGACTGCATATGGTAGGGGCAGTTAGGTGGTGTAGTGGATAAAGCACCTGTCCTGGAGTCAGGAGTACCTGGGTTCAAATCCGGTCTCACACACTTAATAATTACCTAGCTGTGTGGCCTTGGGCAAGCCACTTAACCCCGTTTGGCTTACGAAAAAAACCTTAAAAAAAAAGACTGCATGTAGGTATCATTGAGGCAGTATAATGCCGTATGTAGAGAGATTAAGTCATGAAGGCTTAGATTCAAAATTTACCTCTGACATGTTGGCTTTATGATTGTTTGAAGAAGTTAAGTTGGCTTAAAAGGTACTGATTTTGCAATGAAAGCTTCTATGCAGATGAAATCACAAATCCAGCAAAAGCATATACTATATACTGTATAAATATAAAAGAAAAATTTACCTTTTGCTTTCCTTTTAAAAAATAATTCAAAGTAGAAATATTTTAATAAAGAAGATATGAAAAATTTATCAGCAAATTGAATCACTTTTTAATGTGCAATGCATTATGCTAGAATGGAAGGCAGGAGAAGGAGGAAGTACAAAATCTTAAATTAAGACCTTGATTTGGATTTATTTCTAGTCCTTAGAATTTTAGAAATACTCTCAAGGTTTAATTGGTAAAATGTATGTTTACTGTTTTTTTTTTAAGTTTTTTACAGGTTGGTGGATAATGATTGATGCAGCAGTGGTATATCCTAAACCAGAACAAATGAACCATGCTTTTCATACATGTGGAGTGTTTTCCACATTAGCTTTTTTCATGTAAGTATGAAGGTAATTCTAAAAGTTGAGATTATTTTTTTTTAGTTTTTTTTATTTTGAGATATTTTTCTTAGAATAGTTAATATATGGCTTGATAAATGAGAAACACTCAGACTATAAAGTTTTCCTAAGAAGTAATAACCAAATAAATAAAAAGGAATTCTTGCTGTCATTTTAGCATTAGATCCTGAACTTTGCTTTAACTTAAGTAGGAAGAAAAAGTTATCTTTAAGCTGAATAAAGTGGGCAAGTTATTATACATATTTCCAAGTTCTAAAACATTTTTCTCCATAATTTTACTATCTGAATTTTTTTCTTAAAGTTCAAAAACTGTTCAGGAACAGCCAAAAGTAAGCTACTGTTGTATTGGTGGCCTTGGCATAATCTAATATTGCTATACAGATTTTGTTTTTAAAAAAAAGTAATAAAGGGAAGTTGAGTCCTGATTCATATCATATATAACAGGAAGTAAAAATTTAAGAAGTGTGTTGTATTCTGAGTGTCCTTTAGGAATAAGATAAAGTATCATTTCTAACCACAGAGTACCTGTGGTTTCACAAATGTGTATTTAGTTGCCTTCTTGTTTTGTGATTAAGAAACAAGTTATTCAAAGAGAATGTATTATTCGAAGACATTTATTTTAAAAAATCATATGTGGATCATATTTTTTTGTGTGTGTTTGTGTATTCTAGGATAAATGCTGTGTCAAATGCACAAGTGAGAGGTGATAGCTATGAAAGTGGCTGCTTAGGGAGAACAGGTAGGTAGAATCTATTTTGACTGACTCTTGGGTTTACTATAAATGAAGAAAAATTGGCAAAGTATGCTTTAAATTATAAAAACTGAGTTCTTTTTGCAGAACTAATAATTGGGTCCCAATATACATCTTTACAACTTTTTATAGTCTTACCATGGGTTAAATACCCTATAAAGATAAAAAATTTTTCAAGAAATTTGTACTTGTGATAATGTGTTGTTCTTTGTGTATTATACACTAATTAGTTGGTCTCAGGCTTTGATTTATTTTTCTTGGAGGGATGGTGGATTTTTATGTTTATCTTCTTATTTCCCCCCAATGAGCAAATTTAGTTGGGTTTGGTAACTATCATATTCAAAGATTGAACCTATGACTTTTTAAAATCAATTGATTGAATTATCCAAAGACTTTGATATTATTATGTAGATGTGTATACATGTATATGTGTATACGTATACACATGTCTATATGTACTCATACACATATATAGGTATAGTTGCATATGCATAGATATACATGTCTATGTACACAAATACATGCATGTATGTATATAGGCACATATAAATAAATAGATAGCAATGAATGGCATATACTAACCATTTTGTCTGTTTGCTTATGATATATATATTTCTTAATATGCATTCTTTTGGTTGTACATAACATCTTTACCTGTATGCTGTAGTATAGCCTTCTTGATATCACTTCATAAATGACATTTTATCTCTTGTCCCTTTACCTTTGCACCTGTATTCCCTATGTTTGGAGTAGACTCTTTTTTTGTTTTCTTCAAAACTCAAATGCTATCTTCTACATGAAGCTTTTCCTTCTAGATGATAATTCTTTCCCACCTACCATTTACTTGCTTGTATATAGCTTGCAACTTTAATCTCCCCCATTAGTATATAAGGTTGCTGAAGGCAAGGATTATTTCGTTTTTGTCTCTGAAGCTACAGTCTTGAGCATAGTGCCTGCCAAATAATAGGTGCTTGATAAGAACTTGTTGATTGATTAGGGAAACATCTAAATTTTCACTCAATAATTTTTAATCCCTATTAAACTTCCTTATAATAAACTTCTCTAGGTATCTGATACTTTCATCACACTGGAATTTCATTGCAATGAATAATAATCACATTCCCAGCTTTTGAAAGGGCAGTAGATTAAATTGAGCAGATGTCCAACTTCTTTATTATCTTTTTTTTTTTTTTTTTTTTTTTTTAGGTTTTTGCAAGGCAAATGGGGTTAAAGTGGCTTGCCCAAGGCCACACAGCTAGGTAATTATTAAGTGTCTGAGACCAGATTTGAACCCAGGTACTCCTGACTCCAGGGCCGGTGCTTTATCCACTGCGCCACCTAGTCACCCCTGTATTATCTTTTAATACTATAGAACTACCATTGATGCTCTCAAACTTGATGTTTTGTTATGTTTTTATTTTGACATGACTTACTTTGTTGAATCTTCTAAACTTTTACTGTGATCCTTCATCACAGTATGGAAATGATCCTGCGTTTCTGAAGGCTATGGATCTACTAGGCTTTGAAAGTTTAGAACATAGACTTGATGATGGATTGAATAAGTATCTGTCATATGTGATACAACTTAGCTGAACTGTTAGGCTCATTACTGGATTGGTCATATAGTGAGGGACTTTTTGACTGAATCCACTCTTGAACAGAGGTGCTAAACTGTAAAGCATTCTGTCAATTCAGAGAGTACCACCACCAAAATTACAATTCCTTTAAGTATTCTTGAACTGTCTTGGTAGTTGGACTTACTTTTTATTTTTATTTTTTGTTCTTTCTGCTTTTCTAATAGGAATGTTTGGAGAATTTGAGGTATTTAGAAGAATTATTTGAGATATTTTGAAGAATTATTTCCATTGGTTTGTCACATAGAATTTTATTCAGTCTTGTTTCATCTGCCTAATTAGCATTGTAGGTGTTATTTTTTCCCCTTGTTGGACAAAAGTACTCTAAAAAGTTTAATTTCTCAGTTTAAACTTGAATAAAAGAAAACAAAAAGAGGTACTTCTTAATCTAACTCCTATGGGAATGCTCTAGAAATTGGGTGACAAGAAGGCATTTGGATAGGGGGATCAAGAGGCCCTAAACTTTTGGCCTTCCTATTGTTCCTCCTTTCCTTAAGCTAAATTTCTTTTTTTCTTTTTTTTTTTTGCAAGGCAATGGGGTTAAGTGGCTTGCTCAAGGCCACACAGCTAGGTCATTATTAAGTGTCTAAAGCTGGATTTGAACTCAGGTCCTCCTGACTCCAGGGCTGGTGCTCTATCCACTGCACCACCTAGCCGCCCCTAAGCTAAATTTCTAAGAAAGAAAAAGCTCAGAAATCAGCAGTGAGTGTGGTTCAGTGGCAGGAACTTTCTTTTGAAATCGGAAGACATGAATTCAAGTTTTGAGCTTTAGTTTTTTTTTGTAAAGTAGAAATTTTGCTTTAGAGGGTTAGTAATAACTAGTATAATAGTCAAAATAAGTTGTACATAATGATGAATGATGATAATGAAAAATATGATTGATATTTTCTTCCAGTGATAAAATAAAACCTCAGCTGTAATAATAAGCATTTAAATAATGCTTTAAATTTGCAAAGCCCTTTTCTTACTTTCTCTTGTTTGATTCTTGTTATTTATCTTTTGATCTTGTTATCTTCATCTCATAGCTGAGAACTCAGGGGAAGTGGTTTGCCCATGTTCTCCCTAATGATCATGTAAGGTAAAATTTGAACTTGTGTCTTCCTGACTGTAAGGGAGTCAGTCATTTGGGATAGGTTCATTTTCTAGAAAGCTGGAAATTTGGCATTTGTAAGTAGCAGAACTGAAGGATCATTTTGAAGAGAATCTTTGTGAAATGTCCTAGTTCTTGCCTCATGAAATTAAATGCATGGAACACAGGGCCACCTTTCTTCATGATGCGGGTCATTTGGGCCAACATCCATTGCTGTGTACGGGATGTTGGTTTTCATGGCCTGGGAAGGTAGTCAGGGCTACTTTGTTCTCATACTAAATGGCCTCTTTCTACTTTCTGTAAATTTTTTGTTTCCTCCTTGGCTTCAATTACATTTACTTTATTTATTTATACTTAATTTATTTATACTTAATTTATTATTCTTAATTTTTAATATCCTGGATATCAGAGAAACAAATATTGCTACAGCTTTTTGACAACTCTTCAAGCTAGCCAGGCAGCTTCTCGTGTGTTTTACAGTTCTCAGTTGTGTATAATGGTAGGTGATGATGCTGAAACGCAGGGTGTGGGATTGATGAAGTTGTCCCAGGTGTGGAGAAATAGGAAAATGAACAAAATGATAAATCCTATCTTACTTACAGGTGCTCGAGTTTGGCTTTTCATTGGTTTCATGTTGATGTTTGGTTCGCTTATTGCTTCGATGTGGATTCTTTTTGGTGCATATGTTACTCAAAGTAAGTTCATTCTTTCCTAGTTAGTTTTTTTTTTAATGTTAATATAATCAACTTTAGTTTGTCTTAACTTGTTATCCATCTAATATAAAATTTGTTTTAAAATTTAGTGTGGAGGTAATGCACTTAAGTTTAAAAATGTTTTTAGTTTGATCATTTTCAGAAATCCAGTTGTTTTTGCAGGTTCTAGTTCCTTTGAGGAAGGCACTAAAATTTGTCTCAGTTTCTCTGGCTGAAGTAGGAAAAATGCTGTTTAATTCCCAAAGAATGTATAAATTGGTCTTTTCTAAAAGTAAGGGTATTGTTTTTTCTTCAAGTTACCAAGTATTTATTTATTTATTTATCCATTCATTTATTTAGGTGAGACCATGGAATTGTGACTGGCTGAGGTTCACACAGTTAATAAGTATCTGAAGCTGGATTTGAACTCAAGTCCTCCTGACTCTGGGATTGGTGTTCTATCCACTGCACCACCTAGTTGTACCCATGCATTTATTTTTTTTTCCCCACCCACCTTCACTGGAAAAAAATAGAAAAATATGCTCTTAAAAAATAAGCATAATCACAACAAATTCCTATAGTGTCCAGGTCTAAAAAATTATGTCCCTTTTTGCATATTAGGAGATTTTATTATGAACCTAACAAACAGCAGTAAATGTGAACATTTTAGTATACAAAGAATAAAATATAATAAATTGTATGAAACTATGAAACCTCTTTAAGCACAGATTTTTTTTTAAGTGGATATTACATTTAACATGATGCTTTTTTGGTCTACTGGGTTTGGTACTGATCTTAATAAAGTGAGTTAGCTTATTGGATGAAAGTTAAATATAAAGAAATTAAATATATAGAATGAAATATTCTGATGGTTTTTGAGCTCATCTGGACATTATTACTAATACAGTACTTATTTTGTATTTATCCTTGTGGAATGAATGTAATTTTTGTTAGGGGACATTTCCATGATGTGTAATATTTCACTGCAGAGATTTTTAGTAAATAATATATTAGTTGGTGTTATTTACTTCAGTTTGCTGTATTTAAAGCCTGCTAGGAATTTAATTAGTTCTTTCATCCTGTAACAACCATGAAAATAGTTTCAAAATTACTTTTCTACAACAATCTATTGCAATTTTATAATGATAGATTGCTAGGCCTTGGAGTCAGGAATACCTAAGTTCAAATAATGTTTATCCTTCATTATTTTTTTAAATTTTTTATTTTTTTAGATTTTTGTAAGGCAAATGGGGTTAAGTGGCTTGCCCAAGGCCACACAGCTAGGTAATTATTAAATGTCTGAGACCGGATTTGAACCCAGGTACTCCTGACTCCATGGCTGGTGCTTTATCCACTACGCCACCAAGCCCCACCCCCCCTCCTTCATTTTCTGTCTTTTTTTTAAAGACCAGGATGTTTATTGGGGAGGGGGAGGGGAACAGATAGAGGATTCACAGATTCTTCAGCCACTGGAGGGAAGGACCCTCAGGGTCCTGAGGATGGCTGGGTATGTCGGGCATGTTGCCATCATCTCGAACGGGAACAGGGTAGTTGTAAGGTGTGGCCCGGTTCATCATGCCCGCATACTTGGTATGGGGGCTTAAGGGGGGTAAGAGCAGAGCCATGGTGCCGATGGTGAAGGACATGGTCACCACGGGTTCCTTGGCCCAGGCCTCCTTCAGGAACCGGCCCAGCCTGCCCGCCATGGTGCCACTTCTCCCATCCTTCATTTTCAAAGAAGACCATGGCATCAGGGAGATGATGTGATGACAAACACATGAATTGAGTTTTGAGGGAATGGGCTGTTAAGTCACCAGCCTCACTTCTTCCTCCAGAGCCCTCTGGGTGGTCCTATGGCTAGACATGAATCAGAACGACTGGAGATAAACCTGGATCTGAGGCAGTCAGGGTTAAGTGACTTGCCCAAGGTCACAGAGCTAGTGAGAATCAAGTGTCTGAGACTGGATTCAAACTCCTGTTCTCCTGATTCCAAGGCCAATGCTCTATTCACTGTGCCATCTAGCTACCCAGAGTTCAAATCCCACACTGGTTGTGTTAGCTCAGTTTCTTCTTCTGTAAAACAAGTGACCTTATAAGATCCTCTTTGAACTCTAAATCTATGAACCTGTATGATAACTGCTCATGGTATTAAAACTTAAATCTACCATTTCCATGATTTTCTTCCTACTTTTCCAATCAAAAAACCAACAAATTGTTCCTGATATTTAATGACACTGAGCAGCGTTGAATAGTAAAATATACATTTCACCTCTCTGGAACCCTCAGAGAATGAGTTCAGAACAAGTGAGTTGATATTTCTCTTATACTTTGATCTTGAATATTTTGTTTGATTCTGAGTGCTAAGTTTGGAAGGCCTATTGATAAATAAATAGGTCTGGAGGGAGGGAGGAGAGGTCAGACACAGAAGGCATCAAGTAAGGCCTCTGATGCCTTAGATGGCCCTAAAGCACTTTACACATAGGATTCCATTGCATCCTTACAACAACTCAGGGAAATAAGTGCCATTTTTACATATAAGGAGGCTGAGGCAGGCAGTTGAAATGTCTTCCCCAGAGTCACCTAGGAAATGTCTGAGGCTGGATCTGAACTCATCTTCCTGACTCTCCAGACTTGGCACTATGTCTACTGTGCCACCTCCCTAGCAATAAACTGGGCGAGACCAGGTGGTGAGGGAACTGCAGGTGATGCTTTGTGAGAGTGACCAGACAAAAAATAAACTGAAGACTGGAGAGAAAATGCCTGTCTTCAAGTAGCCCAAGGGTTAGATCTGTTTATAATTGTTCTGTTCCTGTTTGGGGAGGGAGTTGTGGTGGTGATAGTATCCCACCCTCATTTATTGCTGCTGACATGACAGAAGTATTCATTGTGACTCTGTAGTATTTTTTTCTTTGAATTTTTAAATTTGCTTCTAATCTATCTTAAACTAGAAAACCAGTTAATCATAAAGTAAGAGTAAATAGATCAAAGAACTATTCTATGAGAGTGTCAAAGTGTAAAGATTCTGGGCCTTTCCTTAAGCAGAGAGGCCTTTTTGTTCACTTCCTTGATGTTTATTGTTTACTGGGATCTAGGAATAAATTTGGAGTTTTGGATTGGTTAGGTAAAGATGTATTCCTTGTTTTTATACAATTTACTGACAACATATAATAGTATTCTAGAAGTCTCCTAGTAAAATACAGTTACAGAATTGTTGATGACCTATTAATATTTTTCAACAACTTGTTTTTGACAGTATTCCACTTTTTCCTCTTAGTTCTGATCCACTCCATAATAGTTGTGCTGAATAAGCAGTAAATTAAAAAAAAAACTGCTTATCTACTTTTGCCTTAGGTCATCGGTTCTCAATTTTTGAATAGGAGGAACTTTTTTCTTCTTCCCCTTTTCTATTGGTTTGTGATAATAACAGAATGAAAATATTTGATGTGCTTGTGAATTAGTGCTCCTTACAACGAATCCTTGTCTGCCTTTAGGTGTCCTTGGCTCACATAATAATATAACCAGTACCCTAGGTGATATGTCCATATCTCTTGTTATTGTCATAGCTTATTGGGAAAAAATTGAGCCCCCCCCCCTTTGGGGGGGAAGAGGAACATCCATTTTTATAGTAAAGAATCTATAAATATTATTTGCATAAGGTAAATAAATGCTTTTAAAAAATTCAGATAATTCAATTAAGTATTTTTTGGTTCCTTTTGATACTTTTTTTTGGTAAGGCAGTGGGTTAAGTGACTTGCCCAAGGTCACACAGCTAGGTATTAATTAAGTGTCTGAGGTCAAATTTGAACTCAGATCCTCTTGACTGCAGGTCAGTGCTCTATCACTGCACTACCTACCTTCCCTGATACCTTATTTCTTGGTGTCTATTTGTGGTTAGCACTGATACTCTTTGTTATTGAATAAGTTGATAGCAGTTTTTCTTGACCTATATTTTTAATTTCTTGCAGATACTAATGTTTATCCAGGACTAGCTGTATTTTTCCAAAATGCACTTATATTTTTTAGGTGAGTTAACCACTTTACTATTTTACCTCTATAAAGTTTTCTGGGAATTCAGTTCGATTTATGTGTATTATAAAAAAGAATATAAAAATTAAGGACAAAGTGCGAATTCTGATAGTACAATAAGAGTAATACTTTGTTATAAAATTATAGGTAATGAGTAATAGTTAACTAGTTGCTACGTAGTTCTGTTTAAATGTGGGGTAAATGCAAAAAAAACCGTGACAGTAATCTACTAAAAGTAATCTGCTAAAAGGCCACAAGATGGAGACATTTCTCCATGAAATAATTTATGAACTAAAAAGTTTGGCTTGATCTAATTGAAAATAAGGAAAAAGACAATTTCCCTAGATAATGTTTGTCTTAGGAGTCCTAAGGTAAGTACTCTTAACAAATTAACAGTCCCTACCTTCCCAGCATCCCCTCCAATCTTTAGGAGTTCTTAAATTTGAGAAGATCCCCTTCTCAAGATATTTATAAATGTATAAAATACATAAGGTAACAAAGAAAATGGATTATATTGGAATTCAATGATCAAAATATTAAAAAAAAACCCACAAGGAAGTTTATGGACCGCCCCCAGTCAAAAAATCCCTGTTCTAGGAGCACTGTGTTTAAAAATTTCAAGACTTAGGGAAGCTAGGTGGCACAGAGAATAGAGCACCAGCCCTGGAGTCAGAAGAATCTGAGTTCAAATCCAGCCTCAGACACTTAATAATTAACTAGCTGTGTGACCTTTGGCAAGTCACTTAACCCCCAATGCCTTTCCAAAAACTAAAAAAAAATCAAAACTTGAATATTAGTAAATTAAATCTATTTTTCATAGGACTTTGTTAACAGCCAGACTAAGTCTAACAGAATAGGAAATATATGAATATGGAATTTATGAATTTGAATATATGATATGAATATAAAAGATAAAATTTCCTGATACAATAGCATAGTGATCATAATTTAGATAACTAACAGGTATGAAGGTGACTTCTGAATTTTTGGAGTGGAAATCTTTTGGATAGTATCAGCTCTACCCACTCTATGTGATCTTGTCATTTAAAAATGCCAATGACTTGATTGTTATTTTATACTTGAAATCTTAATTTAAGAATTATTTTTAGTAGAGTGATAATCACACATGTCTTGTGACCTATTTTTTAAAAACAGATACCCAGATGTATATTATATTACCACTCTGTGGTTGATTCAAAGACCCACTCAGATTTTTATGTTATTTATTTTTTCTTATCAACTGAAACTTTCCCTTTGTCCTTTTCCCATTTTATCATTTAGTATTAGTAGTACTTAAGTAACTCCTGTATAGTAGACCTGGAAAATACCCTACTCTCAAGAAGCTTTCTGTTGCTGCCATATTAAACCCATATTATAATTCAGGACCAAGAATATGCTTTTATAACATTGTTTTATCATTTGGAAGTGGTAACTTTAGTTTTTTAATTTTTGATATATTTTTAGTTGAGAGTTGAATTATCAATTAACAGGTTCAAGTAGCAGGTATTGTTAAAGTAGAATTAATAGGTTAACGATCTAATGAGATACTAGGCACTCAGATATAATTGATGAAATTGTTAGTACCTAAATAACATGTTACTGAGTTGTTTAGGGGAAAGTGCTTAACTGTAAATTGAAAAATATATAAATGCAAGTTATTATTTTTAATAACAAGAAAACCTAAACTCTTAATTTTTTGGATATGGTTGAATCTGAAAGAGAATGATATGTTGGAATATTATAATGTATCTGTGCTTGAAGAATAACATTCAAAATGGTTCAGACATTTTAGGTTGGTTCAGGAAGTTGAGTTATGAAAAATAATACCTTAGCTGATAAGTAGCTATACTACTTGATTTTATCAGGTCCACAATTGAACCTAAATACATATATTGTAATATGTAGTTCCAAGTTTTTCTCATCTTGTATAATTGTATGTTTTTCATATTTTTATAGTACCCTCATCTACAAATTTGGACGAACAGAAGAGTTGTGGGGATAAATCACTACTTGCATCAAAAATCATTTTGTTATATTCTTTATGTATAAAATTTTCTCTCAATTTGATTTATATTTTGCTAATGTATTGTACATTAAATGTCAAATTATTTTCCTTTTATGCCAATTTAAAAATATTTTGATGTCATTTTTACCCTTTATTTCATTGAATAGATTGTGAATATGTACATATTTGGATGTATATATTATAGATGGTGGAAAACACCCATTTTTTATTCTTGTCCACTTAAGGTTGATCTTTGTTGTTTTTTTTTTTTTTAAGTTTTTTGGCAAGGCAAATGGGGTTAAGTGGCTTGCCCAAGGCCACACACCTAGGTAATTATCAAGTGTCTGAGACCGGATTTGAACCCAGGTACTCCTGACTCCAGGGCTGATGCTTTATCCACTGTGCCACCTAGCCGCCCTGATCTTTGTTTTCTGAGCAAGGTTGCATCATGTCACTTTAGAGTTTATTGGCTGTACTAGTGTTTGCTGTTCCTATCTGCCGAATATGTACAAAAATAAATCAATGAATATTTGAAATCTGCACTGAAATATTAGGTAGGAAGGACATTTCATTAAGTTGTATTTGTTTTGACAGAGAAAATGAGCATGTTTTGTTTTTCTTTTTAATGCTTGCTTGCAGATGTTTAAGTGGAACTACACATGAAGCTTTTAATATCCAAAGGACTAATTTGGAAATGATTTTTGAGGAAAAAATAATTCTGAACTGCAAGGCTCTGAAATGGAATAAATTTAATGTGGTTAAAGTAAAATGACCACAGAAAACCTTGGCAACATTAATTCTTAGAAAATACAAGTAAAATAGTCTGAATATTGTCCTTTTTTCTTTTTATCACTTGTAGATTATATGCCTGCATTGCTTCAGCTTGTGGTAAAGTAAGTTGACTTGAAAGAATCAAGATTTTCGAGCATAGACAGTAGTACAACACATACTTTTACTATAATGAAAATATTAAAAAATAAAGTTTTCTTTCCAAAAGGGTACTACCACTATGTTGTTTAAGAAAGAAACATTTTATTTACTTATTTGCAAGACTGAAAGCCCCTATTCAAATGTATTCATTGCGCTTTGGATAAACAGTTGTAAAATAAATTTAGAAAATTCTGCAGGCATGTATTATGTTACAATCAATGCTCTAATTTAATGAATCGTATTAGCTAAGTAAGCACAAATACACAATGTAGCATCAAGGGAATTTTTTGAATATTGTCACTGTCTCATATTGCACTCTCACTTGTTACATAGGTTTTGGTTGTATTTTATTTTTCCCTAGTTTTACAAATTTATTTTTTTGTCTCTAAAACAGAGCATAAAACAAATAGCATTAAAATGCAACTTTAAAAATACTTTTTCCTGAGAGGATTTCCTTTGCACAGAATATGAAACAAATTGTGGAAAGCTGTGCTACTGGCCATATACTTCTTCCTGTTTACTGTTTGTGTGTTTTTGTTTCATAACCTTAGCAAACGTTTTATTTTCTCAAATTATAAAACTAGTTCTTTGCAGTCCTTTTTCATGTTCTCTCAGTTGTAACTTATTTTAAAAACAATAAATGTTTCTTTTAAGGGTGGTTTGTTAAATTTATTTGACCAAAAATAGAGCTTAAAATTTTTATTCATCACTTACATAAATAAGTGGCTAAAAGAGGCAGTTTATATATATAAAAACAAATAAAGAGTACATGTGATCTCAGCACTTTTTTGGGGGGGAGATGAGAAGTTTGGTTTATTTCTTTCAATTCCAGGAGTTCAGCAAAAAACAAACTTTAACAGAACAAAATGCCTCTAGCAAAGTAACTATATAAAAGGAAACCAGAATTGCTCTAACAGTTCACGTATTGGTATTCTGTCTAGATGGCAAATTTGCATCAAAAACTGAAAATTCAAACAAAGCCAAAATATTACAATATAATCAAAATTAAGCTACTTTTACATAAAGTAAAAATGTAGGTAAAGGAAAACAGCTACAAAGGGACAAGGGTGCACTGTGCTGAGCCCCAAAAATGTTTTACATATCTTAAAGTAGCCTAACAAAGAAAATACTGCTACTACTATATTTATTCCTTTAGTTTAACGGTATAGTTTAGACACTATGTGGAAGAGACAAAAAATGCACAAAGAAGATAGAATGTGTAGAATCTATATGAATGGATAAAGTACCCACAGAAATGAGATAATGAAGACAGTTTTCAATTATTTCTTCCTGAACAATAGCTGTACCCACCAAAGTAATTCTTTTTTCTGCAAATCATCATAACTACTTCCAGTTTCTCTTCACTGCACTGACAAGTCTTCTGCAGCCTTCACCTCAGAAGGACTCAACGCCTCCCTCCTGAAGTATATACAGCAATCTTAAAATATTTTAACATTTAATATACTCCTAACAAAATAGAATACCTATGTGTATAGTGCTTATTTTACTCATATAAACACTATGCTCGGCAGAATAGAAAATAGAAAGCAAGGACTTGTAAATACAAATGCTAAAAAGGATTGTCTCAACAAAACTGAACATGCCCACATCAACAGAACAAAATTAGGATGGACTGTGGGCCCTAATATGCAAAGTCTCATCAAGGACTTGGGGATTACAACTAGATTCTCTAATACTAGATTCTACCAATATGATATTAACTGCAGAAGTACAGCTATTAACATTAGAACTGAAGAAAGTTAAATAAAACTACAAAAACCAGTGTTTAAACTTAATGATGCAAAAGTGCAAATGAACTTGCAATGTCAAAACCACAAAAATCTTGATGTTACATTTCTGTTTCAACTTTTGAGCATGTTAACACTGACTTTTCTATCACAATCATATAGAATGGAATTAAGCATGAGCATCTGCTTCATAGCTAGGTCTCCTGAAAAGGCTAGCAGCAACATAAAAAAGGACCTGAAGGTTCCATTAGTACTCTCACTTTAAACAAAGAACAGGAAATGGACTTGTGGATTCACCCTTTAAAAACGTACAAAATCTCAACAGGCTTGCAAATTTTATAATACATTGTAAGAATTAATTTCTTAGGGAACTCTTAAAGTCAAGAGTCCTTTGGTGGGCAGGCTCTTAAAAACTAAATCTGTAGAAGAAACCAATGAAAGTAAGATAGATAATAAAACTTTGTCACCTTTTAAAATTTGTATAAATGTTTGAAATGCAATGCTAATTTATGAAGGCAATTTATGACTTGAGATTTCAGATATACTATTCTGAGAAATATACCTCTTCTAAAAAATATAATTATTGTCTATATCTAAGGAATGTACTGCTGTAACTTTTTAAGATTACAGGAACACAAATCTTAAGTATCAATAGGCACAATTCTTGATAGGGCAGGAAATCTAGATTCTATTTGGTGAAGAGGCTTATTTGGTTTGAATTGGAAAAGGGCTGGGAGTGGGAGGTGGGGAGAAGAGAGAGGTTGTGCAAACAATTGAATGTACGTCACAACAGTATTGCTATAGCTCAATGTAGGTCAGGCTAGGTGCTCAAAATTAAGTGAGCTACATTGGTTTAGAACTTAGTGGACTACTATTTAAATTTTAAAATGTTAAGACTCTAATTTAACCGAAAACTGGATAGAAAAGGAGCAAGAATGCTTAGAGTAGTCTTTAAAAAAAAATTGTATTTTGTTTTGTTTCTTTACTCAAAGGGAATGTAATCTGATAAAGTGCTTTCAAGATTTTGCCCCTAATTTAGTGACTGATGGCAAAATGATTCCTAGTTGTACAAAAAGACTGATTCTCCTTTTATGTGTCAAGCACTGTTCCCAAGTACTGTACTTGCTTATTTATCCACAATAAACTAAAGTTTTTTTTTAAAAGTCCATCTAAAATGTACACAAGACAATGAATTCTGAAACACCTAGCTCAAAACACTCAGGTGATAACTTTTTTTCAATTTTTTATCATGTGTGAATTCTGACTATCTACAGTAGAATTTTAGAGCTATAAGGAAATAGAGTAGCTCATTCACCCTTTAAAAATACCCAGCATTTAGCACTTCTGGAGTATTGGGACATCCTCTTGGTTTTGTTATTTCCAGAGCAAGTTACTTAGCCAAAACACTCTTGAATGACACTAAACCTTTAGTATACCTTTTTTCTATTGAAAATGTAGGGGGTGGGGGGCAGAGCCAAGATGGCAGCAGGAGAGGACCAACTCTTAGGTGCTCTTGATCAAAACTTATAAACTAAGGACTCTACACTTTCAAGAGAGATAGAATTCACAGAGGGACCCAGTGAGGCAGTTCTCCAACCCAAGGTAACCTGGAAAATAGCAGAAAGGCTCCGCTCTACCAGGTTGGACAGGTGGACTACCAGAGTGAAGGAACTTCAGCCTCCCAGAGGCAGCCCCAGGGCACTGGGACCCGTGGCTCACCAGCAGCGAGGGCAGTTTCCTGGACTACAGCCCAGGGAGCACCAGGCACAACTTGAGGGATCAGCCGGGGAGCTCTGCCAGAGCGAGCACATGAAGCCCAGCACTCAGGGCATACAGCAAGCAGTGTGGCAACAGGAGCCCAGATCTAGGAACCAGAAGCAGGCAGAGCCAGTAAGCAGGAGCCCCCAGGGCATTAGTGCTGAGCCTAGGGAGGGGAGTAGAGAGAGAGATTACTGAGCTCTGTCCTCTGTCCCTGGAACAGGACTCGGGGATTCTGATCACATTCAGATCCTGATTGCAATTTAGGCCCCCCCATAGAACAACAGCTTCCCCCCCCCCACCTCAGCCCTGTGCAGAGAGGGGCACTTGTGGTCATTCACAGACCAGGAGGGAAGACAGAGCCTCACACATGGAGATCCTTGTGGGGATGTCCCACTAATGCTCAAAAGCTCAGAAAGTGCCCCCAAACCAGGCTCAGGCTGGGGAAATGAGTAAGCAGAGAAAAAGGAGGCACACTATTGAGAAATACTTTGCCTTTGATTCCCAAGAAGGATCAAAAAACTCAATCTGAAGATGAGGAAGTACAAACTCCTGCATCTAAAGACTCCAAGAAAAACAGAAATTAGGCTGGGACTATGACATCTCAAAAAAGACTTTGAAAATCAAGTGAGGGAGACAGAAAAATTGGGAAAAGAAATGAGAGATCCTGGAAAAACATGAAAAGGAGGTCAGCAGCTTAGTCAAGGAGATCCAAAAAAATGCTGAAGAAAATAACATGTTAAAAACCAGCATATGGCAAATGGATAAAACAGTCCAAAAAAATTATTGAGGGGAAGAATGCTTTAAAAAAGCAGAATTGGCCAGATGGAAAAAGAGATAAAACTCTCTGAGGAAAACAAATCCTGGGGGCAGCTAGGTGACGTAGTGAATAAAGCACCAGCACTGGAGTCAGGAGTACCTGGGTTCAAATCCAGTCTCAGACACTTAATAATTACCTAGCTGTGTGGCCTTGGGCAAGCCACTTAACCCCATTTGCCTTGTAAAAAAAAAAGAAAAGAAAACAAATCCTTCAGACAAAGAATGGGACTGAGGGAGGTTGCTGATTTTACAGAAATCAGGACACAATACTTCAAAATCAAAACAATGAAAAATTAGAAGAAAATGTAAAACATCTCATTGAAAAAAACAACAGATATGGAAAACAGATTCAGGAAAAATAATTTTAAAATTATTGGAATACCTGAAAGTCATGACCAGGAAAAGAGTCTTGACATCATTTTCAAAGAAATTACTACAGGAAAATTGCCCTGATATCCTAGAAGCAGAGGGCAAAACAGAAATGGAAAGACTCCACCGACCTCCCTGAGAAAGAGATCTCAAAAAGACAACCCCCAGGAATATTATAGCCAAGTTCCAGAACTCCCAAGTCAAAGAGAAAATATTACAAGCAGCCAGAAGGACACAATTCGAATACCATGGAGCTGCAATCAGGATCTCACAGGACTTAGCAGCAACTACATTAAAAGCTCATAGGGCTTGGAATATAATATACTGGAAGGCAAAAGAGCTTAGAATGAAACAGAATCAACTACCCAGCAAAACTGAAGGTCCTTTTCCAGGGAAAAAGATGGACTTTCAATGAACCAGGGGCATTTCAAAGGTTCCTGTTGGAATGGCCAGAGCTGAACAGAAAGTTTGATCTTCAAATACAGGACTCAGGTGAAGCATAGAGATTGGAGGAGAAGGGGAAAATATGAGGGACTTGATGAACTGCATGTATTCCTGCATAGAAAAATGATGCTGATAATACTCATATGAAACTTCTCATTTAATAGAGCAGGTAGAAGGAGCTTTTATAAATGAAGCACAGGAGAAAGCTGAATTTGAAGATATATTGTGGTGTAAAAATGGAGTCAATAGATAAAAGGGAAATGTAATGGGAGAAGGAAAAAGGAGAGGGGGAATAGGTCAAGATATGTCATATAATAAGTTTTTTTCTTTATTACAATGAGCTATTGCAATGACATGGAAGGGGGAAGGCAAGGGGGAATGAGAGAATCTTTGCTCTCATCAGAGGTGGCTCAGAGAGGAAACAGCATATATACTCAATGGGATACAGACATCTGGAGTGAGGAGAGAAGGGGGACAAGGGGAAGGGGGAATGTGAGTGATGGAGGAGAGGATGGACCATGGGGGGAGAGTGGCCAGATATAACACATTTTCTTTTTTACTTCTTGCAAGGGGCTGGGATTGGATGGTCTGTCCAGGACCATAGGGCCAGGAGAATGCTGGGCCCAAGGGGTGGTATGGGGGCTCCGGGCCTCTTGGCCCCAGGGCCAGGGATCTGTCTGCTGCACCACTCAGCTACCCTACAGCAGAGTCAGAGTGAAAGGAGAGAGAAAATATAGTACATGGTAGTGGAGAAATACGAAAGGAGGGAGTTGCAATCAGCAATGGCAACGGTGGAAAAATATGGAAGTAACTTTTGTGATGTACTTACCATAAAGAATGTGATCCACCCACAACAGAGTTGTTGGTGTTGGAACAAAGACTCAAGCACATTTTTTATTATTATTATTTTTTAGGGGGGTGCAGGGCAAATGGGGTTGGGTGGCCTGCCTGGGGCTGCATAGCAGGTTGATCGTTGGGTGTCTGAGGCTGGATTTGGACCCGGGTGCTCCTGGCTCAAAGGCCAATGCTCTGTCCGCCACCCAGCCACCCGTACTATTATTACTATTTTACTTTATTTTGGGTCTTTTTTTTCCCCCTTTTTTTGGTTTTTGCAGGGCAGTGGGGTTCAGGTGGCTTGTATGTCACACGGCTGGGTGATTGTTGGGTGTACGGGGCCAGATATGGTCTCGGGTGCTCGTGGCTCCAGGGCTGGTGCTCCGTCCATTGCGCCACCTGGCCATATCCACAATTATTACTATTATTTTTTTAATTTTAATTTTTTCTCTCCCCTTTACTTTATTGCTCAACCGAGTCTATATTTATGAGGGGAGGGGGTATTTCATTTACTCTTAAGAATATCTTATTAATGAGAATAAAAAATAATAAAAAATATTCTCATTTTGTACAAATTTTTTTATACATTAATAACATATTCTTGTTTAAGAGTAAACAAAATACCCCTCCCCCCATAAATATAGACTCGCTTGAGCAATAAAGGGGAGAGAAAAAAATTAAAATAAAAAAAATAATAGTAATAATTGTAGGTATGGCTAGGTTGCGCAATGGACGGAGCACCAGCCCTGGACCCATGAGCACCCGAGCCCACATCCGGCCCCGTAGACCCAACAATCACCCAGCCGTGTGACATGCAAGCCACCCCAATCCCACTGCCCTGCAAAAACCAAAAAGAAGAAAAAAAAAAGACCCCAAATAAAATAAAATAGTAATAATAGTAGGGGTGGCTGGGTGATGGATAGAGCATTTGCCTTTGAGCCAGGAGCACCCAGGTCCAAATCCGGCCTCAGACACACAACGATCACCCCGCTATGTGGCCCTAGGCAGTCCACCCAGCCCCATTTGCCCTTCACCCTCCCCCAAATAATAATAATAAAAAAATGTGCTTCAGTCTATGTTCCAACACCAACAACTCTGCTATGGGTGCATCACATTCTTTATGGTAAGTCCATTGCAAAAGTTACTTCCATATTTTTCCACTGTTGCCATTGCTGATCGCAACTCCCTGCTTTCTTATTTCTCCACTACCATGTACTATATTTTCTCTCTCCTTTCACTCTGACTCTGCTGTAGGGTAGCTGAGTGGTGCAGCAGACAGATCCCTGGTCCTGGGGCCAAGAGGCCCTGAGCCCCCATACCACCCCTTAGGCCCAGAATCCACCTGGCCCTATGGTCCTGGACAGGCCATCCAATCCCAGCCCCTTGCAAGAAGTAAAAAAGAAAATGTGTTATATATGACCGACCACTCTCCCCCCATGGCCCATCCTCTACTTTATTCACATCCCCACCCCTTCCCCCTGCCCCTGCTCCCCCCTCCTTCTTACTCCAGATGTCTATACCCCATTGAGCATATATGCTGTTTCCTCTCTTAGTCACCTCTGATGAGAGCAAAGGTTCCCTCATTCCCCCTTGCCTCTCCCCTTCCATATCATTGCAATAGCTCATTGTAATAAAGAAAAACCTTATTATATGAAATATCTTGGCCTATTCCCCCTCTCCTTTTTCTTTCTCCCATTCCATTTCCCTTTTTCTCTATTGACTCCATTTTACACTATATTTTATCTTCGAATTCAGTTTTCTCCTGTGCTTCAACTATAAAAGCTCCCTCTACCTGCTCTATTAGCTGAGAAGGTTCATATGAGTATTATCAGTGTCATTTTTCTATGCAGGAATACATGCAATTCATCATCGTTAAGTCCCTCATTTTCCCCCTCTCCTCCAATTTCCATGCTTCACCTGAGTCCTGTATCTGAAGATCAAACCTTCTGTTCAGCTCTGGCCATTCCAAAAGGAACCTTTGAAATTCCCCTGGTTTATTGAAAGTCCATCTTTTTCCCTGGAAGAGGACATTCAGCCTTGCTGGGTAGTTCATTCTTGGCTAAATTCTAAGCTCTTTTGCCTTCCGGTATATTGTATTCCAAGCCCTACGAGCTTCCAATGTAGTTGCTGCTAAATCCTGTGTGATCCTGACTGCCGCTCCATGATATTTGAACTGTGTCCTTCTGGCTGCTTGTAATATTTTATCTTTGACTTGGGAGTTCTGGAACTTGGCTATAATATTCCTAGGGGTTGGTTTTTTGGGATCTCTTTCTCTGGGGGATAGGTGGATTCTCTCCATTTCTATTTTGCCCTCTGCTTCTAGAATATCAGGGCAATTTTCCTGTAGTAATTCTTTGAAAATGATGTCAAAACTCTTTTCCTGATCATGACTTTCAGGTATTCAAATAATTTTTAAATTATCTTTCCTAAGTCTGTTTTCCATATCAATTGTTTTTTCAATGAGATATTTCACATTTTCTTCTAATTTTTCATTTTTTTTTTTGGTTTTGAAGTATTGATTCCTGATTTCTGGTAAATTCATCAATCTCCCTGAATTCTATTCTTTGTCTGAAGGATTTGTTCTCCTCAGAGAGTTTTCTTATCTCTTTTTCCATCTGGCCAATTTTGCTTTTTAAAGCATTCTTCTCCTCAATAACTTTTTGAACTGTTTTATCCATTTGACCTAAGCTGGTTTTTAGCATGCTGTTTTCTTCAGCATTTTTTTGTATTTCCTTGACTAAGCTGCTGACTTCATTTTCATGTTTTTCCTGCATCTCTCTCCTTTCGTTTCCCAGTTTTTCTTCCAACTCCCTCATTTGATTTTCAAAGTCCTTTTTGATCTCTGTCATAGCCTGATCCCAGTTTCTGTTTTTCTGGGAGTCTTTACATGCAGGAGTTTGTGTTTCCTCATCTTCAGACTGAGTATATTGATCCTTCTTGGTATCATAGATAATGCATTTCTCAATGGTGTTCCTCTTTTTTCTCTGCTTGCTCATTTTCCCAGCCTAAGCCTGTTTTTGGGGTGCTTCTTGAGCTTTTTGTGCAGTCCCACAAGGGTCTCAGTGTGTGAGGCTCTGTCCTCCCTCCTGGTCTGTGAATAACCATATGCACTCCTATCTGCCACAGGCCTGAGGTGGAGGGGGCTGCTGCTGTTCTGTGTGGGGGCCTAGACTGCAATCAGTATTTGAATGTGTTCAGAGCCCCAGAGTCCTGTTCCAGAGGCAGAGGACAGAGCTCTGCAGTTTCTCTTCACTCCCCTCCCTCACCTCAATGGGCTCATGCCCAGGAAGCTCCTGCTTACTGGTTCCACCTGCTTCTGTTCCTGGATCTGGGCTGCTGAAAGACCACGCTGGCTGTGTGCCCTGAGGGCTGGGCTCCACGTGCTCACTCTGGCAGAGGTCCCCCGCTGTTCCTCCACTTTGTGCCTGGTGCTCCCCAGGGTGTAACTCAGGAGACTCCCCCTCTGCTGTGATCTGGGGCTCCCAGTGCCCTGGGGCTACCTCCAGGAGGCTGAAGTTCTTTTGCTCTGGCAGGCCACCCCTCTGGCGGGCCACCCCTTCCATCCCAGGGAGCAGAGCCTTTCTGCTCTTTTCCAGGTTACCTTGAGTAGGAGAACTGCCTCTCTGGGTTCCTTTGTGGGTCCTGTCTCTCGAAAGTTTAGTTAGAGTCCTTAGTTTAGAAGTTTTATCAGAGAGCACCTAAGACTTGATCCTTTCTTGTCGCCATCTTGGCTCCACCCCTACATTTCTTTTGATCTTGATTACAGTGGGTTTGTATGTGCAAAAGTTTTTTAATTTAATGTAATCAAAATTGTCTAGTTCATTTTTAATGGTGTTCTCCATCTCTTCCTTGGTCATAAAGTGCTTCCCTTTCCATAGTTCTGACAGGTAAACTATTCCTTGATCTCCTAGCTTGCTTATAATATTTTCTTATTTCTAGATCCTGTATCCATTTTGATCTTATCTTGGTATAGGTTGTGAAGTGTTGGTCTAATCTATGTTTCTGCCATGCTAACTTCCAATTTTTCCAACAGTTTTTATTGGAGAGAGTGTTTATCCCAATAGCTGAACTCTTTGGGTTTATCAAACAGCAGATTACTCTGATCAGTTCCTGCTATTGTACCTAGTCTATTCCACTGATCCACCACTCTGTTTCTTAGCCAGTACCAGACAGTTTTGGTGACTGATGCTTCATAGTATAATTTTAGATCTGGTAGGGCTAGGCCACATTTTTTTGCACTTTTTTTCATTAAAATTCTTGGAGATTCTTAACTTTTTGTTTCTCTATATGAATTTACTTACAATTTTTTCTAACTCATTAAAGTAATTTATTGGAATTTTGATTGTCAGGGCATGAAATAAGTAGTTTAATTTTAGTAGAACTGTTATTTTTTATTATATTAGCTCAACCTATCCATGAACAGTTGATGTTTGCCCAGTTATTTAAATCTGATTTTATTTGTGTGAGAAGAATTTTGTAATTGTTTTCTTTTTTTAAATCAAATTGACCATAGGTTTATCAATTTTATTGTTTTTTTCATAAAATCAACTTTTGGTTTTATTTATTAATTCAATAGTTCTTTTGCTTTTGATTTTATTAATTTCTCCTTTAATTTCTAGAATTTCTAATTTGGTATTTAATTGGAGATTTTAAATTTGTTCTATCTCTAATTTTTTTAGTTGCATATTTAGCTCATTGATTTCCTCTTTCTCTAATTTATTCATGTAAGCATTTCAAGATATGATATATCCCTTGAGGACTGCTTTGAGTGAATCCCATAGGTTTTGGTATGTTGCTTCATTATTGTCATTATCTAGGATAAAATGATTAATTCTTTCTATAATTTGTTTTTTGGTCCACTCATTCTTTAAAATGAGGTTATTCGGTTTCCAATTTGTTCTGGGTCTATATCTCCTTGGCCCAATATTGCATATGACTTTTATTGCATTGTGATCTGAGAAAGATATATTCACTATTTCTGTGTTTCTTCAGTTGATCATTAAGCTTTTATGTCCTAGTACCTGGTCAATTTTTGTATAAGTTCCATGTACTGCAGAGAAAAAGGTATATTCCTTTCTATCCCCATTCAGTTTCCTCCATAAGTCTGCCATATCTAGTTTTTCTAGCAATCTATTTACCTCCTTTACTTCTTTCTTGTTTATTTTATGATTTGATTTATCTAGATCTGAGAGTGGGAGGTTGAGGTCTCCCACTAGTAGAGTTTTGCTGTCTATGTCTTCCTGTAGTTCTTTCAGCTTTTCCTATAAGAATTTGGATGCTGTCCCATTGGGTGTATATCTATTCAGTACTGAAATTATTGTCTATGGTACCTTTTAGGAGAATATAGTTTCCTTCCTTATCTCTTTTAATGCTATCTATTTGTGCAGCTGCTTTGTCTGAGATAAGGATTGCTACTCCTGCTTTTTTCACTTCAGCTGAAGCAAAATATATTTTACTCCAGCCTTTTACCTTTATATGTATCTCTCTGCTTCAAATGAGTTTCTTGTAAGCAGCATATTGTAAGATTCTGTTTTTTAATCCACCCTGCTATTTGCTTACGTTTTAGGGAGAGTTAATCCCATTCACATTCAAAGTTATCATTACTGATTCTTTATTGCCCTCCATTCTATCTTCCCTCTGTTTTTTTACCCTTTCCTCCATCCGTATTCCCCAGTATTTTGTTTCTGAATACCACCCCCTTGAGTGTGTTTGCCCTCCTATATCCACCCCTCCCCTTTCTTTCCCCTTTCCCTTTTTCCCTTTTCCATTCCCTTCCTTTTGTAAGTTCCCCTTCTTCCCTCCCCCCTTCTCTGTCTCCCCCTCCCCCTTTCCCCTTTTAATACTTGAAAGGTTAGATTTTTTTTTAAGTTAACTGAGTATGTGTGTAAATTGACTTTAAACCAAGTCTGATGAGAAGAAGATTCAGGTGTTTCTCATCTGCTCCCTTCTTCCCTTCTATTACCATAGGTTTTTTGGTACCTCTTAGTGTAATGAGATTTACCCCATTCAATCCCTTTCCTCCTCCTGTCTCTTTCCTGTCCCCCTTTTTAAGGAGGTAGTGTTTTTTTGAGATTATTCTGAGTCATAGAAAATTCTGAGTATCTGTCTAACCCCATTGCTGATCAAGCAGGTCCAGCACTTGGGTCCTCAGGGTCCCTGGGCTCCAATCCAGCCCCTAGTCAGGCTGATCCGTGGCCAATCTGCCCTCTGTGCCTGGACTCACCCATGGCTGCAGAAGACAAATCCTGAGGTACATGTTCTGTCTACAGGCTTTTCTTTCTGTGTTTTGTGGGTCGGATTTCTGTTAAGAGGTTTGTTTCATATCATAAATGGGGAAAGATCAGGAGACTTTAGAACTCTGCCTGTCTTCTCTCCACCATCTTGTTCCTGTAATTGTTTTCAAAAAAGTTTTTGAGTCTACCTTGGCAGGTAGACTCCCAGGTATTTTATATTGTTTGAGGTTACTTTGAATGGGATTTCTCTTTCTAGCTCTTTCTGCTGTATCTTGCTAATCATAAATAGAAATGTTGATTTCTGAGGGTTTACTTTATATCCTGCTACTTTACTAAAGTTGCTAATTATTTCTAGTAGTTTTTTTAGATGATTTTTTGAATTCTCTAGGTATACCATCTTGTCATCTGCAAAGAGTGAGAGTTTTGGCTCTTCCTTCCCAATTCTAATTTCTTCAACTTCTTTTTCTTCTCTTATTGCTGAAGCTAACATTTCTAATACAATATTGAATAATGGGCATCCTTGTTTCACCCCTGATCTTATTGGCAATGTCTCTAGCTTATCCCTGTTGCATATAATGCTTGTTGATGGTTTCATATAGATACTGCTTATTATTCTAAGGAACTATCCATTTATTCCTACCATCTCTAGTGTTTTTATTAGGAATGGGCACTGTATTTTGTCAAAAGCTTTTTCAGCATCTATTGATATAATCATATGATTTCTGATAGGTTTGTTAGTGATATAATTAATTATACTGAGAGTTTTCCTAATATTTAACCAACCCTGCATTCCTGGGATAAATTCTACTTGGTCATAATGTATTATCCTAGTGAAAACTTATAATCATTTTGCTAAGATTTTATTTACCATTTTTGCATCTATATTCATCAGGGAGATAGGTCTATAATTTTCTTTCTCTGTTTTAACTCTTTCTGGTTTAGGTATCAGCACCATATTGGTGTCATAGAAAGAGTTAGGCAGAATTCAGTCTTCTTCCCCTATTTTCCCAAAGAGTTTATATAGAATTAGAACCAAATGTTCCTTAAATGTTTGATAGAGTTCACTTGTGAATCCATCTGGCCCTGGATATTTTTTCTTAGGAAGGTCAATAATGGCTTGTTGAATTTATTTTTCTGAGATAGGGTTATTTAGGTTTTTAATTTCCTCTTCATTTAATCTCGGTAAGTTATATTTTTGTAAAAATTCATTCATTCATTTAGATTGTCAAATTTACTGGCATAGAGTTGGGCAAAATAATTCCAAATTATTACTTGAATTTCCTCCTCATTGGTGGTGAGCTCATCTTTTTCATTTATGATACTAGCAATTTGGTTTTCTTCTTTCTTTTTTTTTTAATCAAATTGACCTGAGGTTTATCAATTTTATTGTTTTGTTCGTAAAATCAGCTCTTGGCTTTATTTATTCAATAGTTTTCTTGCCTTTGATTTTATTAATTTCTCCTTTAATTTTGAGAATTTCTAATTTGGTATTTAACTGGGGGGTTTTAATTTGTTCTTTCTCTAATTTTTTTAGTTGCATATTTACCTCATTGATTTCCTCTTTCTCTAATTTGTTCATATAAGCATTTTTTTAGGTTTTTTCAAGGCAAATGGGGTTAAGTGGCTTGCCCAAGGCTACACAGCTAGGTAATTATTAAGTGTCTGAGACCGGATTTGAACCCAGGTACTCCTGACTCCAAGGCCGGTGCTTTATCCACTAGCCGCCCCCAATATAAGTATTTAAAGATATAATATATCCCCTGACAACCGCTTTCGCTTTATCCCTTAAGTTTTGTTATGTTGTTTCATTATTGTCATTATCTAGGGTGAAATCATTAATTCTTTCTATAATTTATTGTTTGAGCGACTCATTCTTTAAAATTAGGTTATTTAGTTTCCAATTAGTTGTGGGTGTCTACCTCCCTGGCCCAATATTGCATGTGATTTTAATTGCATTATGATCTAAGAAAATGTGCTCACTATATCTGCCTTTCTGCAATTGATTATTAGGTTTTTATGCCCTAGTAAATGGTCAATTTTTCTGTCAGTGCCATGTACTGCAGAAAAGAAAGTATATTCCTTTCTTTCCCCATTCAGTTTCCTCCATAAGTCTGTCATGTTTAGGTTTTTTAACAATCTATTTACCTCCTTAACTTCCTCCTTGTTTATTTTATGATTTGATTTATCTAAATTTGTGAGCAGGAGGTTGAGGTCTCCCACTAGTAGAATTTTTCTGTCTTTGTCTTCCTATAACTCCTTCAACTTCTCCTCTAAGAACTGGGATGCTATACCATTGAGTGCATAAATATTTAGTATTGAAATTATTTTATTGTCTATGGTACCTTGTAGGCAGATAGTTTCCTTCCTTATCCCTTAATGCTATCTATTTTTGCAGCTGCTTTATCTGAGATAAGGATTGCTACCCTTGCTTTTTTCACTTCATCTGAAGCAAAATATATTTTGCTCTAACCTTTTTTTAATTAAAGATTTTATTTATTTTGAGTTTTATAATTTCCCCCCTAATCTTACTTCCCTCCCCCCACCCCCCCACAGGAGGCAATTTGTCAGTCTTTACATTGTTTCCATGGTATACATTGATCCAAATTGAGTGTGATGAGAGAGAAATCATATCCTTAAGGAAAAAACTAAAGTATAAGAGATAGCAAGATCAGACAATAAGATAGCAGGGTTTTTTTTTTCTAATTTTAAGGTACTAGTCCTTGATCTTTGCTCAAAATCCACAGTTGTTTCTCTGGATACAGATGGTATTCTCCATTGCAGAGAGCTCCAAATTGTCCCTGATTGTTGCATTGATGGAATGAGAGAGTCCATCAAGGTTGATCATGGCCTCCATCTTGCTATTAAGGTGTGCAGTGTTTTTCTGGTTCTGCTCATCTCACTCTTGCTCTGCACTCTATATATATCTCTCTGCTTCAAATGAGTTTCTTGTAAGCAGCATATTGTAGGATTGTGGTTTTTAATCCACTCTGCTATTCACTTCCCTTTTAAGGGAGAGTTCATCCCTTTCACATTCAAAGTTACAATTACTAACTCTTATTGCCTTCCATGTTATCTTCCCTCTGTTTATATTTTCCCCTTTTTTATCTTTATCCATATTCCCTGGTATTTTGTTTCTGAATACCACCATTTTCAGTGTGTTTGCCCTCCCATATCCAACTCTCCTCCCCTTTTTCTTCTCCTTTCCCTTTGTCCCTTCTTCCTTCCCTTCCTTTTGTTGGTTCCCCCTTTCCTCCCCCTCCCCTTTTCACCTTCTAACACTTTAAAGGTAAGATAAGTTTCTTAACGGAGTGTATGTATATTAATTTTAGACTGATGAGAGTACGATTCAGGTAGGTTCTCACCTCCTCCCTTCTTCACCTCTATTGCAATAGGTCCTTTGTATCTCTTAAGGTAATGAGATTTACCTCATTCAGTTTCCTCCTTCCTCTCATCTCTTTACTGTCCCCCTTTTTAAGGAGCTATTGTTTTTAAATCATTCTATCTGAGTCACAGAAAGATCATGAGTGTCCATCACTTCTGGCTAAGTATAGTCTCTCTACTAGAATTACAATTATTGAGAGTTATTAGAGTCTTTCTCTCAGGGAAGGATATAGCCAGTTTCATCTTATTGCATAGCAGTTTCTCGAATAAGTCATGAGTGTCCATCTCTTCTGGCTAATTAAATTCTCTCTAATAGAACTACAGTTCTCAAGAGTTGTTAAAGACTTTCTCCTAGGTAGGGATATATAGCTACTTTCATCTTATTTGATAAGTTTTTTTTCTTTTTCTTCCACTCTTCCCTGCACCTTTTTAAATTTTACCTTTTCATGTGTCTCTTGAGTCTCCTGTTTGAAGTCCAAATTTTTTATTAAGCTCTGGTCTTTTCTTTAGGAAAAGCTGAAAGTCTCCTATTTCATTAAATGTCCATCTTTTGCCCTGGAAGAGAAGGCTCAGTTTTGCTGGATAATGGATTCTTGGCTGCATTTCAAGCTCCCTTGCTTTTTGGAATAATACATTCCAGGCCCTTTGATCCCTTAATGTTGATGCTGCCAGGTCCTGTGTAATCCTTAATGTCACTCCTTGGTATCTAAATTGTTTCTTTCTGGCTGCTTGCAGGAATTTTTCTTTTATCTGATAGTTCTGGAATTTGCCTACAATATTCCTTAGTGTTTTCATTTTGGGATCCCTTTCCTGAAGGGACTGATGTATTCTTTCAATAAATAATTTGCCCTTTGGTTCCACAATATCAGGGCAGTTTTCCATCACTAAATCCTGTAATATTGAGTCCAGGCTTTTATTCTCTTCAATGTTTTCAGGAAGAACAATAATTTTTTGGTTATCTCTCCTTGATCTATTCTTGAGGTCAGTAGTTTTACTAATGAGGTATTTTACATTTTCTTCTGTTTTTTCAGTTTTTTTTTGGTTTTGTTTAACAGATTTTTGTTTCATGAAGTTATTATTTCCTGCAGACTCCATTCTTTTTTTTTTTTAGAGAGGAGTTTTCTTCATTTACCTTTTGCAACTCCTTTTTCAATTGTTCAATTCAATTTTTGTAAGATTTTTCCATTTGACCAGTTGAGGTTTTGAGAGAATGTTTTTCTTTTTAAATTTTTCCAATTGTATTTTCCAAGGATTTGTTTTCTTGTTGCAAGGTGTTAATCTTCTCTTGGATTTATTTTCCCAAATTTTCCAAATTTTCCAATTGATTTTTAAACTCCTTCGTGATTTCTTCAAGGAAGTCTTTCTGTGCTGGAGACCAAATCATATTCTTAGAGGTTCTACATCTCTCTGATTTAGGGTCTTTTCCTTCTCAGAATTTTTCTATGGACCCCCTTTCTACTGGCCTTTCTTCATTTTTCCCAAGATTTTGTGTTGGGTTGGGGCTGGCTCAGAGGTTTTGGTTGATCCCTAGAGGTTTTCCTCACTGGGTTTAGTAACTCTACATGGGCCGGCCAGTGGGGGGTGGGGACCAGAGGCTTTTCTCAGTGTAATATATCCATTTGGCCAGTAGGAGGTGCTAGAGGCTGGAACTTACCCTCCTGCTCTTCTGTAAATCCCAGATGGTCAGTCCCATGGCCATGCTTCCACTCTCTTGTTGTTTCTCAGAGTGAATGCCTTTGGGGCTGATCTTTGGCAAGTTCAGCTCTCCACCCCACCCAGTTGTAGGCAATCTGCACTAGGTGCACCCAGGATCCCCAAAGACAGACCTTGGGGTAGGTGTTCTCCTAGCTTCTCTTTCTGGGTTTTGTCAATTGGATTTCTAATAAGAGGTTTGTTTCATATATATATGACGGGAGATCAGGAGACCTTAGCACAGGGCTGGGCTTCTCTATGACATCTTGGCCAGAAGTTGAGAAACTTAAATTTCTCTTTTTTCTTTTTTTTTTAAATTAAAGATATTATTTGAGTTTTACAATCCCCCCCCCCCCCCCATCTTACTTCCCTCCCCCACCCCCACGGAAAGCAATCTGTCAGTCTTTACTTTGTTTCCATGTTGTACATTGATCTAAATTGAGTGTGATGAGAGAGTAATCGTATCCTTAAGGAAGAGACAAGAAGTCTCAAAGGTAATAAGATCAGACAATTAGATATTTTTTTTTTCTAAATTAAAGGGAATAGTCCTTGCACTTTGTTCAAACTCCACAGCTCCTTATCTGGATACAGATAGCACTCTCCTTTGTAGACAGCCCAAAATTGTTCCTGATTGTTGCACTGATGGAATGAGCAAGTCCTTCAAGGTTGATCATCACTCCCATGTTGCTGTTAGGTTATACAGTATTTTTCTGGTTCTGCTCATCTCACTCAGCACCAGTTCATGCAAATCCCTCCAGGCTTCCCTGAATTCCCATCCCTTCTGGTTTCTAATAGAACAATAGTGTTCCATGACATACATATACCACAGTTTGCTAAGCCATTCCCCAATTGAAGGACATTTACTTGATTTCCAATTCTTTGCCACCACAGGCAGGGCTGCTATGAATATTTTTGTACAAGTGATGTTTTTACCCTTTTCCATCATCTCTTCAGGGTATAGACCCAGTAGTGGTATTGTTGGGTCAAAGGGTATGCTCATTTTTGTTGCCCTTTGGGGTTCCAAATTTCTTTCCAGAAATGGATGAGTTCACAGCTCCACCAACAGTGTAATTGTGTCCCAGATTTCCCACATCCCTTCCAACATTGATCATTATCCTTTCTGGTCATATTGGCCAGTCTGAGAGGTGTGAGGTGGTACCTCAGAGAAGCTTTCATTTGCATTTCTCTAATAAGTAATTATTTAGAGCAATTTTTCATATAGCTATGGATTGCTTTGATCTCCTCATCTGTAAATTGCCTTTGCATATCCTTTGACCATTTGTCAATTGGAGAATGGCTTTTTGTTTTAAAAATATGACTCAGTTCTCTGTATATTTTAGAAATGAGTCCTTTGTCAGTATCATTAGTTGTAAGGATTGTTTCCCAATTTACTATATTTCTTTTGATCTTGGTTACACTGGTTTTATCTGTGCAAAAGCTTTTTAATTTAATGTAATCGAAATCATCTAGTTGGTTTTTGGTGATGTTTTCCCAACTCTTTCTTAGTCATAAACTGCTCCCCTTTCCATAGATCTGACAGGTAAACTAGTCCTTGATCTTCTAATTTGCTTATAGTATTGTTTTTTATGTCTATGTCCTGTAACCATTTGGATCTTATCTTGGTAAAGGGTGTTAGTTTCTTCCATACTAATTTCCAATTTTCCCAGCAGTTTTTATCAAAGAGGGAGTGTTTATCCCAATGAGAAACTTAAATTTCAAGAAAGATGTTTTTGACTAGTAACTCTTTGATTTCTCTAGTTTTGAATCTGATCTTTCCTAACCTTTGACCTTGGATAACACTTTATAGCTCAAGTCAAGACATCATCCTTGGTATCATTGGACAGAGAAAGCTAGGTGACACATTGGAATGAGCACTGGCCCTGGAGTCAGGAGGACCTGAGTTCAAATTTTTCCTCAGACACTTAAATAATTACCTAGCTGTGTGGCCTTGGGCAAGTCACTTAACCTCATTCACTGTCTTGCAAAAAACAAAAAAAAAGAGAAATAAAATGAAGGAAAAACAACAGTATATTATACTTCTTACACAGTCAAGGCATTGTATATTTTACTGCATTGCTAAATTGTGAATGTCATTTCCTTTCTGCTGAGAAGGAATAAGGCATTTTCTCAGAGTACAATGATCAAAGACAATTCTTAAAGACTTGTGATGGAAAATATCATCCATATCCAGAGAAAGAATGTAGAGTCTGAATGTAGACCAAAGCATACTATTTTCACTTAAAAATATGGTTTTTTCCCTTTTGTTCTGATTCTTCCTGACTAATATGGAAATATGTTTAACATAGTTGTCCACATGAAACATATTTGAGTATTTTGTCAAGGGGAGCCGGAGGGAAGAGAGGCAAAAAAGTGTGGAATTAAAATCTTATAAAAATGAATGTTGAAAAGTATCTTTTCATGTACCTGGAAAAAATTAAAAACAAACAAAAAGGAATGGAGCACGATGGAAACATGGATTTGTATTCCCCTATCCTATTTTCTGTAGTGCATGTCCTTAAATTGATGAATTATAAACTACATATCTGTATATGTATACTTGGAAGCTTCTGAAAGATGCTATATCAATGTTAACAAGGTGCTCTAGTGTGCAGTTACAAAGTATGTTACATTTTATTGTTTTTAAGAAAGACTGTAGATTGGGGGAAGGAAAGAGAACTGAGTAAACCACCAGTGAACCCTGTGGGAAGTGGTTTGAGAACAGAAACTAAAGATCTCAGGATGCAGATGTACAGTAAGAAAGGGCTGCCTGTTTTCTGATGCACAGACTTAAGGTTGCAGCATATTTAAGAAAAAAGAGATTGGACAAGTTTGCATTTTGTTGGCAAATAAAGATCACAAAGGATATGAATCTGATAACAATCCAGTTAATATATGTCCTTTTTCATCTCCCATTGGAGCTTTGTAATCACTCTCTAAGAAAATTGACCTGATTAGAGTGGAGATAGACCAAACCTGATTGTTAACCTAAATGGGTGTGTCTATCACTGAGTCATTTCTAGGGTACAGACTTCAGAGGCTTAATTGGAAACCCTTATCAACTGATGAGAAGGAAAAGACTACCAGTTGGTATATAAAAAAAAGTATCTTTAGTATTTTATTTTTCCTCATTTGCATGTAAAACTTTTCAAATATGTCTTTAAAATTGTTTCAAATTCTCTCCTTTCCCTCCCCAACCCCCTCATTGAGAAGTCAAGCAATTGACTTCTATATTGACTTAAAATAACCTTTGATTTAACATGGGTAGTCATGTTGTGAAAGAAAACAGTCATGTGAAAGAAAAAAAGGAAGTAAAGTAAAAGTATTCTTTAATATGTTTTCAGACACCAGTTATTTTTCATCATAAGTTTCTTTGGAGTTGTTTTGGATCTTTGTATTGCTGAGAATAGTTAAATTATTCAAAGCTAATCTTTTTTAGAATATTGCTATTATTTTTTTAAAGTACATTTTATCTTCTATCAGCTCATGTAAGTGTTTTCAGGCTTTTCTGAGAGCATTGTGCTCATCATTTCTTATAGCACAAAGGTATTCCATTACAATCACATAGCACAATTTGTTCAGTCATTCCCCAATTGATGGGAATCACCTCAGTTTTCACTTGTTTGCCATCAGAAAAGAGCAGCTATAAATTTTTGTACATATAGTTTTTCTTTCTTTCTTTCTTTCTTTCTTTCTTTCTTTCTTTCTTTCTTTCTTTCTTTCTTTCTTTCTTTCTTCCTTCCTTCCTTCCTTCCTTCCTTCCTTCCTTCCTTCCTTTCTTTCTGTCTTTTGGTTTTTGCAAGGCAATGGGGTTAAGTGGCTTGCCCAAGGCCACACAGCTAGGTAATTATTGTCTTGAAGCCAGATTTGAACTCAGGTACTCCTGACTCCAGGGCTGGTGCTCTATCCACTGTGCCACCTAGCCGCCCTTTTTTTTTTATCTCTTTCGATACAGACCTAATACCTGTATTGTATTCTAAATCACACATACATGGTTTTATAACTTTTTTGGGCATAGTTCCAAATTGCTCTAAAGAATAGTTGAATCAGTTCACAACTCCACCAACAGTGCATTAATGTCTCATTTTCCCCACGTCCTCTCCAACATTTATTTTCCTTTTCTTTCCTATTAAATCATGCAGCAGTCCCCCGAAATTGTTTTAATTTGCATATCTCCAATCAATAGTGATTTAGAGTATTTTTTCATATTGCTATAGATAGCTTAATTTTCTTCATCTGAGAACTTCATATTTTTTGATCATTTATCAATTGTAGACTTTTGTTTTTATAAATTTGACTCAGCTCTCTATATATTTGAGAAATGCAAGCTTTATCAGAGAAATTTACTTAAAATTTTTTTCAATTACTATTGCTAAATATTTCCCAACATTTCATTTCTTCCCTTCTCCCCATTTTCTCTCCTTTCACCTTGTTCCTTCTCAAAAGTTTAACTTCTGTTTATCACCTCCCCGAGTCTGTCCTCCCTTCTATTACCCTCCTCCTTTTCTTACTCCCTTCCCCTCCTACTTTCCTGTAGGATAAGGAGTTTTATAGACAAATGATTGTGTATGTTATTCCCTCTTAGAGCAAGTTCTGATGAGAGTAAGGTTCACTTACTCCCCTCTCCTCTTCCCTCCAGTGTCAAAGCATTATCTTGTCTTTTATGTGAGATAATTTATCCCATTCTCCCTCATCCTTTCCCTTTCTTCCAGTGCATTCCTCTTTCTTACCCCTTAATTTTTTTAAAGATATCATCCCTTCATATTCCACATGCCTATGCCATCTGTCTTTATATACTCCTAATTGCCCTAATAATGAGAAAGTTTTTAATGAGTTACAAAGTATTATTTTTCCATGTAGGAATGTAAAAAGTTAAACCTTATTAAGTCCTTTATGATTTCCCTTTCCTGTTTTCCTTCTTTATGTTTCTCTTGAGTCTTTTATTTGAAAGTCAATTTTTTTTAACTCAGCTCTGGTCTTTACATCAAGAATTCTCGAAAGTCCTTTATGACATTAAATGTCCATTCCCATGCCATCCCACCTGCTACCCAAAGGATCGTACTTTTTATGGGGTAGATAATTCTTGGTTTTACTCCTAGCTCCTTCACTCTCCAGAATGTGGCATTCTAAACCCTCCTATTCTCTAATGTAAAAGCTGAAAATTGACTATAATATTCTTGGAAGTTTTCCTGGGATCTCTTTTAGGAAATGATAGTGGATTCTTTCAATTTCTATTTTACCTTCTGGTTCTAAAATATCAGGGTAATTTTCCTTGATAATTTCTTTTTTCCTTTTTTTTTTTTTCAAGACAATGAAGTTAAGTGACTTGCCCAAGGTCACACAGCAAGGTAATTATCAAGTGTCTAAGGCTGGATTTGAACTCAGGTACTCCTGACTCCAGGGCCGGTGCTCTATCCACTGTGCCACCTAGCCACTCCAATCTTTTATTTTTTTTAGGATCATAATCTCTTGTTTTTTGCAATTGCTAGTATTTTTTCCAATCGCATGTAATGATAGTTTTCAACATTCATTTTTGTAATATTTTGAGTTCCAAATTTTTCTCTTTCCCTTCCTTCCCCCCCCCGCAAGAAAGCAATCTGAGATATGCTATGCATATGCAGTTATGTTAAACATACTTCCATATTAGTCATGCTGTGAAAGAAGAATCTTATCAAAAGGGAAAAAATATAAGAAAAAATTTTTTAAATGAAAATAGTATGAAAATAGTTCTTTTTCTGGATGTGGATGGCATTTTCTATCATAAGCCTTTTGAAATTGTTTTGGATTGTTGTATTGCTGAGAAGAGCTAAGTCTATCATGGTTGATCATCACATCATCATATTGTGAAAATGCATAATGTTCTCTTGCTTCTGTTCACTCTTCATTAATTCATTTAAGTCTTTCCAGGTTTTTCTGAAATCTGTCTGCTCATCATATTTTATAATGTTATAACAGTATTCCATTACATTCTACACCACCTCAATAAATAGGCTTCCCCTCAGTTTCTAATTCTTTGCCACTACAAAAGGAGCTGCTATAAATATTTTTATGTATGTGGGTTTCCCCCCCACTTTTTATGATCTCTTTGGGATATAGACTTAGTAATGGTAATCCTGTGTCAAAGGGTATATGCAGAATTTGATTTCCCTTTTGGCATAGTTCCAAATTGCTCTGCAGAGTAGCTGGATCAGTTCACAACTCCACCAGCAATGAGTGCATTATGAGTGTCCCAATCCTCCCACATCCTAACACTAATAATTTCTCTTTTCTGTCATATTAGCCAATCTAACAGGTGTGAGGTGGTACTTCAGAGTTGCTTTAATTTGCATTTCTCTAATCAATAGTGATTTAGAGCAGCTTTTTTAATAACTAGAGATAGCTTAAATTTCTTCATTAGAAAACTGCCTGTTCATATCCTTTGGCCATTTGTTAATTAAGGAATAGTTTGTTTTTTTATAAATTCATGTAAGTTTTCTATACATTTGAGAAATGAGATCTTTATCAGAAACTCTGGCTGTAAAAATTTCCTCCTAGCTTTCTGCTTCCTAACTTTGGTTGCATTGGTTGTTTGTGTCAAACTTTAATATAATCAAAATGATCCATTTTGCATTTTACAATGGTCTCTATCTCTTTGTTATAAATTATTCTATTCTCCATAGATGAACAGGTAAACTATTCCTTTTTTTTTTTTGGCTTTTACAAGCAATGGAGTTATGCGAGTTGCCCAAGGTCATATAGCTAAATAAGTATTAAGTGTCTGAGGGCAGATTTGAACTCAGATCCTTCTGACTCCAGGGCTGGTGCTCTATCCATTGCAATACCTGTCCTGAAACTATAAATCATATACCCATTTTGATGTGAGATGTTGATCTATGCCTAGTTTGTGCTATGTTTTCCCCATCAGTTTTGATCAAATAGTGAGTCTTATTCTAGGAGTTGGTCTTTAGGTTTATCAAATAGCAGATTACTAAAGTCATTTATTATATGGTGTCTTGTATACCTAACCAATTCCACTGATCCAACACTTTATTTCTTAGTCAGTACCAAATAGTTTGATGATTACTGCTGTATAGTTTTAGATCTGGTATGGCTGGGTCACCTTCCTTTACATTTTTTTCCATTAATTTTCTTGATGTTCTTGACCTTTTGTTCTTCCAGATGAAATTTGTTACTTTTTCTAGATCTATAAAATATTTTTTGGTAGTTTTGATTGGTATGGCACTGAATGATAAATTAATTTAGGTAGAATTATCTTTTTATTATCTTAGCCCAGTCAATTCATGAGCAATTGATATTTTTTCAGTTTTTATATCTGACTTTGCATGAAAAGTGTTTTGTTGATGTGTGCATGTATTTCCTGGATCTGTCTTTGCAGATAGACTCCCAAATATTAAATAGTGCTTACAGTTATTTTAAATTAAATTTCAATTGCAAAGAGTATTGGTTTTGTTTCTTCTGCCTATTTTAATTTCTTTTATTCTTATTGCTAATGCTACTATTTCTAGCACAATATTGAGTAATAGTTCACCCCTGATCATATTGGGAAGGCTTCTAGTCTTATGTCTCATGCCCAAGATCAAGATTGCTTTTTTTTTATTCAGTTGAAGCATCATTTATTCTCTCCAGCCTTTTTACCTTTACTTTGTGTTTTTTTTTTGCTTTAAATGTTCTTTATCTGCTTTCACTTTATGGAAGAGTTCATCCATTCACATTCAGTTATGATTGCTGTGTTTCCCTCCATCTTATTTTTTCACCCATTTATACTCTTCTTTCTCCTTTCATTGTTTCGTCCCCCCTTACCAATGTTTTTTTTTTCTCACATCTTTGTCTTGGATTTAATGGGGCAGCTAGGTGGCACTGTGGATAGAGCATTGGTCTTGAAGTCAGAAGGAAGTGAGTTCAAAAGCAGTCTCAGACACTCGGCACTTTCTAACAGTATGACCTTGGGCAAGTCACTTAACCCTGACTGCCTCACATCCAGGGTCATCTTCAGTCGTCTTGATTCATATCTGGTCACTGGACCCAGGTTGACTCTGGAGGAGAAAGTGACAGCTGGTTACTTAGCACAGACCCCTCATTGAAATCCAATTCACATGCTTGTTATGGCATCACCTGCTGGTATCATGTCTTCAGAACAAAGGACAAAACAACAAATGTAATTCTTACGTAAGTTATCCTATGGGTCTAAACCTGATTTCAGCTACCAAGAGTCTGGTACTTTTTTTTTTTTTGCAAGGCAAATGGGGTGAAGTGGCTTGCCCAAGGCCACACAGCTAGGTAATTATTAAGTGTCGGATTTGAACTCTAGTCCTCCTGACTCCAGAGCTGGTGCTCTATCCACTGTGCCACCTAGCTGCCCCTGAGTCTGGTACTTTCAAATTGGTTAATGTTTACTAATATTCAGTTCAAAAGCCATTTTTAATCAAGAGGCCTGAGCATATCAGCAAATCAGCAAGTATAATTTTAGAAGCCACTTTACTTTGATGATTAGGAAAGATTTGTAAAAAAAAAAGAATGGAATGAAAATCTTGCTCCTTCTGTTAAAAAGTATTATTTGAAGGCTAAATGAAATTCATCCATATTGTCATAATGCATTACTAATTTTTATAGTGCTCATCTACATATACATCCTAGACAGTGTTGTGGAACTCATATAAAGTGCAAATTCATCACCCGAAAACTCCTGATTTCAGGGAACCAATCCATAAACTTAATAGATACCAGAGAGAAAACTTCATCATGTTTGTATATAAACCGAGAAATAAAGCAGAAGAAAAAGTTGAAACTTCAAGAAAACATGGAAAAACTTAAATTGAAATATTAAAAAAATACCTTTTTCACAGAATGTATTAAAAAATTTAATCATCTTATTTTTAAAAATTTGTAATTAACAAATATTTACAAAAATTAAATGAAAACATTTTCTTAGAACTGGAATATGGCCAAGACCAGTATTTAACTTACAATTTCATTGAAGTACCAGCCAAGGAAGTTTAGAGGTAGGAAACACCTGAAAGTTCCTATAGTTCAACTTCATTTTACAGATGAAGGAAATGAGGCAGGGAGAGGTGAAGAGACTTGCTGATGGCCACCCAGTGAAAACAGTGGTGCAACTGGAAAATAAAAATCCAGCTCCTAGACTGCAGTTCTTTCCATTATTCTTAGGTTGTCTCTCAATTAAGGTATTGTAGGTGTGTACATGTTTTAAGAGATACTTTTAGTGTTGTTTTGGGGGGTACATTAAGAAGTGTTTTTCCCCCCTAGGCCAGGAAGATAGCTTATAATTGAGCTCGCCAGGCCAGTAATGTGCATTTAAAAAGGAAAATAAAACTCATCCTAAGTCCTTAAATATGGCATCTGTGGTAGACAGAAATATGGGAAAATGTCCTCTTGTAAAGTTTAGACAGTAATCTTTACAGTTTATTGGCTCTAGGTCATGTTTGCATGTGACTGGTTATCCATACAAATGTTGCTTAAATTACTGCTGAAGACACCATGATTGTCTTCTGTGCAGGAAACAATAGATAAGGAAACCCAGCAATCCTCTTCCACTAAGTTGTTCTTGTCCAGTGCCTCTAAAATAGGTTCATTGGGATCCCTTAAATACTAGAAACAAGAAGAAACAAGGTCAAGTTAGTACATCAGACCCAAAGAAATTGGCTGTTTTTGTGAGGCAAGTCCTTAGTGCTTTAATGCTATGCATCACCATCTGCAGCCCCCAAACAAATATACTCACACTATATTATAAAAAAGATTTATCAGTGTAAGTTACAAAATACTCTTCCACAAATCTATTTACAAAGTCCAGAGGATCACAGAAGGTTCCTAAAAAGTCTTCTAGTTCAAACTGGCCATTTTATAGACAAGGAAGCATGAGTTGATAAGAGCTAGGAGTTAATTCCAAATCCAATGTTGGCAGTGTGCTATACCATATAGTCTAGTGATTTACTTGGCAAGTACCTTTCCAAAGGGGAATGTATAAAAAGGGTAATGACTAACTTGAAGTTAATCATCAACATGGGGAGTTTCCAACCCATCTCTGAAAAATCAATATATGAATACTATTTTAAAAAGTTTTTTCTGCCTGTAGTTTTTTTGAGTATTAACTTACCAAATGATTTATTTCATCCACAAAAACTTGCACATCTACTCATAACTGATAAGCAGTAAGATTAGTCAGAATATTTTAGCTTTTTAACATGAATCATTCTCTCCTCTTAATGGGTTGCTCTTAAGTTCTCTTAGTCAACTAGTATTCTGGAGTTAACAAAACTTGGCTACACAATGCATCCCATAATGCCTAGTTGCTACTGTATTGTATCCCTGCTCAAAATGTATACAAGATAAGTTGGTTATTTACAACTTTATCTTTTACTACAAATGCCAGCCCTTCTCTGAGAATGTTTCCAAAGTGGCATTACTTTTTAGAGATTTTAAACAGGAATACATATTTATACAGATATATTTGTAAATTATATTTCCATATATAAAATATTCCATAATAAAAAATATTCTCCAATATTAGAATCCTAGCAAGGTCTTCTCTCTGAACTTCACACTCCTGGCTACAGTAGGTGAACATTCAAATATAGACTACCAACAGAAGAGTTGTAAACTGTTCAGTGTGAATACCCCAAGGAGCATACTTCAACAGCATTTCCTTTGGTGTTGGAAAAATTCATTTAGAAGATTATGGATACTTCCTTTAGGAAATTTTGTTTTCCATTTAAAGGCATAATTTTCCACAATGATGGGAAGATATATCCCTTTTTCCAAAGTTGTGATTATGTTCACCAACTCAGAAGTACATTTTTATAGTACTCAGTTCTCAGAAATAACAAATGTCTGCATTCTAAGCAGTTACAAGATAAACTTTCCAATCACTATCCTAGAATTTCTGAGAACTAGAAAACTGATTATGCATTAGAGATATGCACTGAAATATGAATTAAAGATAGGGACATTTATTTGTTGAATACAAGAAAGGTTTGTGAACCATTTTTGTAGGTACTAATAATACCTGATTTTGTCTTTCAATCCTTGACTAGGTGAAATCTAAATTGTCTAAATTGTCTACATGGCACAGATAAAATTGGTGGCTAAGTATCTTTGAAGTTATCACAGTTTGTGGTCTTGCAGCCCCCCCCCCCACTAGTCTGTTGAGGAGATACTCTCTTTTTCTCTAGATAACTTGAGATTAGAGACTACTGTGTTGATGTTAATGGAGACCTAACTTGAGACACAGAACTGAAAATGAATATGCAGGATACATTTTAAAATTTAATCTGCATTATTAACATTTTTTCTATCACTCAGTACAGACAACCAACAGAAAGATAAATCAAACTGATTTGTAGTATTTTTCTTTTTTTGGGGGGGATGTCATTTTCCCAGAGACTACCTGGTAGCCCTATATTATTTTTCAATTTCTTCAATAAAAATTTAACAACTGGCTTTCATGATCTGGTCTAAGAGGGTTCCATATATCCTTGTGAGTGTCCCATCTCAACCTCTGCCTTCAGGAGAACTCATCTCACCTCAAAGAATATATTATAATAAACCCTTAAGAGGATATATTAAGTTATATGCATGTAGTCTCTTTCTTTCTTCCCAGGTATTAAATTGACAAAATTACTCATTTAGAGGGGAAAAGTTGTGAATTAATATGAAGAGGAGAATTTGGCCAATTTCATTCTTTTTCTTTTTTTTGTTTTTATGCAAGGCAATGGGGTTAAGTGACATGCCTAAGGTCACACAGCTAGGTAATTATTAAGTGTCTGAGTCCAAATTTGGATTCAGGTCCTCCTGACTCCACTGCACTACCTAGCTGTCCCGTGACCAATTTCATTCTTGAGTTATTTGCTACAATCCCCTAAAGGAATCCCTGACTCACCTGGTAAAAGGAGTGGCATTATTTTAAAAGTGCCAAACAGTTTACTGGCTGAAAAGCAGATATGAAGAAATTATATATCTTGGGAGAAATGCCCATCTAACTAGATCATTGAGATCATCTGAACATTTCTACTACAATGCTTATTTTGAACTTATTTGGTCAATTTGCTGAATGAATATACTTTTTTGTTAGATGGCATTTCTTTCCTTCACTGCAGAGATTTTAGTAATTAGTGATCACAGCTTTCTGTGTTGCTATTCAACAATTCAAAAGATAATGCTGGATGTGCAGGGTAGGCTTGGACATTTCTGCTGCTTCTGATACTTATCAGCTCAGTAACCTTGGGCACTTCACTTAAGATATTTAAACTTCAGTTTTCTACAAAATACAGGGGGTTGGACTCAATAGCCTATAAGGTCTCATTCAGTTCTAAATGAATAATCCTTTAAGAACAATAAACCTTAGACTATGTGTATAATCTATAAACACACAGTTCCAGCTACAGTTCTCTTGTTATATGTTTGTGTGTAAATACATTTATACACGTCTTCATTTTTTCCTCCCTTTCTTTAGAACTGTCTTCTATTAGATGTCTAACTCTCATCCTCTTACCATTTTTTAGCACACCAGGAAACATGACTTCTCCCTTGCCCCATGAGAGATTGCATCCTTATACATACTCTTTTATATTGAATGCATGTTTTTCCTTGTCCTGATATAATGGGCCACCAAGAGGAGGAAGCTGCTTGCTTATTTGCTCTTCACTGTCATTTCCTAGCTCTTCTCTTTTCAGGTTAATTTTGCCTATATTATTACCCTCTCCACTGGCTTGTCATAATTATCATTAAGACCCAAGTCATTCTCCCTCCTTTCTCTAGGAATTCAGCACTCCCTTCAATAAACATGCTAATGTCCCTTCAAATACCCAAATTCACCACCTCTTCAACTGCCATGACCTGTTCCTTTAATTTACTAGAGCCACACACAAGGCCCTTGATCCTGATCAACTTCTTCTATGAGGAAACCTCTGAAATTTTTCTAGGATCACAACTTTTTTTATCTCATCCTGTTCCTCTCTCCTTTTTTTTTTTTAAAGTTTTTGCAAGGCAATGGGGTTAAGTGGCTTGCCCAAGGCCACACAGCTAGGTAATTATTATGTGTCTGAGGCTGGATTTGAACTCAGGTCCTCCTGACTCCAGGGTCGGTGCTCTATCCACTGCGCCACCTAGCAGCCCCCACTGTTCCTCACTCCTAAGCTAATTCAGTCATTCTACCTCTTCATTAGCCAGATCCTGTTTTTTTTTTAAGACGGTTAAGTGGTTTGCCCAAGGCCACATGGCTAGGTAATTAAGTGTCTGAGACCGAATTTGAACTCAGGTACTCCCTGACTCCAAGGCCAGTGCTCTATCCACTGCACTACCTAGCCGCCCCTAGATCCTGTTCTTATTGCAATGTTCTGCCTTCCTGGTTTTCATTCTGCAGCTGACCTGTCCAACTACATTTCCTATTGAAGCTCCTTCCTCTCTTGTCCTACTCACCACTCATGCCTTGCCAAAATCCAACTCTAAAACATCGCCTATTTGAGAGCTTTGTCTTATTGGATGAAGTTACAACTGTCCTAACTGCATATATCTTGTTTGTACATAGTGGTTTACTTATTGTCTCCCCATTAGACTGTGGACTCCTTTTTTTTGGATCCAGTCACAGTGGCTGGTTCTTACTACTCACTTAATAATTATTAGTTTGAGGGCAGCTAGATGGCGCAGTGGATAGAGCATCGGCCCTGGAGTCAGGAGGACCTGAGTTCAAATATGAACTCAGACATTTAATAATAACATATTTGTGTGACTTTGGGAAAGTCACTTAACTCCATTGTCTTGCAAAAATTAAAAAAAATAATTATTAGTTGACTAATTAGTTGAGTGCTCTAGGGCAGGGGTGGGGGTCTTCTGTTAGAGGCCTTTTGGATATTTAATGAACAATGAACAAACACTGAAGAAATTTAAATATGCTATGGAAACCTCAAGGAATACAACTCCATTCAACAATAAAGGCAGCTAGATAGCCCAGTGGATTCTGTCCTGAGTCTGGAGTAAGGAAGAGTGGCCTCATTAAGCTGGGAGACCCTGGGAAAGTCATTTAATTTATGTTTGCCTCTGTTTCCTCAAGTATAAACAGTACCTCCCTCAAGATACTATTTGTTAGGGGCAGCTAGGTGGTACAGTGGATAGAGCACCACACCCAGAGTCAGGAGAACTTGAGTTCAAATCCAGCCCTAAATACTTGAAAACTACTAGCTGTCACTAAACCCCACTGCCCCATAAAACAACAACAAAACAACCAAAAGTTGATATTTGTTAAGTGTTTAATCGTGAGTCTGGTCCAGAGTAAGTACTACATAAATGCTAGATATCATCATCATCATCATCAAGTATAAATACAGGAATAATTAGTAACAAGATAGGCCCCACAATTCAGAAAAATCTTACTTCTTTAAGACTGGACCTCATATATACAAGTGAAGTTTAAATTCCTTTCAGATGTAAAATAATGAAGCCTAGTGACCTTAGGCCTTGGAGGAGGGAGTTATCTGCCTGCTTTTTTGGCCCACAAGATACTTTCCTTGATATGAAGCAATAATGTAAGACAGAAAAGGAAGGAATTTAGATCAGAAGAAAGAGGGTAAAAGAGATGGAGAACAGGTTATTATCTTGGGATATATTTTAGGTACCTATTTTTAAAAGTTTTTCCTAAATGCCAACTATTTCTCTAAAGGTAAATTGAATCTTGTTTTTCTAAATCAACCAGTTCATCATTTCCTACACCATAGTGGTAACATTTCTTTTGGGGACTTAATCATAAAGGGATGCTAGCCCTAGATCCATGTGGAGTGGCACTACATTAAAAATCACTAATTTCTTCTCTCCAGCTTCCCTATTTTCTCACTCTGACCCAGGATCTAAATTTCTTCCTTTTCTGCCATATGCCATTTTTCAGACCACTGCTCTAGACAGAAAAAGCTGCAGATAATTAACTAGTTTCTTTTTCTTCTTCCTGTTTTGAATTTGTGTACATACCTCTTTTATCTGGGATGGGATTCCCGGAGAATGAAAATAATTCTTTATTAGACGTTGGAAATATGGTACCAGAATGTAATAAATCAGGACCAGAAGAATCAATGTGGTAATTACCGAAAGGATTATTATAATGTTCTGTTGAAGCTTAGCTGAAGCTGCAAAAATCATAAAGCATAAAAAAATCTATTATGACTGAGAGCATGAGTTAAATATTTGTAAAAACCCTTTATTCAAATATTAGCTTAAAAATCTATCCAGTATGCACTTTCAAATAAAACAAAAACACAAAAACACACAGTCTTCTAACACTGTTATTAAAGAGTTCTTACCTTTGTCTACAATTTCTGAGCTTGTGGTATGATGCTATAATTCAAACACTAGTACATGGGTTTTTTTTTTTGGCAAAGCAATGGGGTTAAGTGACTTGTCCAAGGTCATACAGCTAGGTAATTATTAAGTGTCTGAATCCAGATTTGAACTCAGGTCCTCCTGACTCCAGGGGCAGTGCTATATCCACTGCACCACCTAGCTGCCCTACATGTTTTTCACTTCTGCAATATTATGTTCTATTCTTACAGCTGTCCTTCCCTCAAAAATGGAAAGAAATATCCCTTATCTCCACCACACGCAAAACTTGAAATTCCCATATTTTATGCTGATAAAGGATTTCCAGTCTATCTTAAATTGTATGCTACTTGAAAAGGATAAAAAGAAAATACATACACTCATAAATGTACATACCCTTAGCTGAGGTTTTATGACAAAATACGTTACTTAATTGTCCTCGACGTCCCTTCCCTTCAAAGAACAATTCTGCTTGCACTTGGAAGCAGTATTCACTTGCGACTTTTAAGTCATTCAATTGAATGGATTGGCAAATGAAAGGGCCCAACTCAACCTATTGGACAAACATCACAAACAAATTATTGGAATCTCTCATGCTTTTGCTTATGTCAGAGGAAGAAACTACCATTTTTCATTCTTTAGAGTATTTTCTCAACTTCAATATTTATATGCCAAAGAAAGCAAAAATGGTAAGTTTTTATTTAAAAATAAATACAGAAGAAAGGAGAAGGAAGTGTATAAGCAGTCACAGACAAGCAGGAGAATTTTGTTATTATCAAGTTAAAAACAAAGTTAATAGAAGTTTATTTTCACAACAATCCTCTCTTGTATAGTGAAATATTTGCTTTTGTTTATGTCTGTTAAGTTCAAAATAAAAAAGAATTGTATGGAAAATTATTTCAGTGTATTAAATAAAATTTGAATGTTTCAATTGTTAAAATATTATGAACATTCGAATTTTGAGGTCTTTCCCCATTTGTCTGAAAACTTGGAAATTTGAACACAAATATATATATATTTAAAATCAAGAGCTCTGATTTTTAGAATAGATTTTTTATATTTTTTTATATCACTTAAATTTCATTTTATATCTTTTCTTCTCCCAGAGGGCCATCCTATAATAACTTTTTTTTTTTTAGGTTTTTGCAAGGCAAATGGGGTTAAGTGGCTTGCCCAAGGCCACACAGCTAGGTAATTATTAAGTGTCTAAGGCCACATTTGAACTCAGGTACTCAGGTGCTCTATCCACTGTGCCACTATAGCATCATTTTTTAAAAAAATTTATTTATTTTGAATTTTACAGTTTTCTCCCTAATCTCGATTCCCTCCCACCCCCCACAGAAAGCAGTCTGTTAGTCTTTACATTGTTTCCATGGTATACATTGAGCTAAGTTGAATGTGATGACAGATCATATCCTTAAGGAAAAAAAATAAAGTATAAGAGATAGTAAAATTACATAATAGGAGATCTCAAACATACTATAAAATAGTAATCACTAACATACAAGTGTACTGGTTAGGAAATGGAGAGATCAATTAATGAAACGATCAATGAAATGATAGTGGTAGAGCTTTTAACTTGGAATATTGTATTTTAGAAGGTAAAGAATATAGTTTTTACAGTCCTGAATAACTTATTCAGTTAAACTCTGTATAATCCTAATGGGGGGGGAATGAATTTTAAATGAAACAGAAAACCTTCAAGCCTTCCTGATGAAAAGAATTGAGTTGTAGAACAATTCTGAAGATCAAACTGAGGAATTCAGAGAAACATTTAAAAGGTAACACAAAATAACAACCAAAAGGGACTCAACAAGGTTAAATTGCTTAGATGGGGAAATAACATGTGTCCCCACTGAACTCTATAATCATCAGAGGTCACAGAACGAGTGTAATTAGAAGGCCTGGGAGAGGAAACATGTCATGAAAATTTTAAGAGAAGAATGGAAAGAAGGTAAGACAAATATATGAGATAGGGAAGGGAAAGGAAGGCTAGGGAAAATTACCTCACATTATGAAGGTGCACAAGTAGATATCTAATCAAACTAAAAGGAAAAGGAAAGTGGCCTACACTTGAACTTTACTATCATATGAACTAGCCAGTGAAAGGCACAGAGTTGGGTACATCCCACTCAAGGAGAAAATAGAGAAGAGAGAAGCAGGGATTATGGGGAAGGTGGATTAAGAGAAGTCTTAAGCAAAACAAACTCTAAAGATGTTAAAAAATATTTATAACTTCTTGAAATGTCAAAGAATGGAAATCTGAGACGATGGGCCTACATAAAATGATGAATAGCTGATCAAGTTGTGTTTTATAAATGTGAGGAATGCTATTGCACTATACAGAATATAGAACACTATATAGAAATGATGCAGAAATAGATTTTTAGGAAATTCTGGGAAGACTTATATGAACTGATACAGAGTGAAGTGAACAAAATATGGAGTAGAATTTGTACTGTAACAATATAGCAAACAGAAAAAAACTTTGAAAGAGTTAGGAATTCTGATCAGTTTAATCATCAACCACAATTCTAGATTACTAATGAAATTCCTCTCCCTTTAGAGGAAAGAATTATATATATATATATATATATATATATATATATATGTAGAGAGAAAGAGAGAGAGAGAAAGAGAGAGAGAGATACAATGTACAAATTTGTTTTCTTTGACTATACATGTTTGTAACAGAGATTTTGTTTTTCTTTCATTCTCAAGATGAGTGCTGAAAAAGGAGGAGGAGAGGGAGAGAAGGGAGATTTTTGCAGATTAAAAAAATATAATTTAACGCAAAAGTATTTTGAAGGGATACATTTCTCCTCCTCCCACTTTTAAATGTAAGCATGCCATTATCACTTAATCCCTGTTGTTCTCTTTGGATTTCTTGATAATAATTTGATTTGCAGCTCTTTATAATCTATTTGCCAGAATGTATGTGTGTGAGAGCTGGGATTCTTGACAATGGTTATGATGACATAATCACTATAATCAAAAGTTGATAAAAAATGGAAATTCCATGCCAATGCAGACAAATGTTTACATTGTTTCCATGGTATACATTGGTTTGCTAACACCAGTAATTCAAGTGGGCCTTATCCATTGTTATATGGGCTTGAAAAATCATATAGCCATGTTCTTTAAAACAGAATCCACCAGTTTTCCACTAATTCTGACAGAAATTTCATTTGTTGCTTAAATTACATGGATTTTTTAAAATGTTAGAATAAAACAACCATTAAGATCATCTCTAATATCAAACCAGTAACAGCAAATTAGTAAAAAGGCAACTTTAACTGATAACAATAATGAAGATCATTTTGCCTTAGTTGCTCATCACAAAGTATATGACTGATAGCAACAAATATCACTTGCTGAGAATAAGGTTAAGAATATATATTTTGCTTCTTAATTGAGTAAAAAATGAAAGAGAAAAAACCAAGAAAATAAGAAAATTTACTCTTGCCTTTTTCCCCCCATCTTTCTCCCAGTAATAGACATAACATTGAAATTCTTCTTTGAAGGGAGGCTGGAAGCTGATTATAAGAGAGCCATTAAGTGCGGGCCTTACAATAACATCTAAAGGAGGTCCAATTGTTGCTGAAAATGAAAGAATAAATCAAATTTAAAAATTAACAAGAGAAAACATGATTTTTAAGAACTTTAAACATATCTGTCTCTACATTTTAGTGTAACAAGGAAAAATAAAAAAGCTAAACTATAGAGAGGCTAATAGCCAACATTTGTAGACCACATGATAGTTATAAGGACTTGCTAGTCTCATAGCAACTATTCACATCTAGCCTTTACTTATAATCTTGTAATTTAGTCATTCAGACATGTGAGTCTTTGTGACAAAATAAACGAAGAAGCATATATTAAGAATTTACTATGTTTCGGGTACTCTATTACCTTACATAGAGGTTGTGGACAAAATCTATTGAAAACTACAAAGGATGACATTAATGTGAGGTAAAGGTTGGCCAAGGCTGAGAAGGTTGCCTGGTTTGCCAAAAATAAGTTATTGTTTTCCTCAATGTGTGAATCTGTAATTATGACATTGTTGCCTCTAAACCTAACTGAATTCACAAGAGAAACACCTCTATGAAGATAACACACAAGGTCTTTTTTTTTTAAGGTTTTTTTTTTTTCCAAGGCAAATGGGGTTAAGTGGCTTGCCCAAGGCCACACAGCTAGGTAATTATTAAGTGTCTGAGACCGGATTTGAACCCAGGTACTCCTGATTCCAGGGCCGGTGCTTTATCCACTACGACACCTAGCCGCCCCTACACAAGGTCTTTTGAAAGCCAGAATTTGCCCTCCATTTTCCAAATTCCTAATAGTGTAGGTTAATGCTGTCACTGGCAAGAAAACTATTTTGTTATACTTGTCCATAGATACCTGAGTTTAGAGTGGTCTAGGTGGAGGCTGAATGGTTTTGAGACTCTACTAGTCTCTCCTTGTAGAAGTTAGACCCTAACAGTTTTAACTAGCTGTTAAATCCACTGGGATTAACCTTAGTTCCCTACTATTAATGAAATTCCGTCTTCTTAGATGAGTTGGTCACACAAGACTTAGTTTGTTATTAGAATGATACTCAAACTATATTCTACCATGTTTCCAAAATAGTAGAAACTACCTGTTTCCAAAATAATAGAAACTACCAGACTTATTCTCAGCTGGTCTAGATTTTGAAAGTGATCACAAAGTATTTTTAGTTGGTTGTTATTGTTTGTCCTGTGTTTTTAAAGAGGATCATGACATCAGGAAGGTGATTCTATGACTTGCTAGTGAATTGGATTTAAATGAGAGAAGGCTGTGCAAAGCCTTCACTATCTCCTCCAGAGTCATCTGGCAATATATAGATCAGGATGATTGCAGATGGCCCTGGATGCAGTGGGAGACCTTGGCTTTTTTAAGTTAAAGTCTTTCCCAGGTCTCAAACTGAGGGCAATATCCATTCAGTGATTAAGCTAAATAAAAAATGAGGCAAAGAATGGCCTCTTTTTTTTTTGCAAGGCAATGGGGTTAAGTGACTTGCCCAAGGTTACACAGCTAGGTAATTAATTAAGTGTCTGAGGCCAAATTTGAACTCAGGTCCTCTTGACTCCAGGGCCAGTGCTCTATCCACTGCACCACCTAGCTGCCTCAAATGGCCTCTTTTTTTAAAAAAAAATATTTATTTATTTTTCCCTGGTTACATATAAAAGCAATATTTAACATGCATTTTTTAAAACTGCCCCCCCCCGAGAAAGCAAGCAATTTGATGTAGGTTATAAATGTGTAGTTGTACAAAACATTTTAATGGGGTGACCTAGCTGTGTGGCCTTGGGCAAGCCACTTAACCCCATTGCCTAGCAAAAACCTAAAAAAAAAAAATTCATAATAGTCATGGTGTGAAAGAAAATAGACCCCCTTTCCTCCCTTAAAAAAAAAGGAACCTCAAAAAAAATAAAGTAAAAAGAAATTATGTTTCAATCCATCAACTCTCTCTCTGGGGATGGATAGCATTCTTTATCATAAGTCCTTCGGATTGGTCTTTGGTCACAGTATTACTGAAAAAAAAGGGAAGTCATTTACAGCTGATCATCCTACAACATTGTTGTTACTTTGTACACAGTACATTTCATTTTTCATCAGCTCATGTAAGTCTGCAGCTTTTTCTAACAGCTCTTATAGAAGAATTGCAAGGAATGACCTTTTTTTTAAGTCCAAAAAATAATAATAATCTGGGTGGAGATGGATACTTACTCTTACAAAAGTTGAAATGAATATAAAAGAAAGAATATGGAAATAGAAAAACAGAAAACTTGGAAACTGAGAAATAATTTTTCTTATCTAATTACCAAAACAAAGAGGAAAAAATAATATTAAAATGTTCTTACCACTTTGCAAATGCCGAAACTGAGGAACCGATGCCCAGTCAGAAACGAGCTCTCCTAGCTCAGCTTTAACACGTAAAAGAACATTGAAATAATATGGAAAACACCCAGGACTTCTGGCTGCTGTGAAGTTACATATTGGTTCTGCAATTCTGGTACAATTAACACAATGCACCTTGCTCCAATTGTTACTGAGGCTATTAGGGGGGAAAAGCATTTTCACATCAATGCTTTTATTGGTATCTTTTGTTTTTAAATTTATTTTTCTAATTTATTTCTAAATTTATCTTTCCCCACTTCCCTACCCAATGGTGTTCCTTTTAAAACATTTTAAAAAGATAAAAAGTTTAGCAAAACTAGTCAACACATCAACATTCTATATATTCTGTCTCATTTCTTTTAACATTCATTGCTATGGTCATATTTATTGTTTTTCCAATCTGCTTTCTTCTCTCTGAATCAATTTTTATATCTTCCAGTGCCTTCTCAGGGATGATTTCAAATCCTTTAACACATTATCCAAAGAATTGGTATTTTATTGGGGGGACTTATGACAAACTGTTCAAGCTCCAGTACTGGGGAAAAATATGGAGAGAGAGAGAGAATGTGTGTGTGTATGTGTGTATCTATATTTATATTTCATGGCACAGTGACCTTTTAGAGGCATGCTTTGGAAATACATTCCTATCACCCTCCTAGTAGCAAAGTGGATACATGCTAGGCCTGGAGTCAGGAAGATCTGAGATTAAATTCCCACCTTACTAGCTGTGTGACCTTCAGCAGGTCACTTAACCATTGTCTACCTCAGTTCCCTCAACTATAAAATGGAGATAATAATAGCAGGAGAAACCAAGAAACAAAAGAACAAAGTCAAAAATATACAAAAAGAAGATATATATTTTTCAAAATATTAAAAAAAGATACCACCAAAAACAAATGGACCTGGAAAATGAGTCAAATATAGATAACTTAAAACTCAGTAGACTGCCCCCAAACCACAACCAAACCAAAACAATGGCTAGATTAATTCAAGAAATTATAAAAGAAAGTTTGCTAGGCCTTTTAGAACTAAGGACCAAATTGAAGAACAAAAAATTCTCCTGAAAGAAACTTCAGACTAAAAATACCAAGGAATATTAAATTCAAAATTCAGGGCTTGTAGAAAGAAAGAATACTGCAAGCAGCTAGGAAATAAAAATCTGAGTACCAATAATCAGTCAAGATCACATAAAACAATAGTAACTATTTTAAGAAAGAAAACTGAGGAATATGATATTACAAAAGTAAAAATATAGTTTTTCAGTTGTGTCTGACCATGACTTCATTTAGTGTTTTCTTGGCAAAGATACTAGAGTGGTTTGTCATTTCCTTCTCCAGCTCAATTTTACAGGTCAGGAAACTGAGCAAATCGGGTTTGGTGACTCACTAGTCAGTGTCTGAGGCCAGATTTGAACTCAGGAAAGAGATTCCAAGCCTGGCATGTTATCCTTTACACCACATAGCAGACTATAGTACTGTCTCTTAGAATACTAAATTCTACAGGATTACTACTTATTATTTAATGAGATTTGAGACTGATCTCTTTCAAGTTTCATTGAGTTCCTATATACAAAATTGGATTTGGTCATCAAGTCTTGGTTTGCCTTTCCTACCTTGTGTGATCTCTTAGTCTGCTTTTATGTCTGTTTCTTTCTTTTTTATAACTTAAACTAGACTAATAGAAATTTTCCTCAGGGAAAAAATATCTTTTTCTAGAGAAGGAGGCCAAAAATGGCATGCAACACTGCATTTACCACATGACACTAATTTCATTATGCATACTCTCTTCTAGATAAGAATTATTACTATTATTGATAATGTTGATAGTTTTGTTGCTGTTAATAATGATGATGGTAGCAGTGTTAACTGAAGTTACTGGTCTTTTACAAACTTTATTTCATTTGAACCTTATAAAAATCTGGTGAGACAAGAATGACGAAACTGAATCTTAAAGAGGTTAAATAATTTCTTATTTTACACAGTGTTGCTTCCAAGATTTGAATTCAGAATTTCCTAACTCCAAGTCTATTATTCTCTCCATTATGTAACTTTTCCATGTCTAATGTTTATGGAAATGTTATAAAAAGCACTGGTCCCAGTTTCTTGGTGAATTGATTTTTCCATGGAATTATTCATATATTTCCTTTCTTCTCCATCAATTTCATGGAGATTCAATTATTTTTAGTTAGTTCTTGGTGTAAAAAGCTTTTTTAAAAATAATTTTCTTTTCAAAATTAGAAACTTAACAATTAGCAACAAAAGTTTGCTAGGCCTTTTAGAACCAAGGATCAAAGTAAAGAACGAAAAATTCATTAATACCAAGCATTTGTATAGCATTTTAAAGACTTCCAAAGAATGTAGCAAATAGATGAGATTTTTATGAGAAAATACATCTAGAAACAGAGGAACTCTGCATGTGCTATCAGGCCAGTGAAGCAAAGCTTGGTTTGGATGTACTGCCATTCCTCTCATTTCTTTCTTTTTGTTCTTTTTTCGAAGATATAGCTTTCTGAGGAGAGGTGGAATATATCTGGGAGTGAAGAAGGCAGGTAGGTGCCATAAAAGATAAAGAGGGACTTTTAGAAAGAGTTTTGTTTTTTTTTTTTGCAAGGCAAGGTGGCTTGCCCAAGGCCACACAGCTAGGTAATTATTAAGTGTCTGAGGCTGGATTTGAACTCAGGTACTCCTGACTCCAGGGCTGGTGCTCTATCTACTGTGCCACCTAGCTGCCCCTCTTAAAAATATTTTTAAAAGAACTCTTATAGGTGAAGAACAGTGACCAGCCAAGGAAAAGAAGTTCTAGAATTCTCCTTCCTATGCTTACCACTCCATACAAATTCAAATCCAGCTTTAGACAATTATAAGAATGTAGCCCTGGGCAAGTCACTTGGCAACTGTCAATTCTCCTCATCTATAAATGGATCATAAGAGCACACCCCCTCCCAGGGTTGTTGTGAGGATCAAATGAGATCAAATTTATAAAGCAATTAGCATAGTGTCTGGAACATAGGCTTTTTTTCTCCCCCACTTCTTTTTTAAAATTTATTTACATATTACTAAAATAGTCTTGTAAGAGTAAACATCATCTCCCCTCCCTCCACAAAAAGAAAAAACCTCATGAGAAATAAAGTGAAAAAGAGAAAAAAAAATGTGCTTCAATCTGTGTTCCAATACCATCCACTCTGTCTCTGGGGTGGATCACACTCTTCATCATTAACTCCATCAGAGAAGTTACTCAGAGAAGTTACTTCCATATCTTTTCACATATTTTTGCTGTTCCTGATTGTAATTCCCTCCATCCATTTCTCCTCACTACTATTTAATATATTTTCTCTCTTTTCACTCTGTCCCTCTTCCAGTGTGCTGTGGGACAACCCAGTGGCACAGTGGACAGAGCAGTGGCCCTGGGGCCAACATGCAACAAGCCTACATTCCCCTCCAGAGACCCAGCAACCACCCAGAACTGTGGTCCCAATCCCATCACCTTGCAAAAAGTAAAAAAGAAAATGTGTTATATCTGACTATCCTCTCCCTTGATCTACACTTTCCTCTATCCCCTACATCCCCTTTCCCTTCTCTCATCTCCTTTCTCTCCTTTTTATTCTCGATTTCTATGCCCTATTAAGTATATATTATTTCCTTTCTGAGCCATTTCTGATGAGAATGAAGGCTCCCTCATTCTCCCTTACCTTCCCCCGCCTTCTATACCATTGCAAAAGCTATTTCTTGACTCTTACATGAAATATCTTAGTCTACTCTACCTCTCCTTTCCTTTCTCCTAGTACATTTCCTTTTCACCCATTGACTCCATTTAAAAAATATGTTATACCTTCATATTCAGCTCCCTCCTGTGCTTTGTCTATATAAGCACCTTCTAACTGCTCTAATAAATGAGAAGGTCCATATGAGTATTATCAGTATCATCGTCCCATGCAGGAATACATGCAGTTCATCATCATTAAATCCCTCATAATTAGCCCTTCCCGTCCACCCTCTCTATGCTTTACCTGAGTCCTGTACTTAAAGATCAAAATTTCTGTTCAGCTTTGGCTGCTTCAACAGGAACATTTAAGTACCACTGTTTCATTGAAAATCCATCTTTTCCCCCTGGAAGAGGATGTTCGATTTTGCTGGGTAGTTGATTCTCGTTTGCATTCCAAACTCTTTTGCCTTCCAGAATATTATATTCCAAGCCCTATGAGCCCTTAATGTAGATGCTGCTAAGTCCTTTGTGATCCTGACTATGGCTCCATGATATTTAAATTATTTTGTTCTGGCTGTTTGTAGTATTTTCTCTTTGACTTGAGAGTTCTGGAACTTGGCTATAATATTCCTGGGGGTTATTTTTTTTTGGATCTCTTTCTGTAGGAGATTGGTAGATTCTCTCAATTTCTATTTCGCCCTCTGCTTTTAGGATATCAGGGAAATTTTCCTGTAGAAATTCTTTGAAAATGAAGTGAAGGTTCTTTTTTGGATCATGAATTTCAGGTAGCCCAATAATTTTTAAATTGTCTCTTCTGGTTCTGTTTTCCAGATCCATTGTTTTTTCAGTGAGATATTTCATGTTCTTCTAGTTTTTCATTCTTTTGATATTGTTTTAGTGTCTTGATTCCTTGCAAAGTCATTGACTTCCTTTAGCGCCATTCTGCATTTGAAGGAATTGTTTTCTTCAGAGAGCTTTCTTATCTCCTTTTCCATCTGGTCAATTCTGCTTTTTAAGCTATTTTTCTCCTCATTAATTTTTTGAACTGTTTTTTTCTATTTGACCTAGTTTTTAGTATGTTGTTTCCTTCAGCATTTTTTTTAATCTCCTTGACTAAAATGTTGACTTGGTTTCCATGTTTTTCCTGCATCTCCCTTATTTCTCTTCCCAATTTTTCCTCTACCTCCCTTACTTGATTTTCAAAATCTTTTCTGAGCTCTGAAATAGCCTGAGACCAACTTCTACATTTCTTGGAAGATTTAGATGCAGAAGCTGGAACTTTCATCTTCTCAGTATGTATATTGGTCCTCCAGGGGATGAAAGTAATTGTCCATGGTCAGGTTCCTTTTTATTCTGTTTACTCATTTCCCCATCCTGTGCCCTGGTTTTGGGGTGCTTCCTGAGCTTTTGAGTATTATTGGGAGACCCCCCACAAGGACCTCAATTCCTTCAAGGTCTTATGAGAGGCTCTGACTGCTCTCCTGGACTGTGCTTTGGTCTGTGGATGACCACAAGTATATCCCTCTGCCCTGGAGCTGTGAGGAGGCTCCCTGATCCACTATGGTAGTATGGAGGCCCAGACTGTGACCAGGGTCTGAATATAGACAAAGCACAAGAGTCCTGTCCCAGGGCTAGAGGAGAGATCTCAACAGTCTCCCCCACCCTCTTACCTTCTATGGCCTGAGCGCTCTGGAAGCAGCTGCTGAGTGACTCTCTGCTGGGTGGCTCTGTGGGCTTGCTTCTGTTTCTTGGGATCTGGGCTGCACTGATGGCCATGGCCATGCTGAAGAGGGCCATGCTGGCCTGGGCTTTGTGCTCACTCTAGCAGAAATTTCCCTGCTGATCTTCCAAGTTGTGCTTGGTGTTCCCTGGGTTGCAGGTCAGGAAACTGCTTCTGCTGCTGGAAGCCAGTACTCCCTGGGACTCAGGTGCCCAGGCACCCAGTGGGCTATTCCTGGAAGAATGGAGTTTCTTCACTCTGGCATAGTAGAGCTTTCCCAAGATCTTCCAGGTTACCCTAGGCTGGAGAATTGCCTCATTGGATCTTTCTGTGAGTGCTGTCTCTCAAAAATTTAATTAGAGCCATAACTTTAAGATTTTTAGAATATTTTGGAGAGATTCTAGGAAAGGCTGTTCTCATGCTACATCTTGGCTCCACCTCCATAGCAGGCTTTTGATAAATATTTGTTTCTTTTCCCTTCTCTATTTTTGACAATGCCCTGAGATCTGTAAACTTTTTCCTACTATTTTTTTGCTGATGAAACAAACTGAATATTGAAATCTCTCCCCCACCAAAGCCTTTATCTATTCATTGAAGACCAAAGACCAAGAGAAAACATACTTTTATGGTGACAAAAGAAGGAATTAAGTTTTTGATAAGAATATTCTGATGATGAGGGTTATTTAGACTCTCTTAAAAAAAGCGCTGTTGGAGGGAAGAATTGAATTTCACTCTTTAGAGTGAAAAATTAATAGTGTTAAGTTTTAGAACAAGTGTTGTAGATGGTATTTTTGTTCAGTCTTTTTTTTTTTTTTTTGTAAGGCAATGGTGTAAGTGGCTTGCCCAAGGCCACACAGCTAGGTAATTATTATGTGTCTGAGGCTGGATTTGAACTCAGGTACTCCTGACTCCAGGGCTGGTGCTCTATCCACTGTGCCACCTAGCTGCTTCTGTTCAGTCTTTTTCAGTTGCATTTGACTCTTCATAACCTTTTGGAGTTATCAAAAGAAACTAGCAAATATGAGAAAACTGAAGGAAAAAGGATTAAGTGACTTGCCCAGGGTCACCTGGCTAGTAAGTGTCTGAGGCCACATTTTAACTCAAAAAAAAGGAGCAATGCTGGTACTGACTCTTTATTCACTGTGCCCCTAAGCCACCCCAAAGAGAGTAGGTGGTATACTTACTATTTATATTCCACACTGTAGAGCACTGGACCTGTAAGATTGCTTATGGGAACAGGATCCCAAATTAGAACTTGTTCTAAATTATAGAGGTGAATTCTTGGGTTCTGTGGAGCTGGTAGATGAGTAAGTAATTCTTTAAAAGAGAGAAAGATTAGCAGGTTACTAAAACTATTATTTGCATTCATTTCATACACAGCACCAAACATCATCACTTGTTCTATTTCTTTCTTTTTTTAAAATTTATTTATTTTGAATTTTACAATTTTCCCCCTAATCTTGATTCCCTCCCACCCCCCACAGAGGGCAGTTGTTTCCATGGTATACATTGATCTAAATTGAATGTGATGAGAGAGGAATCATATCCTTAAGGAAAAAAAAATAAAAGAGATAGCAAAATTACATAACAAGATAAGGGTTTTTGAAAAATTAAAGGTAACAGTCTTTGATCTTTGTTCAAACTCCACAATTCTTTCTCTGGATACAGATGGTATTCTCCATCACAGATATCCCAAAATTGTGCCTGATTGTTGCACTGATAGGATGAACAAGTCCATTAAGGCTGATCATCACCCCTTGCTGTTAGGGTGTACAATGTTCTTTTGTTCTGCTCATCTCACTCAGCACAAGTTCATGCAAATTCTTCCAGGTTTCCCTGAATTCCCATCCCTCCTGATTTCTAATAGAATAGTGTTCCATCACATACATATACCACAGTTTATTAAGTCATTCCCCAATTGATGAACATTCACTCAATTTCTAATTCTTTGCCACCACAAGCAGGACTGCTATGAATATTTTTGTACAAGTGATGTTTTTACCCTTTTTCATAATCTCTTTAGGTATAGACCCAGTGGTGGTATTGCTGGTTCAAAGGGCATGCTCATTTTTTTTTTTTTTAGGTTTTTGCAAGGCAAATGGGGTTAAGTGGCTTGCCCAAGGCCACACAGCTAGGTAATTATTAAGTGTCTGAGGTCGGATTTGAACTCAGGTACTCCTGGCTCCAGGGCCAGTGCTTTATCCACTGCGCCACTTAGCAGCCCCGAGTATGCTCACTTTTAAGGCCCTTTGGGTATAATTCCAAATTGCTCTCCAGAAAGGTTGGATGAGTTCACAGTTCCACCAATAATGTATTAGTGTCCCATATTTCCCACATCCCTTCCATCATTGATCATTGTCCTTTCTGGTCATATTGGCCAGTCTGAGAGGTGTGAGGTGGTACATCAGAGATGCTTTAATTTGCATTTCCCTAATAAGAAAGGATTTAGAGCAATTTTTCATATGACTATGGATCGCTTTGATTATTTCTTTCTTAATGAGTGGTCTTTGGCAATCTATCAATTGATTAACAGACATTATTGAAGTGCCAGTCACTAGAAAACCAAGATAAGGTTTCTAAGATATAATTCAAAAGGTGACATATGCTTTAAGTGGTTTTTTCATATTGAAATGATGGGCTGCAGGAAACCATCTAGATTCTCTCTCTTGAGATTCAATTTATTCTCCATTGAGGGGTGCAGCTTTGGAAAACAGCTTTTTTCCTATAGAACGCTAAATGCCCAAAAGATTTAGTAGGTTCCATATAAAGAAAAATTTCTTCCATCAACATATCCAGTTAAGTCAACAAGATGTTATTGTTAAGTATTTGCCAAACACTCTACTATAAAATTCAGTTATAGATAAACAAATCAAAATCAAAAATCCACAGTCCGTGTCCTTAAGGAATTTAGACATTCCAAGGTGGCAAGTAAGAGTTGATCTGAAATGAAACAGGCCTTGAAGATACTGCCTGAGCTCCCATTCATTAACAGCATCCTTGTTGTTGTTGAGGTTTGCCCTCTGTTCTTTCTTTTTTTCTGCAATGGAGTTAAGCGGCTTGCCCAAGGTGACACAGCTAGGTAATTATAAAGTGGCTGACACAGGATTTGAAATCAAGTCCTCCTGATTTCAGGGCTGGTGCTCTATCTACTGTGCCGCCTAGCTGCCCCTTGCCCTCTGTTGTTGAAGAATACCAAGTCATCAGAAAGGTGCCATGACAAGCAAGTGAATAACCAGTCTCACTTTCACCTCCGGAACTATCTGGGTTTAGTGGTTAGATATGGATCAGAACAACTGGAGATGATCCTGGATGCAGTGGGAAACCCTGGTCTTTTTAAGCTAAGGTCCTTCCCAGGTCTCAGTGTAAGGTAATGCCCATTCAGTCATTAAGGCTAGGTAAGAAATGAGGCAAAGAAAGGCCTTGTTTTCCTAGTCCCCACAAAAACAATCAATCTCGGAGGGGAAGACTCTCTCAGACCTACTGTGGATCAATCAATGAGAGCCATATTTGAGTTTAAGGCATGGTCCTTAAGAAAAAAATCTAGCAAGATTCCTTGTAAAGTTTTAGACATCTAAATCCATATTACTTTGAGCAAAGCATTCTCAGGTAAGAGTACACAGAGGGAGAGGAAGGAGGAAGAAGGGAAGGGAAGAAGGTAGGAAGGAATGAGAAACAAAGGAAGGAAGGAAGGAAGGAAGGAAGGAAGGAAGGAAGGAAGGAAGAAAATAGAATGGAAGGAGCTGCACTGCTCAACTGGAACTGACCTTGAGTTCCCAGTGGGGCAGCTGGTACTACTTATAGATCGCTGTTTGTCCTTCATTCTGGAGGACCATGACAAAAGGAAGATGATGTCATGACTTGCAAGTGAATGGGATTTAAGAAGGGAAAGGCTGCACAAAATCACCAGCCTCACTTTCTCCTCCAGAGTCCCTTATGGTCTCCCTGAAGAGCCAGGATAACCAGTATGGGAAACAAAAGGGGCTTCATGATGAAAAAAGGATTTATGTTGGATTGGACTCTGAGATTCTTTCTAGCTGCAACATTATATGGCACTAAAAATGATTTTGAATTGAATCTGTTATTACCTGAATGTATGGAAGCATTCCCTTTTCTTCATTTGATTCTAGGACTCCTCCCTCTGATTTGAACTCCTTCCTAAACCTCCATAAAAGGAGGGTACTGAGGCCATCTCTTCATATCTCAGCAGGCTGAATTCCTCCTGACTTCTCTTCATCATTCCCCTCTTGCATAACAGAACTACTCCCTGGCCTTATTTAACTGGACTCTATAAATCCTGATGTGAGGATTTAGATGGAATACATTATCCACCCATATTTGAATGTAAATAGTTTACCTTTATCATTGTTTATTCATTTGTACCTTTTCATGTTTCTCTTCACTAGTGTCTTTGAACCTCAAAGTTTCTACACAACTCTGGTCTTTTCATCAGGAATACCCATCAGTCCAATCTTTGATTAAAGATCTATTTCTTCCCTTGTAGCACCATCCCTATATCCTTACAAAGGATATATTGTTCTTTTGGAGTAGTGACTTAAATCCTTTGTGATCCTGACTGTGGTTCTTCAGTACTTGAATTTTTTCTTTTTGGCTACATAATGTTTATTTTCCCTGGAAACTCTAGATTTTGGTTATGACATTCCTGGGAATTTTTATAAGGTAGTTTTTTTCAAGAGGTAACCCGTGGATTCTTTCTATTTCCACTTTGCCCTCTGATGCTAAGAAATCCAGGCAGTTTTCTTAATTTTTTGCTCATGGTCCAATGATTCTTAAATTTTTCTTATCCTCAATCTATTTTCCAAGCCAGTTGCTTTTGCTATGAAATACCTTAAATTTTATTTTAGTTTCTCAGACTTTTGACTTTGTTTTCGTATTTCTTATTGCCTCACAGACTCACTGAATTCTATTTAGTCCATTGTAATTTTCAGGGATTTTGTTGCTTGGGTACTTTATGTATCAAGCTATTAATTCCCTTTTCAAGTCTTTCTTTTGTAGCTTTTTCATTTTTTTCCAATTCCCCCTTTCTGATGCTCTTTCATTTCATTTTTAAACTTAAAAAATTTTAAACTCATTTTAAAGGTTTTGCTTTTTCTCTTCCAGGAATTTTTGTCAATTTGGGGTCCAAGTTGTCTTTTTCTCTGATGCTTTGGTTTTTAGATATTTTGAAGTCATTGCCTTCTTTTAGGATTGTATCTTAAACTTTCTTGTCATTATATCTCTTTGTGGAGTAGTTCTTTTTTTCTTGCAGTTACTTTCTCATATTGGATTGGAGGTTGGCTCTGTGATACTTCCAGAATGTCTGGGCTGCTTTTTCTGGGTACTGAATGTCATGTTATTCGAGGATATCAATGACATAAGCTTTCAATGCTCCCCAAAATATTTCCAACTAAAGCAAGGTTTGATTGCTGCCAACCCTGGTCTGCTCTCTGGTTCTGGGTCTGAGCAAGAGCCAAAAGCTGCCAGACTCTGCCCCTATCAACTGATTAGAAAAGTGTTTGTTTATACAGCCTCTCTTTTGGTGTTCAGTTACTCTGTCAGCTGGGCTATATGCTAGAAAGGAGACCGAGCTCTTCAGTGCTGCTGGCAGCTTCTCCCCTTCTGCCTTTCTTTCTTAGTAACTGCCCAGGGTCTCCCTACCTAGGAACCCCATCTCTGTATGCAGCTTCCCTTCTCAGTCTGCTCTGGATCTGTGAGCCAGAACTGAGTACTGAATGAAGAAGCTGCCTATAGGTAGTTACTAGTCACAGCCTCAGCACCTCATCATGGGGTACTGGTAGTGTCCAGTAGCCTCCTGTTAAGCTGGGGCACAACCTCTCCTTTTGCACTGGAAGCATATCATTATAGCAAACTCTAAGCCCTACCTGTCCCCAGGGTCTGCAGATCTACCTCAATTTCTCTATTCAGAGCAAGGATTGGCAATGACTCATTATGACTTTTTCGGAGTTTCCCCAACAGGATTTTGTCTGGCCCATTTTCTAGATCAATTTAGAGGAATTTTTTAGAAGTGAGGTTGGGCACTGCTTCTTGTTACTCCACTATACTCTGCCTCCCAATTGGTAAACTTTTTATCAGACACTAGGCTCTGAACCTTTTCTCCACCACATTTATATGACCTTTTTAAAATTTTTATCCTAGGTTTTCTGCAAGTAGGAACAAATTAGGAAATTAGTTTAATTCTTTCCATTTTATTTAAATAAAATCTGAAGAATCATCTATCAAATTAATGCATCAAAGGTCAAATCTCAATTCTAACTCCAAAAATTACATTTTTCTAGTTAGAAATGTTACCAGAAAATGAGATTTTTGAATACTTTGATCCCTGATTTCTCATCTATTGTTGTACAATTGGTTTTTTAAAAAAATTATTTATTTAAGGCAATGGGGTTAAGTGACTTGCCCAAGGTCACACAGCTAGGAAATTATTAAATGACTGAGGCTTGTTCAGTTGTTTTAATCAGGTTCAATTCTTCAAGACTCCATTTGGGATTTTCTTGGCAAAGATACTGGAGTGGTTTGTCATTTCCTTCTCCAGCTCATAGTACATAAGGGGAAACTGAGGAAAATAAGGTTAAGTGACTTGCCTAGAGTCATACAGCTAGTAAATGTCTGAGGCTAGATTTGAACTCAAAAAATAAGTCTTCTAAATTTGAGGCCTGATTCTCTTTCCACTGTATCACCTCTATGAGTATGCTAAAGACAGGCCCCACACCCTGAATTCCTCTTATCCTGTGGAATTCTTGTCCAAGTCTTTTCAGGAGACCATGGAGAGGCACATGGTATTCATGACTAAGCTTACAACACCTTCCCAATCAAGGACTGAGCATGTGGAGTCAAAAGATATCATCAGAGTGATATATATCAGAAAAAGGAGCTGGGCCTCTTAGGCAATGACAAAAAAGGATAATCAACCAAAGAAGAGCTGTGATGCTGCAGCAAGACCACTATGGGAAGGCCTTCAAAGCAGAGGATGAACTTGATGGTGGGTTGGCCTGCCTCAAGTCTCTCCCTACTCAAATCCATTTTCATTTAGGCACTAAAGTGATTTTCCCAAAGTACAGGTTTAATCATGTTACTCCTCTGATTCAGAACTTTGGTGGTTTCTATTGCTACCAGGAACAAATACAAATTCTCTGGCATTTAAAACCCTTCATAACCTACCCAGACCCTCCAACCTTTCCAATTTTTTTATACTTTATTCCTGGGACAGATACTCTTGGATCCAGTGACACTGGCCTGTTAGTTGCTCTACAAACCAGATCCTCCATTTCTTGGTTCTGGGCATTTTTCTGGCTGTCTTCCATGTCTTTCTTCTTTGTTCTAACTACTGATCTCCCTGACTTCCTTACAGTTCTAACTAAAAAATTCTACCTTCTTTAGAAAGCCTGCCCTAATTCCTCTTAATTCTAGTGTTTTTTCTCTTCTAATTATTTCCTATTTATTTTGCATGTCATTTTCTTGGTAAGACAATGGGGTTAAATGACTTGCCCAAGGTCACCCAGCTAGATAAATGCCTGAGATCTGATTTGAACTCAGGTCCTTCGGACTCCAGGGGCAGTACTCTATCACTGGACCACTTAGCTGCCCTGATCTTGTATATAATTTGATATATATATAATATATGTAATATATATATTATTTCCATGCTGTCTTTCCTACTAGATTGTAAGCTCCTTGAGAGGGAGTGTTTTTTTCCTCTTTTTTGAATTTCCAATGCTTACTCAGTGCAGTGTCTGGTCCTTTAGAAGGCAATTAATAAATGTTTATTGATTGATTGATTGGAATGCTTAGATAATGCAAAAGGTATTAGGCAAAGAAAAGGAAGCCCTGACCAATATCTACCATACTAAGAAGGTTCACTTGCATGACATATCATTGCCTCATTTATGTCACAATGTTTACTTATACAAGGTGTCCCAAGAATCTCAGTGCTCAGATTTTGAGCTTTAATGGCTTAAAGCTTAAGCTTGAATGCTTAAAAGCTTTACTAAGACTTCTGTCACTTTTTTTAAGGTGTTTTTTTTTTTTGCAAGTCAATGGGGTTAAGTGGCTTGCCCAAGGCTACACAGCTAGGTAATTAGAAAGTGTCTAAGACAGGATTTAAACTCAGGTACTCCTGACTCCAGGGCAGGTGATCTATCCACTGTGCCACCTAGCCGCCCCTGTCACTCTTTCTATGTTGCATTATGAGTCATCTCAGTTTTATAGAACATTACATTTTGCAAAGTCCTCTCAATCACAGTATAAAGTAGGTAGTGCAAATATTATACTCATTTTACAGCTTAAGAGAGGTTAATGCCCATTATATTGGAACTGGGTATGATATTGGAAGAAATTGAGAAGAATGAGCATTTTCTGATGCAACGTGATATTAATGGGGGCATTCTGTACATCAGTGATTACATTAGTCTGTATTTGCAGGAAATAAAAAACACCGGAAAAGTCAGACTTCTTTTTTCAATGCTTTGTTTTTCCTATCTTGCTCTGAGGTTTTACCTCTTCCATTTGACAGATGACTCAGAGAGAGTAGAATTCAAGCAGACTTGAAGTTGTTAAGACCTAGGTTTGAATCTTGCCTCAGACACTTTCTAAATGTGTGACCCTGGACAAGTCACTAAACTTTTTTGAGTCTCAATTTCCCCATCTGTAATGGGAGGAACTTGGATGGGAAGACTATCAAAGTTCCTTCTGCTCTAAAATTATAATCCTGTTTCTGTGATCTAAATCACACAGCAAAGCAGGGAATTACAAAATCAGGACTGTTTTCACTTATAAAAGGACATATATTTGTGTGTGTGTGTGTGTGTGTGTGTGTGTGTGTGTGTATAAAACCAGGGATGAGAACGATTTAACCTTTGAAAAGTCTGGAAGTAGAGAGGGGATAACGGGAGTGTTGGCAGGAGAAACTGTCAGGTTTCAAATTGGAGGAAACATCCCGAGCCTTTCCAAAATCCAAACTAGAGTGGAGAGCCCCGGCCCGGGGTCAGGAGGCCCTGAGTTCGAACCCGGCCTCGGACACTTAATAAAGACCTCGCCGTGTGGCCTGGGGCGAGTCACCTTAACCCCGCTGCCCAGCAAAAGCGACCAAACCAAAAACACCCCGGCCGCAGGGAAGGGGCGCAAGGTGCTGCGGGGCTCCCCTCCCCCCGCCCCCGCCAGCTTCCCGGGGGAGGGGCGGCGCCGGCGCGCGTTACCTGCCAGGGCCGGGGGGCAGCTCGGGCCGCAGGCGCAGAGGAGGAGGAGGAGGAGGCCCAGCAGGGCCTGCATGGCCCCCGGGGGCGCCTCGGCCGGGCGGGGGCCGGGGCTCCGGCTCAGAGCGCCGCGGCCCTCCCCTCCGCTCCTCCGGGGGCTGCCCTCGCCGCTGCGGCCCCGGCCATCGCCTTCTGCGGGGGCCGAGGCCCCGGGTCCGCCGACGCTGCTGCGAGGAAGGGGCAGAGGCCGGCGGGTCAGCGCCCCGGCCAGCGGCTTCCCGGACGCGCTCCGCCCCTCGGGGATGTCCCGGCCCGCCCCGCCCCGCCCCGCCCCGCCCCTCACGGCCCCGGCCCCGCCCGTCTAGGCCCCGCCCCTCCACTCCTTGGACGTGGGAGAATGGAGCCCGCGGGAGGGGTCGGAAGTGACGTCTCTGCCCCGGGGCCCCCGGCCCCCCCCCAGCCTCTGAGGCCCCGGACTGCAAGGTCCAACCTCAGGCCCCGCCCTCTCCGGCCCCGCCCCCGCCCGTCTAGGCCCCGCCCCTCCACTCCTTGGACGTGGGAGAATGGAGCCCGCGGGGGGGGGGTGTCGGAAGTGACGTTTCTGCCCCCTCCCCCGCCCCCCGCAGCCTCTGAGGCCCCGGACTGCCGGGTCCAAGCTGCGGCACCAGCCCCGCCCGGGCCCTCCCGGAATCTTTAACTCATTCTTTTTACCCGAGAGTGACCCGCCCTGGAGCTTTTCTGGCCGCCCCCGGCTAACTCCCTTTAGAATTAGAGTTACGGGGGGGGGGGGCGGCTAGGGCGCGCAGGGGCTAGAGCCCCGACCTTGGGGTCAAGAGGACCTGAGTTCAAATCCAGCCTCAGGCGGGTGACAGTGTGCCCGCCGTGAGACCTTGGGCAAGTCGCTTAACCCCGGTTGCCCGGCGTCCGGGCCATCTCTGGCCGCTGGACTCGATGGCTTCTCGGGAGCCTGTGCACGCCCCCCATCCAATTCACGTGTTTGTCATGGCCTCGCCCCCTTAGACATTGTCCCCCTCGAGAACGAAGAACAAATAGGACGACCTTAGAGCCAGGTTCTCGAGAGCAAGGGGCTACCGTTGTTTCTTCTTTGAACCAAGGGCATCCCCATGCACTTTAATAGCTAATAACGGCAGCATTTGTAGCATTCTCGTGTGCCGGGGGCTTCACAAAGGTGAGCTCACGGGATCCTCACGTTTATTATTCCCATTTTGCAGCTGAGGAAACTGTGGTGAAGCGACTTGCCCAGGATCCTGCGGCTGGTAGAGGGATTTACAGAGCCGCATGTGAACTACAGGCTGACTCCAACTCCAGAGCTCCTCCCATTCAAGCTCCTAGGCTGACAACATAATAACTTGGCTGAACTGAATCGAATGAACCAGTACCTAGCTTTACATCCCTCATTCTTTCTTACCAAAAAGATAAATCCAAATATACATACAAACACATCCATGCATATATTCATACATACACACACACTCACACATGCATAGTCCCAAAAGTCTCAGTGCAGTCTGCTTCATACTGTTAAAGCACTCAAGCTTTGGTGAACCCCATACCACCCTATGAAGTAGGCAGTAGAGTTATTGTCCCTACTTTACAGCTGAAGAAACTAAGACTCAGAATCATAGACAGCTAGTTAAATATCAAAGGCAAGATTCAAGCTCAGATCACTTGGATTCCATGTTTGAAACTAGGAAATAAAAGCTCTGAAACCTAAAAGTAAAGATATATTACTTCTTTTGTCCTGAAAATATGTTTGAATTCAAAAAGGGAACTATCCCATTTATATCTCCTCCAGAGCCTAACAAAGCATCTTTTTTGTTATTTTGTTTTGTTTTGTTATATTTTTTCCCAATTACATTCAAAGATAGTTTTTTGACATCCATCCTTTACACAAACTTTTGAATTTCACATTTTTCCACCACTCTCCCTTCCTTCCTCCCTCCCCATGGCAGCAACCAATCTAATATAGGTCGTGTATGTAGTGTTACATTTAACATATTTCATGTTAGTAATGTTGCTAGCATACCTTCTTACGAAGTGTTTGGAACTGAATGAAAGGATCAGAAGAAAGGCTTTCAAATAGCAGGAATTCATCAAGTTTCCTTTTGGACTTCTCTTATACACAATCTCATTTTACTCTGTAGTTTTTTTTTTAGTGAGTTATTCTAATCATTAGATTATGGAATTGTACATAGAATTTTAGACTTGTAGGCAGAATTGTGGGAGATCTCAAAGGTTTTCTGGTTCAATCCCTACCCAAATTATGTCTCCCATGTTCTGCCCACCCCTTTCCCCAGCAATTGGTGATGTAGCCTTTTGTTTAAAGGTCTTTAAAGTCAAAGAAGTCACTTTCCTTTCCCTTTAATCTTCCCTCAGTTATTCCTAGGACTATCATTTCCAGCAGAAAAAAACTATGCTTCTTGAGGGCAAGCAGGTATTGTCTCCATCATTTTGACTTTTTCAATGATTTATACATGGTAGGTACATAATAAATGTTTGCAGAATATATTTGTTGACAAGATAAAGCAATATGGAGTAGATAATAATAGAATTCTTTGATTTTATACCTGGTTGAGTGACTTTAGCTAGTGTTAATAAATGGATCATGTCAACCTATAAATAGGGACCTCTAATGGCATACCACAGAATTTTTTCCTGAGCAACTGTCTTGTTCAATATTTTTAGCAATGATTTGGATCACAAGAGAGAAGGCATTGATAGAAAGTTGAATGTCACAAAACTTAATATACAGGTTGAAAATACTGGAATTCAAAAAGATGTTGATACATAGAATGTTTCATAACTAATAGGATAATCTTGCTAGAAATGAATGTAAAGTGTGGCACTTAGATTAAAAAAAATCATTTGAAGTAGTGAAAAAAATCCACAGTCCATCTTCTTCCATTAAGAGATCCTAGCTTTGTGCTCACCAGGTTTGGTCCATTAAAGGGAGTCAGGCTTTTTTTGAATTTTTTGACCCATTAGGTCCCCCCCTGGAGTCTAAGGAAAAAAAGCTTTCTCTCTCTCTCTCTCTCTTACTTTCATATTTTTTAAATTGATTTTTTAAAATTATTAAACATTTATTTTCCCCCTCCCACCTTTCCCCATACTACTGGGAATTAAAAAAAAAAAGAAAATCTTGAAACAAATAAGCATAGTCAAATAAAGCAAATTCTCATGTTGCATATTGATAATGTTAAAAAAATGCACATCTTATTCTATATGTTGGTTTATCACTTCCCTGTCATGAGGTTGGTAAGTCTTCTTCATTAATGGTCTTCTGTAATTATGGTTCATCACTGATTGAAGTTCTTTCAGATTTTTCTTTTTTTCCTGCTCCAACTCATTTTATTTATTTTTTCTTTCTTTTTTTGCAAGTGAACTTTAATTTATTATTACTATTATTACAATAATTTTGTAATAAGAGTAAACATACCCCCAGAAGATAATAAACCTTAAGAATAGTGTGTTTGTGTGTGTGTGTGTGTGTGTGTGTGTGTGTGTGTGTGAGAGAGAGAGAGAGAGAGAGAGAGAGAGAGAGACAGACAGACAGACAGACAGACAGACAGAGAAAATATACTTCAGAATGTGTTCAGATTTCAATGGCTCTGTCTCTGGGGTGAGTTGCTTTCTTTATCATAAGTCCACCAGAGAAGTTGCTTCAATATTTTTCCCACAGTTGCTATTACTAGCTGTACCTCCACTCTATTCCTTCCCACTCTCATTTATTCTATTCTCTTTCTCCTTTCATCCCAGCCTTGTCCAAAAGTGTGTTGTATCTGACTACCCTCTCCCTCAATCTTCCCTCTCTTCTATAACCTATTCCCCCCTTCCTTTCCCCCATTCCCCCTTATCCCATCCCTTCTCATTTTTATCTAGGGTAAGATAGATTTCCTCACCCTATTGTGTATGTTATTTCCTCTCTGAGCCATTTCTGATGAGAATGAAGGCTCACTTATCCCCCCTTGCCTTTTCCCATTCCAAGCCATTAAAAAAGCTTTTTCTTGACTCCTCTGTGAAATTTCTTAGCTTCTTCTTCATCTCCTTTCCCTTCCTCCTAGTTCTTTCCTTTATCACCTATTGACTCCATCTTTTTATTATATCATGCCATTATATTCTGCTCTTTCCTGTGCTGTCTATATATGCTCCTTCTAACAACTCTTATAAATGAAAAAGTTCATATGAATTATCAATATCTTCTTCCCATGCAGGAATACAAACAGTTCAATATCATTAAGTTCCTCATAGTTAGTCCTTCTCTTCCACTCCCTCTATGGTTCACCAGAGTCCTGTACTTGGAGATCAAACTTTCTGTTCAGCTCTGGTTGTTTCAATAGGAAAGTTTGAAAGTCCCCTGTTTCAAATCATCTTTTCCCCTGAAAAAGGATATTCAGTTTTTCTGGTTAGTTGATTCTTGGTTATAATCCAAGATCATTTGCCTTCCAGAATATCATTCCAATCCCTATGAGCCCTTAATATAGATGCTGCTAGATCCTGTGTAAGCCTGACTATGGAGCCTCAGTAGTTGAATTGTTTGTTTCTGGTAGCTTTTAGAATTTTCTCTTTGATTTGAGAGTTTTGGAATTTGGCTATAATATTCCTGGAGGTTTTTCTTTTGGGATCTCTTTCAGGGGGTGACCAGTGAATTCTCTCAATTTCTATTTTACCCTTGACTTCTAGGATCTCAGGGCAATTTTGCTGTATTGTTTCTTGAAAAATGAAGTCTAGGCTCTTTTCCTGATTATGGCTTTGAGATATCCCAATAATTTTTAAATTATTTCTTTTGGATCCGTTTTTGAGGTCAGTTGTTTTTCCAGTGAGATATTTCATATTTTCCACTAATTTTTGGCTTTTTGGGAAGAGTTTTATTTCTTGAAAATTCCACAGCTTCCTTTAGTTTCATTCTGCATTTAAAGGAGTTATTTTCTTCAGAGAACTTTTTTATCTCCTTTTCCAGCTGGCCAATTCTGCTTTTTAAGGCATTCTCCTCCTCCTTTGTGTTTTGTTTTGCTTTTTCCATTAGATCTAAATTGGTTTTAACATATTATTTTCTTCAATTTTTTTTGTATTTCTTTCACCAAGCTTTTGTGTTGGTTTTCATGATTTTTTTCTGCATCGCTCTCATTTTTCCTCTCAATTTTTCCTCTACCTTCCTTAATTGCTTTTCAAAGTCTTTTTTTTTTTTTTTTAGTTTTTTGCGAGGCAATGGGGTTAAGTGGCTTGCCCAAGGCCACACAGCTAGGTAATTATTAAGTGTCTGAGGCTGGATTTGAACTCAGGTACTCTTGACTCCAGGGCTGGTGCTCTATCCACTGTGCCTCCTACCTGCCCCCATCAAAGTCTTTTTTGAGTTCATCCATAGTCTGAGCCCATTTTCTATTTCTCTTAGAGGTTTTGGCTACAGAAGCTTCAATTTTGTCATCATCTGAGTATGTGTTTTGATCTTCCTTGGGACTAAAGTAATTCTCTATGGTTAGATTCTTCTTTTTCTGTTGTTTATTCATTTCCTCAGCCCAAGACTAATTTGTTTCTTTATTTATTTATTTTTAGGTTTTTGCAAGGCAAATGGGATTAAGTGGCTTGCCCATGGCCACACAGCTAGGTAATTATTAAGTGTCTGAGACTGGATTTGAACCCAGGTACTCCTGACTTCAAGGCCGGTGCTTTATCCACTATGCCACCTAGTCGCCACCCCCCCCCCCAGACTAATTTACAGCACTTCCAAGGCTTTGGAGTATTTTTTTTGGGGGGGAACCCCACTGGGACCTTTATTCCTCCAAGGTCTTATGCTCTCTTGGCTGTACTTTGCTATGTAGATGACCACAGGCACTCCCCTTTGCCCTGGAGCTGTGAGGAGGGTCCCTGCTATTATAGTATGGAAGCCCAAACTGCAACCTGGATCTGAGTGTGGGCAAACAACACAGTCCTGCCCCCCCCCCCCCCCCCCCCCAGGGAGAGCAGAGAGAGATTTCTGCAGTCTTCCCTGACCACTTTGCTATCTGTGGGCTGTTGGACTCTGGAGGTGCAGGCTGATTTCTTTCTTTCTTTTTTTTTTAAAGATTTTATTTATTTTGAGTTTTACAATTTTCCCCCAATCTTACTCCCCCCCCCCACCACCACCACAGAAGGCAATTTGCCAGTCTTTACATTGTTTCCATGGTATACATTGATCCAAATTGAATGTGATGAGAGAGAGAAATCATATCCTTAAGGAAGAAATAAAAATATAAGAGATAACAAGATCAGACAATAAGATATTAGTTTTTTTTTTCTAAATTTTAGTAATAGTCCTTGGTCTTTGTTCAAACTCCACAGTTCTCTCTGGATACAGATGGTATGTAGGCTGCTTTCTCCAGATTCTCAAGCAGAATTCTCTCCCCACCCCTTCAAACTGTTCCAGGGCTTTGCTGTGACTGTGGCTTTTTCCATTTCCCTCTCCTGGTGAGACACACATTTCCTGCAAAACTTCTAATTTATCTTGGACTGGGAAAATGTATCACTCAGTCTTTCTGTGGGTTTGCCCCTCTAAATTTTGTCTAGAGTCATAATTTGATGGCTTTTGGAGTTTTGGGGGGAAGGAGTTCCCAGGAAATGCTACCTTCATGCCATCTTGGCTCCGCCCTCCAGTTTATTCATTTTTAAAAATAATATTTAAGTTGCAGTATAAATTGCTCTCTTGGTTCTGCTCACTTCATTCTTCATCAGTTCATGTAAGTAAATAATAACTAGCATTCATATAGTAGTTTAAGATTTGCAAATTACCACAAATTTTATCCTCATGACTCAGAGAGAGGTATTTTTATCCCTATTTTATTTTTAATATAGATTAGACATGTGCAATCAGGTAAAACATTTTGTATCATGCTGTGAAAGAAGAAACATATTTAAAGGAAAAAAACTATGGAAAAAATGAAGAAAGTGAAAATAGTATGCTTTGATTTGCATTCAGACTCATTCCATCAGGAGTCTTTTGGAATTGTATTAGATCATGTATTGCTGAGAAGAGTTAAGTCAGTCATGGTTAATCATTGCACAATGTTTCATTTACTGTGTAAATGTTTTCCTGATTTTGTTTACTTCACTTAGCATCAGTTCATACAAGTCTTTCCAGATTTTTCTAAAGTCTGCCTGCTCATCATTTCTTATAGAGCAAAGTTACGTCATCATGTTCATATACTATAACTTGTTCAGCCATTCCCCAATTGATAGGCATCCCCTCAATTTCCAATTCTTTGCCACCACAAAAAGAACCTGCTATGAATATTTTTGTACATGTTTGGCCTTCCCTTTTTTATGATCTCTTTGGGATACAAACCTAGTAGTAGTATTGCTTGATCAAAATATTAGCCCCATTTTAGAGAAAAGAAAAAAAAACTAAAGTAACATAACTAGTAAGTGTCTGAGGCAGGATTTGAATTCAGGTCTTCTTGACCCTTATCTGGTTCTGGTTTGTCCCCAGAATGACCTACCTGTCTTTAGACCAGCTTATGCCCTTGATGACCTCTGTAGAACTGTAACCATTCATACAAGGGAATCAGTGGTATTGGGGAAAGGAATCCTCTTTCTCCTCACTGGAGTAGGAGAGAAAGAGTTTAGGGAGTCTTGATACTCTTGACAGATGGTAATCAAATCTTCAAATTAGAATAGGAAAAATTTTCACTTTTAAAAGTCTCCTGATTAAATATGTATAGCCTATATTAGATTACTTTCTATAAGGAGGTAAAGGGGGGGGAAAGGGAGGGAGGGAGAAAAATGTAAAACTCAAAACTTTAGAAAAAATGATTGTTGTAAAATACCTTTCATGCAGTTGGAAAAATAAATAAGTAAATAAAATATTATTCCTTGCAAAAACAAACAAACAAATATATAAATTCTGACAGGAAAATAAATATTATAGAAACTAATATAGATATTACAGAAGATGGAGTGACTATGGAATAACATGATTAATGGAATGGAATGTGCTAGAACAAAGGAAAATGATAGCAAATTTTCCATCCCAACTGAAAATAAGCCATAACCTTTCAGTTTGGAGTATTACCTATAAAACAAAAGTCTCCCTGAGTGGGCATCTTTTCTTTTTTAATATCTAGTCCTTTTTAACACAACTTCCTCTTATATCAAAATCAACAAGGATGAATAAAAAGTTGTATCACCCCGAAATTAAAGTCCTTTGGTGCTGAGCCAAAACATGTCAAGAAAAGTGACTAAGAGAATTCAGTGTAGCTCTACAAATATTCCTTGGTATGGCCTCTGCAGGCTTATTCACATTTATGCTTCATGGAGTGTATTCTAATTCAACTTACTGTGACATTTTCCTCTTCATTTTGGAATTTTGAATCCTGTTTTATTATTTGCTTTGTTTTATTTTGTCCCTATGAGAGTTTCCCTCCCACAACTGCCTACAAATATTATCATGTCTCTTTCATCCTCAAAACCCTCATTTGATCAATCTATTGTTGATAGCCATCATTCTACATCTCTTTTCCCTTTCAGGTCTAAACTCCTTGAGAAATCCATTTATGATTGCTGCCTCCCCTTTCTTTCCTTTTACTTTCTTTTCATCTCTCTATAATCTGCCTTCTAACCTCATCATTCAAATGAAATTGGTCTTTCTGAGGTTATCCATGTTCTTTTACTTACCAAGCTTAATGGCCTTATCTCAATCTTCACCCTTCTTGATCTGTCTATAGCCTTTGATACTATTGATCATGATATTCTCCTGCATACGCTTTCCTCTTTATATTTTCTTGATACTGCTCTCTACTAGTTCTCCTCCTCCCTTTCTGACTTCTCTTTTCTGTCTTCTTCTCTGAATGAATCTTTATCCATGTTGTGGCCACTAACCATAAATGACCCCAAGACTGACCTAGGTTTTTTCTTTATACTGTTTTGCTTAGTTATTTTAATAGCTTCCATAGATTCAATTATCATTTCTGTGTAGATAATTCTCAGATCTATTATCAAGCTCTTAGCTCCTTTCTGACTTCCAGGCTCCCATCTACAAATGCTTATTGAATTTTTTTTTTTTTTTTTTTTTTAGTTTTTGCAAGGCAAATGAGGTTGAGTGGCTTGCCCAAGGCCACACAGTTAGGTAATTATTAAGTGGCTGAGACTGGATTTGAACCCAGATACTCCTGACTCCAGGGCCGGTGCTCTAGCCACTGCGCCACCTAGCCGCACCTTATTGGATTTTTTAAATGGCATATCACCTTGATACCTTAAACTCAACATATCCCTAACTGAACTCATTATATTTCCTCCCAATCCCTTACTCTTTCAAACTTCCCAATTACTTTCAAGGGCATCCCTAACTTCTCAGTCCCCGAGGCTTACAACCCAAGTGTCCTTGACTCTTCACTTTTTCTCAACCTCATATTCACTCTGTAGCCATATTCTCTTTCTGCCTTTGTAACTTTGTAACATTGCCACCACCCTGGGGCAGGTTTATCACCTCATGCTTGCACTATTGTAAAATAGTATTCTAATTGAGCTCTCTCCTCTAGTCTCTACCTTCTCTAGTGCATACTCCACTCACCTAACAAATTACTCTTTGTAAAATATAGGTCTGAGGGGTGGCTAGGTGGCGCAGTGGATAGAGCACCGGCCCTGGAGTCAAGAGTACCTGAGTTCAAATTCGGCCTCAGACACTTTATAATTAACCTGGCTGTGTGGCCTTGGGCAAGCCATTTAACCCCATTGACTTGCAAAAAAAAAAAACCTAAAAAAAATTAAAAAGAAATACAGGTCTGACTGTTACACTCCACTCTCCCACCTTCCCTCCCTCCCTTCCCCCTCGACCCCACACATTTAATAGATCCTATGACTCCTTATTCCAGGATCAAATACAAAATACTTTGCTTTTTTTTTTACATACATATTTTGTTAAACATATTTACAAATTAGTAATTTTTGGCATGAGGAATTAGGATTAAGGGAAAGATACATAAAAGACAATTTTTATAAAGTGTTCATCATATTTGGAAGGGTTGTTTTTTTTTTTTCTGTGTGTTTTGTTTTGCGTTGTTTTTCTTCCTCTGGTTGGTGATAATATAGTCCATAACCAGTCAAATACAGTTGGCCTAGCTTTCTGGACTGTCCAGAGGAGTTGCTTACATCAGGCTTGTACATCTCATAATGTTGTTGATGTGTACACTGTTCTCTTAGCTCTACTCCCTTCTTTCAGCATCAGATCCCATAAGTCATTCCATGCTTCTCTAGAGTATGACCATTTATGATTCCTTATAGAACAATAATATTCCATAGTATTCATGTACCATAACTTGTTCAGCCATTCCCCAATTGATGGGCATTCCCTCAATTTCCAATTCTTTGCCAGTACAAAAAGAGCTGCTATGAATGCTTTGGAACATGGAAGACTTTTCCCATTTTTTACAATTTCTTCTGGATATAGATATAGAATTGAAATTGCTGGGTCACAGGGTTTGAACAGTTTTATTGCTCTTTGGGCAGAGTTCCATATTTCTCTCCAGAAAGGTCAAATCTATTGACAACTCCACCAGGATTGCATCAATGTCCCAGTTCTCCCACACCCTCTCCTATAATGATCATCTTCCCTTTTTCTCATCTTGGTTAATCTAATAGGTGTGAGATGATACCTCATTGTTTTTTTAATTTGCATTTCTCTAACCAAAAAATACTCTGCTTTTCAAAGCTTCATAACCTGGTTGATGTAGCAAGTGGCACAATGGATAGAGTGCTGGGCCTAGAGCCAAGATGATTCAAGTTAAAACAAAGCCTCAGATACGTACCAACTGGGTGATCCCAAGCAAGGCACTAAAACTTTGTCTTCCTCAGTTTTCTCAAGTATAAAATATGGATAATAATAGCACCCATCTTCCAAGCTGTGGCAAATATAGACAGCATACTAAAAGGCAAGGACATCACCTTAACCTATCAGGGCTATGACTTTTCCAGTAGCAATGTATAGCTGTGAGAGTTGGACTATAAGGAAAACTGAGCCCCACAGAATCAATGTTTCCAAATTGTGGTAGAGAAGATTTTTGGGAATTCTTGGATTATATGAGGAAAAAACTTTCGACAAAATAAAAACCCATTCCTAAGAAAAACACTAGAGAGCATAGGAATAAGTGGAGTTTTCTTTAAAATGATAAGTAGTATCTATCTAAAACCATCAGCAAGCTTTTATGAAGAAGATATATAGGCAATTAACTCAAATATATAAGAACAAGAGTCATTCCTCAGTAGATAAATGGGCAAACAATATGAAGAAATGCAAAAAAAAAAGAAAAGAAATACAAACTAAAATAACTATGAAGTTCTAGCTTATAACTAGCAGATTGACAAAGATGACAAAAAAATAGAAGTGAAAATTGTTGGAGGTGATGTGGGAGGACAAGAGAACCAATAATTCACTGCTGATACAACTGGGAATTCATCTGATCATTCTATGTTGATGATATATTTTTTAAAAGATTTCATTTATTTTGAATTTCACAATCCCCCTCAATTTTGCTTCCCTTCCCCTACCCACCCCACAGACAGTAGTCTGTTAGTCTTTACATTGTTTCCATGGTATGCATTGATCTCATCTAATCATTTTAGATGGCAGTTTTAAGCTATATTTAAAAAGTTAGTTAACTGCACATGCCCTTTGACCCACTACTACTGCTCAGTATATACTCATATAGATCAATCAAAGAGGAAAAAGGCTTATATGCACAAAAATTTTTATAATTTTGTTGTTATAAAGAATTGGAATTTAAGGAGGTGCCCATAAATTGGAGGAATGATTGAATAAATTATAACTTATTGATGTAAAAATAATATTTTTATGCCATAAGAAATGATGAAAGGGGCAGATTAAGAGGAAACCCAAGAAAACTTATCTACTGGTTCAGAGTTCTTTAAAGATTTACAACATGATTTATAAATATCTCATTTTATCTTCATAATGACTCTGGCCGGCAGGTACTATCTTTACTTCCAATTTACAGATAAGGAAGATGAGGCTGAGAATTTAAGTGATTTTGCTGGAGTCACAAAGCTTGCAAATGTCTAAATCTGACTCCAGTCCCAAGACTTTATCCATTGAACACGAAAATTAAAGATTTTTTCTCTTCTTTGTGTGGGGAAATTTTCATGCTTTTTGGTATTTGCCAATTTGATATTAATAAAAAGGAAAATTTAAAGAAAAAGAAAATGAAGCACAATTTGTGAATTTGGTGATTGTTCATCTTTTACCTCGGGTATTTGTTAAATAACATGATAGAATTTAACTGATTTCCAGAAAATTTTAATTATAAAATTGCTGTGATCATCCCACCATGTATCAAGTTTTTCCTGAAAAGTTCAGTGAGGCCAAAGACCAAACAAGGATGTGGTGATAGCAAACCATCAAGGAAGTTGGGCTCAGTTTAGTATTGGGTGTGTTTGGGTAAACAAGATAATTAGCCATTCTTTCTGGCTGACATTCTTGAATGTCCCTTTCCCCCAACACTGTCCTTCAAGTGTGATTGTGTAGTCACCATCCTTTAGTTCTACCTCCTTGGAGAAATGATTGTAGGTAGGCTAGCCTCCTTGAACCAGACTTGTAATGGGACAATTAGAAAATTTTCTGAGGATATTACTTCAGAAATGCTTTGAGAAAAATCTCTGCCTTATTAAATCTCCTCCCCTTTACATTTATACTATCTAAATTAAACCCAGGAGAATCTATTGTGTTTGTGTCACATGGCTAAATCTTTTCCTGCTTTGGGGACATTATGATAATATTTATCAATATATAAGGATGAAGTTGATATTTATATACTATTATGTCACCCCTCCTCAGTCATAAGAAAACCAAGCAATACATTTCAATATAGAACTTAGTCTTGAATGCATGAAATCTTTAAATCTTTGATGATGTGAAATGATAGCTGACAGCAATTCTGTTCTAATCAGTCAGGGTTTCATCACTCCTTAGTCCTGTATAAAAGCATCAAGCTAGCTGATATCAAAGAATTCCAGGAGTTGGACCAAGTGTGACTTTTTTAGCACACCCCCAAGGAAGAACTACATTGGGAGGAGGTCTTGATCAAGGCTTTGGTCTTATCCAAAACTCTTTCTCTTCTTTCCTTGACTTGAAATGGACTTTGAGAGCTTCAAAGGATCCAGATGATGCTGGACCACCTTTCCTCCCACTGGTGCCTTAACAGCATTCCTGAATGATGTGACAATGGAGTCAACATCAGGAACCAAGTTCAGCCTGGACATAGATTCCCCATGCTAAAGGAAAACTTCTTGACCACCCCACAAATGGGAGAAAAGGACTTCCAGCAACCAGGAGCTGATATCTACTCCTTTGCCTCACTTAACTTTCTAAGTTTAGAGAGTAAGCTTTTCTCTGGAGTCTATATGTACTCATGGGAAAGTATTACAGACTTTTAGGGAGATGCTTATCTCTTTAAAAACAATTTAAATCTGACTATCTTAAATGATTCTCAACTGATAATCTCAGGAGAAAAGTGTATCAGTTGGGGGGCTCCCATTACTGGCCTCAGAGAATCAGCCCCCCACTCCTTTGAAGTACCCTGGAACTGTGAATGGGGGATGTACTTAGTTTATGGACAATGGCTTTACCCTCTGAGCTTAGATTTTGTTCTTTATTTTGATTTTGTCTAATGAATTAAAAACTTTTTAGGTACCCTCAAAATCCTGCAAGTATTTATATTCCAATGGCTTTGAGGTTTCTACAGCAGAACTCCCCTAAAATGAGTTTGAGAGCATAACTTCTTTACACCCACTGAAAATTAAGCAGTTTATTACATAAACTTCAGGGCCCTAAAGTGGGAAGAAGTCCCTGAAAGAGATTCAGTTCTCAGAAAACAGGAAATACAGTTTTGGTTTTCTTTTTTTGAAAAAAAAATTCAAACTTCAAGGCCCTCATGAATTCAGAATTCTTTCTAGCCAAGTCTCTGCAGGGAAAAAAAAAGACAAAAAGAGATAAATACAACTTGCTTGAAAGATTAGAGAAGCTAAAAAAGTTTTTTCCTTTAGGAAGGGTCATTCTCCCCACTTCTATCTAGTAGCTGGGTGTATTAAGGGCTTCTGCTTTTTAAGAGGAGAAAAGCAGGGTAAGTGTGAAGCCTTAAGCTAAAAGAACAAGGTAGAATCTGTCCTTATCATCCTATGAAAAAGAATTAGGATTTAAATTAAAATTGGAATCAGATAGAAACCCCACATCCTTTTATCCAGTAACACCATGCCTGGCAACAACCATGGGATCAGTGTAGTATCTGTTAGGACTTCTTGGAAAAGCATAGGAGTAAATCATACTCTCAACAATGCAGAGCCACCCCTATTTTCTGGTGTCTTATAGAAGGCCTTCTGCCTACTAGTCTTAAATGGCATGTAGATTCTGCCATTTCTTGTTGGAGGAGGAGGAGGGATTTCTTCATTTGAGAGGTATTGGGGCATAGTGTAAAGAGTGTTAAATTTGAAGTCTGTAAGATGTAGGTTTGAAACACCTCAGACTCTTGATCTAAAGTCACTTAGCTATGTATCTTTAAACAAATCACTTAAACTTTATTAGCCTGTTTCTTTATCTGTAAAATTAGGATAAGAATGTCAGTAGCATTTACCTCATAGGAATTCCTAGACCTATTGATAAGATCAAATGAAATGTGTTCCAAATTACATGTCGGTACCTCAGATAAAGCTATTCTATGATGACATTTTCTGTGTATAGTCATCCACTCAAAAGCATTGCTCATGACCCTCCACATATTAGTTTACCATTAGCAATTAAGTAGGTGAAGCCAGGTAGCAATGGATAGAGTCAGGAGTCAGGAGGACTTGAATTCAAATCCAATCTCAGATACTTAATAATTGCCTAGCTGTGTGTCCTTGGACAAGTCACTTAACCCCGTTGTCTTAAATGAATAAAAAAACCCAATTGGGTAGATGACACAATCAGCTGAAAACAAAGCCATTTAATTGATTGGCATAGTAAGAAAAATTATATCCATAAGAAAATATGCTAAAACTTTTGGGATACAGACAGCCAAAGTAGTGCTGAGGAATTTCTATCTCCAAACAGTGTCATCAATAAAAGGAAAAAAGAAATGGAGTGAAAAACAGCTGATAAACAACAAATCTTAAAACCTAAGTTTTAAGAAATTCAGAAAATGAAAGAAAAGATTAATAAAATTAAAAGCACAAAAGCATAAAACTAAGAATTGCTTTTGAAAAAAACTAAAAAACTACTAGCTCATGCGATTTTTTTTTTAAACAAAGGACAACAGGGGGCAACTAGGTAGAGCACTAGCCCTGGAATCAGGAAGACCTGAATTCAAATCTGACCTCAGACATTTAGTGATTATTTAGCTGTGTGATCTTGGGCAAATCACTTAATCCCATTGCTTTGCAAAAACTAAAAAAGAAAAAAAAGAAATAAAAGAGAGGACAACCAAATGGCCAATATAAAAAATAAAAAAGTATTCTCAACAAATAGAAAAATAAAGGAAATTATAATTATTAGAAACTATTTTGCCCAATAATATGTTAATAAGTATATAACAATTAAAACGGATGGATATTTACAAAATGTGAAGTATCCAGAATAAGCAGACCAGAAATAATGAATTTAAATAATCATCCTAGAAAAAGATATTGAACAAATTATAAATGTATTACCAAAATGGGGAGAAAACTTTAGGACTAGGTGGATTTATATATGAATTGAAATCAAACATTCAGAAAACGATTATATTATTACCTAAACTGCGAAAAGAGGAAAAAGAGGGATCCCAACAAACTCCTTCTTTAAAACAAATATATTCTTAATACTTAAATTAGGGCAAGAAATAGCAGAGAAAGGAAATCGTGGACTATTCATCTCAAATGATTGTCTATTCAAAAAAATTCATCAAAATGTTGCTTCATAGACATATTAAAATGATAATACACTTGTGACCATGTTAACATTATGCCAAGAATGCAGGATTGCATCAATCTTTGAAAAAAAAAATATATGTCTGTGTGTGTGTATGTGTGTGTGTGTGTGTGTGTGTGTGTGTGTGTGTAAAACAGATTCTGTTAAAACAAAAATAATAACAATCACATGATTACATCAGTAGATATAAAAATGGTTTTTGACAAAATACACTATCCATGTTTTAAAAAAATCCCACAACAATGTTAGAAAAATGTGAGAATGGGGTGACTAGGTGGCACAGTGGCCCTGGAGTCAGGAGTACATGAGTTCAAATCTGCCCTCAGATACTTAATAATTACCCAGCTGTGTGGCCTTGGACAAGTCATTTAACCCCATTTGCCTTGTAAAAACCTAAAAAAAAGTGAGAATAGAGTAAGAACCTCTATCCCTAGAATTAACTAAAAGTTAATTGAAACAACTTCTGTAAAGTAGGATTTAAAATAAACCCATACAATAATCATGAGCCTTTCTGTATATTACCAAAACCCACTGGAAGAAATGAAAAAAGAAATTCCATTCAGAATATATAAAATATTTGAAGTCCACCTACTAATGAAGCAGGGAAACTCTGGGCATAGGGAAATGTAATCTTTTTGAAAGTTTTCTGTATTGTGGGGGTTGTTCTCATTGTGTACAGGCTTTTTGCGATCTCCATTTCCTAAGCCACTTTGGACTTTTTGGTCACATCCTTTGGGGTAGGAGAAAGTGTAGCAAGTAGAAAGGACACTGCTCATGCTCAATGAGTGCTTTCTTAGCCACTCCTTGGGGAACCCCTGTAGCATGCACATTATAGAATATGTGGAGCCAGGTGCAAAGCCAGTTCTCAAGCACCACACTTGTCCTACCCACCACAGAAGTATATTTGAGCAAAGATGCACCCAGGCAGGGTCTAGGACTTTCTTGGGCTGATGTTCCAGCTTCTCTACTCTCCTTTCCATTCTTTAAGCTGATCCTTGTATTCTGGCCCCATGTTGCTGGACCAGTATGAATCCATATCCATGCCGCTGAATCTATGTTGATCTAAGCTTCCTTTCTTTTCCCTTTTTCCTTTTAACTTGATTACTCACCTCCTTTCCCAGCTTGTAATATCCTCTTAGCTCTTTGTTCTCAACCATCTCTTTTGGCTTAACTTTATTACCTTCTTAGGAAACTATTAACTCCTGTAAGAAATTCACTATCTAGCTGCTTTTGTAAACTTGAATACTAGTAGTTTGTGGACTTTTTGTAGCAACTTGTAAACTTTATGATAACTTGTTACATCATTTGTGCAACTTTTGGATCAAAGTCTAAACTTTTCTCACCTTCCTGAATCAGAAATTGATGAGTTCTTCACTAAAGTAAACCCACATAAGTCTATCTTTAAACCTCCTTTCCCCAAAGCCCATGAAGCCCATTTCCTCCTGAGTTCACTAAGACATAGAGGAATTACATGACTACAACAATAACATAGAAAATCCTGGCAAAACAGTTTTCACATTTTCCCATAAATATACACACGATATTTGGTGGGGGGACTGTAGAACACATTAAGGAACATGTGTGGAAAAGATCTCATGAAAGGAATAGGTGTGAACAGGGTACAACTGTGGACACATAAGAAACACATGTAGCCGGGATATAGACATGGAAAGTGCGAACCCCAAAACTGTAAACTTTAAAAATATAAGGCTAAAATAAAATGACAGATAATATGTTAGACATGAAGTTTTATTCTTTGGGGTTTACCAGTTTCCTATAGGTAGAGGCCATTCTGATAATAACCACCCCAAAGACTGCTTTTGTACCATCCCTAAACAAGATATCAGAGAACCACTATAATGAAAGAAGACTAGCATGTGACACACTGATATATTCAGAGACAGAAAAAAAATACTGATAAAGGAGTCAGTAATAAAACATATATGTATAAATATTTTACACAGATAGACACACATACAAATACACAAATTTTTGGCAACAAATAGAGGAATCAGAGTTCTGTCCTGAGATGGCTTGATTCATTACAATCCTGAGGTACTTTATGTTAGATACTGGAGTAAAACGACTCAAGGGTTGTGTAAAAATTTAAAAAAAGGAATAGTGCATGATCCATAAGATGGAGGACTAAACATATTCTCCAATCCACAAGAATTGTCAAAACTCCCTAATGCAAAAATTATGTTAAAAAAGGTAAAGTAAATGCAACTATTTCTAAAGGATAATGTGCTGGGGAAGTCTAACAAGACAACAACCTGATGGATTAACAGTAGGAGACTAATTCAAAATCCTTACTCATTGCCCCCTCCCACACCAGCCCCTACTAGCATAGGGCTGGTATAATGGTACCATCCAGCCCATGAACTTGTGCTCTGGAATCCATTTAGTTGTTTAATTTCTGTTGCTTCAGTCTCTGCCAGCCCATCCTGCCCCTGCCTTCATACCATCATTATGTGGCAAAAAATAGCAGCACCAACCTACCCTCCTTGTGAAATAAGTGAAGACATAAGCAAACAGATGCAGGCTCTGCTTGCTGTGGTATCATTCAACTAGAGAATGAAAGAACAGAGGGAACTGGGACAGGGAATCTGCATGTATCTAGAAGTGTTATGGTAGAATGGATGAGGTGGCAAAGGGAATGATTCAAACAGGGGAATAGAAAAGGAAAAAATTTTCAATTCATTGGTAGGTGATGGGGTCCCACTGAAGAACACATCCGAATTATTAAGCTTTAGATGAGAACAGAAAATCAAATCAACCAAGAAACAAATGAATAAGGTAAAATTACAACATAACCAGAAAAAATAAAAAAGAATTACTAGAACTTACATACACAGTTAATACAACTAAAACTACGGGAAAAAAGAATGAAGGGATGATACCCTCAAAAACTATTAAATGTCCAAGTCACAGAAAACCAAATCAAGATTTTAAATAATCCAGAGAAAGTGAAATAGAATTTGCTGCTGCTATTGCTAGCTTAAAATGGAACTATCAAAGGAAAAAATTCTTCAACCTGATGGATTCTAACAACCTTTTATGAAATATAAAAGACAGGAAGTATTTGTTAAATTGAAATCAAGCATGGAGAGGGGCAACTAGATGACACAATGAATAGAGCACCAGCCCTGGTCAAGAGGACCTGAATTCAAATCCAGCCTCAGACACTTAATACATACTTAAGTGTGAGACCTTGGGCACACTGCCTTGCAGAAAGAAAAAAAATGGAATCAAATATAGATACAAAATTTTAAAAAATTGAACATTAAAAAATTCTCTTTAAAATAATTCAAATATAACTTGATAACTTCTTTGTAGGGAACAAAATTATTTATAAAAAATCAAGATTTGGGGTGGCTGGGTGGTGCAGTGGATAGAGCACCAGCCCTGGAGTCAGGAGTACCTGAGTTCAAATGTGACCCTAGACACTTAATATTACCTAGCTGTATAGCCTTGGGTGAGCTACTTAACCTCATTGCCTTGCAAAAAAAAAAACAAGATTTGATTGTTTTCAGGAAATATTTCTTTTTTTCCATTAAAGATTTTATTTATTTTGAGTTTTACGATTTCCCCCCTAATCTTACTTTCCTCCCCACCCCCACCCCCACAGAAGGCAATTTTGTCAGTCTTTACATTGTTTCCATGTTTCCATTGATCCAAATTGAGTGTGATGAGAGAGAAATTATATCCTTAAGGAAGAAACAAAAAGTATAAGAGATAATATCTGTTTTTTTTCCCCTAAATTAAAAGGAATAGTCCTTGAAATTTGTTCGAACTCCACAGCTCTTTCTCTGGATACAGATGGTATTCTCCACTGCAGACAGCCCAAAATTGTCCCTGGTTGTTGCACTGATGGAACGAACAAGTCCATCAAGGTTGAACATCACCCCCATGTTGCTGGTAGGGTGTACAGTGTTTTTCTGTTTCTGCTCATCTCACTCAGCATCAGTTCATGCAAATCCCTCCAGGCTTCCCTGAAATCCCGTCCCTCCTGGTTTCTAATAGAACAATAGTGTTCCATGGCATACATATACCACAGTTTGCTAAGCCATTCCCCAATTGAAGGACATTTACTTGATTTCTAATTCTTTGCCACCACAAGCAGGGCTGCTATGAATATTTTTGTACAAGGATGTTTTTACCCTTTTCCATCATCTCTTCAGGGTATAGACCCAGTAGTGGTATTGCTGGATCAAAGGGTATGCTCATTTTTGTTGCCCTTTGGGTGTAGTTCCAAATTTCTCTCCAGAAAGGTTGGATGAGTTCACAGCTCCACCAACAGTGTAATTGTGTCCCAGATTTCCCACAACCTTTCCAACAATGATCATTATCCTTTCTGGTCATATTGGCCAGTCTGAGAGGTGTGAGGTTGTACTTCAGAGAAGCTTTAATTTACATTTCTCTAATAATTAATGATTTAGAGCAATTTTTCTTGTGACTATGGATTGCTTTGATCTCCTCATCTGTAAATTGCCTTTGCATATCCTTTGACCATTTGTCAATTGGGGAATGGCTTTTTTTTTTAATATGACTCAGTTCTCTGTATACTTTAGAAATGAGTCCTTTGTCAGAATCATTAGTTGTAAAGATTGTTTCCAATTTACTACATTTCTTTTGATCTTGGTTACATTGGTTTTATCTGTGCAAAAGCTTTTTAATTTAGTGTAATTGAAATCATCTAGTTTGTTTTTAGTGATGTTCTCCATCTCTTCCTTAGTTATAAACTGCTTCCCTTTCCATAGATCTGACAGGTAAACTAGTCCTTGATCTTTTAATTTGCTTATAGTATTTTTTTCTGTCTAAATTCAGGAAATATTTCTTAAAAGTAAAAATAATTTTGTATTGGCTAAGACCATAAAGTACCTTTCTCATTTGTTAGACTTTGACCCAGTTAATGTAAGTGCCATATTGAATGAAGATAGAAATCAAATTTAGTCACCCTTTTTTTCCTAAGAAACATAAAAACAGAAGTAGTCTCTTTTAGCATGGGAAGTCTCATGTGAATCATTGCAGCACAGTATGAGCAATGACCTTAATGTACATAAAATAGAAAAGGACAATTCAGTTCAGATACAGTGAACACATATAAAAAATGACATGGATAGTGTTGGTTTCAAATTATGAAGTCATAACTCATTTTTCTTTTCTGTCAATGAATTTCAATGTATAAGAGGAGAATCATATGTTTTAATTCTTATTAACAATAAGGAGTTGGGAAGTACTTTTTCCAAATTTTCCAAAATAAAAGCAAAAAGTCTTTTTAACTTCAATCATTCAATAAGATTTTTTTTAAAAAAGGAGTTAGGTGCCTATTAGATACTGGAATTATACAAAGCATGGACAGTCTCTGCCCTCAAGGAATTTTCTTTTCCTTTAACAATTCCTTCAGCTTGTATATGCTGTCTGCAAAAACTGAAATGGGTTTGTTATCTCATTCATTTAGATGTTTCCTCTGGCAGTACATAACATTTACAACCTCTCCATATTTGCCTGTCTTATGCCACTCTTGTCTGTGATGTCTCATTAAATTGGCAGAATAAATCTCAATGAGCTGGATGCTGTTTTGATTTCTCCTGACCTTTAGACAATACAAGTGACTTAATACAACTGTTCATCTGTCTTCATCAGTCACTACTGACACATAATCAGCCCATTTTTTCCCTATGAAACATCTCCTTATAGACAGCTTGGACTCTGGCTCTTCAGAGGTCCTTCCCAGTATGTGTTAAAGCCCTACTATGTACCTCTTCATTGCCTGCTAGGATCCTCATTTTCAGTTCTTCAGATAGTGACCCATTGCTTACATTCCAATTTAGTGTTATTATTAAAAAGATGGACCTCTTTTCCAAGTGGTGATGGGGGTTATTATCAGAGCTTTGCAATTTTCTGAGGACAGTCTCTCTCCCACTTCCATCTCTGGGTTCAACTCATTGTTCATTTGTCTTATTGTCTCCAGACATACTTATACTGGTGGGCAAGCTGATTTTCCTTCAGTTGGATGTCATAATCCCTTCAGTAGACATACAGTATTTCCCTGGAAATAAGACTGGGTCCTATATTAATTTTTGCTCCAAAAGATGTATCAGAGATTGTTTTCAAGGGCAGTCTTTCTTGCAGGAATCAATATTCCAATTCCTCTTTGAAGGAAGTTCTTCATGTTGCTGGCTGAATCCCAGACTAGCAGACCTCTTTGGCCACCTTGCAAAACAAATGACAGCATTCAATCACCCCACTTGTGTGCACCAGGCTTTTTTGTTTTCAAGAACATAAATGCCTGAAATATGTCCAATCATATTTTTCTTGTCCTTAGTGATGATTAGAAGTGGGCCTTTCTTTCCATTCAGACATTATCAAGTATGCATGTTATTTGTACATTGTGTCTGTTCTCTGATTGGACATTCAGCAATAAGTTTTGAGTTCAATTGCTTATATTTACCTCATATCCAAGGGTACCCACTTGGGTATTTACAATACTTAATTATAATTTATATTATCATTTAAGCATTAATGTCACTAATATTGTTTTTATTTAATTATATATTAATATTATTGTTTTATAATTCAATATGTCTGTGGTGTATTGGAAAAGATGTACTAAATGCATTTTTCTGACTGATGATCTTAACTGGGGCTTATTTTCAGGGTAGGACTTATGAGCATTCTGGAAAAATCAAGTCAGGTCTTGTTTTTGGGGAAATATAGTAGTTTGTGGATGACACTGTGCTGGTTGCATGAAGCCATTCACAAGAAACTTCTTGACCTTGCTGCTAATACCTTCCCCTCTGCAGTTACCTTCCATCTATCCTATGTGCCCATGAATATACATGTTGTCTTCCCTATCAGCTTGTAAATTCCTTGAGGGAAGGACTCACTATTGCTTTGTTAGCATAGCCTCTGGCAGTTAGTAAATGCTTTATAGATGCTTGTCAACTGATTGATTTTATGTCTCAACTGATATTTATGATCAGGGTTTGTTTGAACAGTTCTGTTGTATCATTCATGTACCCTTGGATGGTTTCTAGGTGGCACCATAGATTGAGGGTTGAACCTGGAGTCAGGAACATCTGAGTTCAAAAGCAGCATCAGCTTACTAGCTGTAAGACAATAAACAAGTTATTTAACCTCTCTGACAGCCTCAGTTACCTCATCTGTAAAATGAGATAATAATACCATCTATCTCAAAGTGGTGGTAATATTTGTAAAGTGCTATGGAAATGCTAGATATAATTTTTGTGTCTGGTTTGGGAGATATCTTGTTGAAAGAGCCTTATAGGGAGGGTTTCACTGAATCAAAGGTTTTTGTCATGATGAACAAAGATCAAACACAGTGGAGTCTGGTATTCTCTGCATTGATTTCAGTCAGATGTACAGTGGTAAAGGCATGATCCATTGTAGAATGATGTTTGCAAAATTGTTTCCTACAATATGTGTTATTCAGAAAAAAATTGTTCAAACATTAATTGTGATTGACTATTGAAAGCCAAAAAGAAGTGACTTTGGAAATATTTTGTTTATGTAAACATGAGTTATTTGAAATGCTTCCTGAAGCAGCAATTAAGATTTTGTGTTGGCCAATTCTCCCTTAGTATAAGAAAGGAATTTCAAACAATGTAAATGGTCCAGAAATGCCCAGAGTTGCCAGGTGAGACAATGCCAGAACCCCAGGTTGTGAGTTGGAAAGGACATCTCATGCCTGTCAAGGGTTCCTTTTTGAGCGTCTTTAATAAGTCATCAATTGGTCTATACCCAAAGACACTGCCTGAAGAGAGAACTCATCTTTTCTTGTAAAATGAGTCCATTCTACCTGATGAACTTGGGTATCTGTTATCTATTTTTATTCTCTCCTTTCCAATACAAAAATCATTCTCCTTGACAGAGAAAACAAAATCCCATCAGTTTTCTCTATTGTTAGCTGAGAGTTACTTTATATTCATTATATATATAATCTGTTTATATAATATGCATACATGCTGTCTACTCCACTGGAGTGTAAATTCGTTGAGGATGGGGAATATTTCAAACCTTTGTCTTTGTACCTCTAGAGTTTAGCATAGTGACTGGCAAATAGTAATTACTTAATAAAGGCAAATTGAGTGATTAAAAAAAGCCAAAAAATCCAAAACTATGATTATTTCAATGTATGCTGAAAAAGTTTTTGACAGCTACAATATTTATTTACACTAAAAACCTGAGAAAATAAAGTCATAAAGATATCTTTTCCTAATATGTTATAAATATGTATCTAAAATTCAGAAAAATGACATCATTAGACCATTGTCTATTATTCCATATTGTTTGCTTGACTAAGCAGTGGTAGACACATAGCAGATGTAAAGTAAATATTTACTTTGACAATACAACAATACAAATAGAGCACAGGTCTCTGCATTAAACTGTTCCCAATAGGTCAAATGCTACTAAGGTAGCAAATATAAACCTGTTGGGTAATGTATCTAAAATTCAAAACAAGTATCATGTTCAATGAAGATATACCAGAAACTTTCCCAATAAATACAAGGAGAAAAAAGAATTTCATTTTCTCCATATTATTTGATGTAGTTCCAGAAATCATAGCAATTATAATTTCAAGAGAAAGAAATTAAAGGCATACAAATAAGCTAAGAGGAGATAAGCACAATGGTTTACTTAGAAAATGCTAGGGAATCAGCAAAGATACTAATTGAGATAAAGGTTTCAGCAAAATTTCAGGCTATTAAATAAATCTTTAAAAAATCAACCACATTTAATATAATATTAACAGAATCTAAGAGGTATAAAAGAGAAACCCCATCCCAAAAAACAATCAAATACATGAAATACCTGGTATCAATCTACTAAGCACACAAAAAAATGTGTAAATTAAGGCATTGTAATGAGGCAGCTATTTGACACAGTGTATTGGACCTGTAGTCAGGAAGATGTGAGTTCAAATTTAACTTTATATACTTACTGGATATTTGACCAAAGGCAAGTCACTTAATTTTTTTTCCTGCCTCAGTAAACTGCTTTGAAAGTTTTAAAGAGCTAAACAAATGTTAGCTACTGTTGTTACTGTCATCATTATTAATTCTTTTTTTTTAGGTTTTTTTTTTTTGCAAGGCAAATGGGGTTAAGTGGCTTGCCCAAGGCCACACAGCTAGGTAATTATTAAGTGTCTGAGACCAGATTTGAACCCAGGTACTACTGACTCCAAGGCAGGTGCTTTATCCATTACGCCACCTAGCCGCCCCATCATTATTAATTCTTACAAAGTACTCCTTTTAAAAAAATAAAGGATACTTAAATAGTTGGAGGAATAGTCAATACTCATGGCTGGGCCTTGCCAATATAATACTACCAAAGTTAATTTACAGTTTTAATGATATAGCATTCAAACTGCCCAAATAATACTTTATAGAACTCCATAAATTAATAAGAAGATTCATTTGGAGTGGTAAAAGATTTAGCATATCAAGAACTATGAAAAATGGTAGGGATAAAGGGAGAATACACACTACATCACAAGGCAGCAGTTAGAAAAACCAGGCAGCAGTCAATAAAACCATTTGAAATGGGTTTAAAAATGGAGAAATATAGCCATGGAACAGACTAGACAAAGAACAACCAGAAATGATGAGATTCAGTAGTGCAATGTTCAATAAACAGTAACACAAATTCCTTAGGAAAGAATTCTCTATTTGGTACAAACTACTGGGAAAACTGAAATGCAGTTTGGCAGAAATTAGGTTTAGAACAACACCTGACAAAATATTTCTTTTTTAAAAAACTTATTTGTTTTAAATTTTACAAATTTCCCCCAGTCTCATTTCCCTCCCCGTACACCCCACAGAAGACAGTTTGTTAGTGACATCATATTTCACAATGCATTCTAAATGACTTTGGACTGTAATATTTAAGATCATAATAGAAAAAAAAATAAGGTAAGTGCAGACCACTGTTATACAAATAGCTACAATGTAGAAAGAATAGTTACAAAATAATTTTTTAAATGTTGCAAAATTGCAAAGAATTAGAGAGATCCTAAAGAAGAGTTATGTAAAGCTATTCCTCCCCATTCCTCTCCAATCCCTGAGGTGGGAATTTCAGGGAGGTGGAATACTTAAATATTTTTCAGACTTTTTTGGGTATTGATTAGTTTTGTTGATTCATTTTTTTCTCCCTCATTTTCCGTTAAAAAATCTTTTTTATTTGGCATGGCTTTGTATGGGGGTTAGGTGGGTAGGAAGACAAGAGAAACTTTGTATGAAGAAAAGATATTAATAATTTTCTTAAATTAACAAGTGGAGATTTATTTAGCTATAGAAGAATATTCAATACAAGGATATACATTGAGGATGCCTCTGAGTTGATTGATCTGAGTGAACTTCCTTTGCCCTAGTTATTATCTTTTAGAAATTTAAGTCAGTAGTCTGAACCTTTAATCCCTTGAGGCAATCAAGTCTCAAGTATAGCATTTTAGGGAAAAATCAGGCTAAATTGAGTAATAATAAATAACTATGATAAATAATGGGCATAGATGTTCAAATCTGTTTTTGTTCTTGTTTTTTTTTGCCAAAGTCAAATTTTTTTGCACTGCAAATGTCAAAACAAAATAATTGAGAATTGATAAGCAAGATGATAAAAAGAGAATACTGAGTTGTTCTTAAAAAAATCAAGTCACCTAACTCAAAGAATTATATCCTTGAATACTGAAAGAACTGTCAGATATGCTGAACCACTCAATAATATTAGGAGAGTTATTACATGATTGGAGAAGTACAAATATTCTGATTTTCAAAATAGGGAAGAGACTGCAAACTATAAGGTCAATAAACATAACTTTTTTTTTGGATAGACAATATGGATAGAGTGCTAGACAAGTAGTCAGGTAGACATAGGCTTGAATTCTGCCTCAAGTACTTATTTGCAATGTAGCAGCATGGCTGCATGGTATAGTGGAAAGTACTGAAACTGAACTGAGAGATCCTGGGTTCAAATCCCACCCCCATCACTTACTTCTTGTGTGTACTTAAAGACATCTAACTTTCCTGGACCCCAGTTTCTTATCTATAAAATGAGAGGTTTGAATTAGATGATCCTTTCTAGCTTTAAGATCTATGAGCCTATAAATCTATGACTCTATAAAAGTCATTTAACCTCTCTGGGCCTCAATGACCTCCGCCATTAAATGAACTTGATGCCCTCTAAGATTCCTTCCAGCTTTAAGTCTATAAGACTATAAGATTGTCTTGGATTCCTCAGAAAATTTTAGAACAGATCATTCATGATTCTTGGGGAACCTTCGGAAAGGAAATTGATTATTTCAATGAGCCAGCCTGGTTTCATCAAAAACATGTCATGCCAGACTAACTTCATTTTCTTTTTTGTTTTACAAAGTTACTAAACATTTTAGCTGATATAATTTACCTAGATTTTAGCAGAGCTTTTGACATTATCTCAGATTACTTTTGTGGGGAGAATGGAATGATATGTAGTAGACAATAATGCAACTAGATGGACTCAAGTTATTGGATGGTCAGATTCCATTGCGAATTGTTCATCTGGAACATGAAGGAATTTCTAGTAGAATACCTCAAGGATATCGGTATGACTCTGTGCTGTTTAATATTTTTATCTGTAGCATCTTATCTGCTGATAGGAAATATTGCTTTTTGCCAGCTGGAAGAAAGTTTTGAAGGCTCATGGTAATTAGAAGCCATGTAGTACTTGCTAAGACAAACTCAGCTTTTCACACAAATAAAGCCAGGTCTAAACAACCGGAAAAATATCCATTGCTCATAGACAAGTTGAAGCAATATAATAAAAATGACAAATCTACCAAAATTTATTTACTTATTCAGTGCCAGACCAATCAAATTACCCAAAATTATTTTATAGAACTAGGAAAAATTATAACAAAATTCATCTGGAAGAACAAAAAGTAAAGAATATAAATGAATTAATAAAAAAAATGCAAAGGAAGGTGGCCCAGCCAATACCAGATTTCAAACTAAGTTATAAAGCAGTAATCATTAAAACTCTGTTACTGACTAAAAGTAGAGTGGTGAATCAGTGGAATACATTAGGTAAACAAGATACAATAGTAAATGACCATAGTAATCAAGTATTTGATAAATCCAAAGAACTTACTATTTGAAAAAAATTGCTGGGAAAACTGGAAAATAGTATGACTGAAACTAGGTATAGACCAACATTTTTCACTATATAATATAAGGTAAAAATGGGTACATAATTTAGATATAAAGACTAATACTCCTAAGCAAATTAGGAGAGTAAGAAATAATTTATCTGTCAGATCTATGGGATGAGGAAAAATTTTTGTTAGATAATTTTGATCAGATTAAAAGGTCTTCACAAATAAAACCAATGCAATCAAGATTAGAAGGAAAACTGAAAACTGGGAAAAAATTTTTACAATAATTTATTAATTAGCTTAGCCAAGCAATCAATAAATTGATGGTCAGAGGGTTTCTCTTAGCAACCAAAGTTGCCAAAGTAGACCCTGAAAATCTTCTGAAAAGTGACATCTCTGTCAGGTGAAAATCATTCACATTTGGTGAAGAGGTGGGTTAAAAGTCTTCAACTCCTCCTACTGAAGACATGGCTTGATCCTGAGACTCAACAACTTCAAGACATTTGGGAAAGGGGAAGCCATCACTAGCTAGTTTTCACTTTCACTCATTGAGTTATCCTAAACTCTAATGGAGGAGATCAAGGACAGGAGTTTATTCCTTCAGGGCAGGGACTTGCACAGACTGAATTCTATTTATACTTTAAACATAAATTAGATCTCCTAGTTGATTTGGGTTCCCCCAAATTTCCAAGCAGGTAACTTGAGGTTTAGGAGCAATCTCATCAGGCAGCCATGCCCTTCAGAGACTGATTGACCTTAACAGAGGAGTTGGATTTTTAACAGAAATAAAAGGAAAAGTGTGGATCACAAATTAATAATTAATTATTAGCATAATTGTATATATGATAATAATTTCTTTCATTAGTAAGTAGCTGAGATCAGATTTGAACTCATATTTTCCTGATTCTTGACTCAGTACTCTATCCACTATGCCACCTAGTTGCCCATAATTAGAACTGAATACAATTTAAACTTTGTTAGTGTACACAGAATTGTGTAACAGAAGACAGTTCTAGGAAAATGTAGTCAGTCCTCTGGTTAGTCATACTGTAAAGTTATAATTTGGTAGTTTGATGAGTCTAGTACTGACTAAGTAAATTAGTTTAGGTAGTCTTGTAATTGGAGTTTCCCTTGGGAGATCATGTCACTGTCCTTCATCCATTTAGCTATATCTTCTCCCTTCATCCTTGGAATCCTATTTGTATTAACAGCCATATTTATTCTGGCAACCATCAGAAAGGTGGTGGTATTTTTGACAGTAACAAGGAAATTTGGAAGAGAGATGAGTCATAGGGAAAAGTTAAGGAGTCTATTCTGGACATGTTGAATTTGAGATACAAATAGGAACTCCTTTTCAAAAAACCTGAGCAAACCCTTAGAACTGGCCCATCTCTCTATATATATTTTGAATAGACACTGCAATGAAATTAAACTGTTTTTTTTTTTGTTGCAAGGCAATAGGGTTAAGTGATTTGCCCAAGATCACACAGTTAGGTAATTATTAAATGGCTGAGGCTGGATTTGAACTTGGGTCCTCCTGACTCCAGGGGCAGTGCTCTATCCACTGTGCCATCTAGCTGCCCCAGAAATTAAACATTTAAAAAAATTACTGACCCTAGAGAAATACAGGATTAAAATAATTTTGATTTACTCATTCTTACGTTCATGTGAGAAATGAGCTTTTTCACTCTAAAAAAGGAAGTGGATTAGTCACTGCATGATTAGTCAAAGAGAAAATGTCAAAATACAGACAGAGGTCATAGAATTGAGGAAGTAGGCATATAAACCTCAATGGGTTAGGGAAATTTCCCCTTTCTAATGAACTGCTTTAAAATCATAAATATGCAGCAAAAATGTACTGATCTTACATTCTTTTTATGATTTTAACATTTTATTTGTTTTTAATTATATACAATAGTAATATGTACCCATCATTTTTTGCAAGGCTCTAAATTCTACAATATTTACCCCCTCCTCCTTTCCCCCCTTGAAGGCTGTCTGACAGTCTCTACATTGTTTCCATGCCATACATTGATGTAAATTGAATGCTGTAAGTGTAAACATTCATACCTAAACATAAACCCCTTCCCTCCCAAGAAGATGGGAAACCTCAAGGATAGAGAGAGAGAGAGAAAAAAAATGTACTTTAGTCTGTGTTCAGATTTCAACGGCTCTGTCTCTGGGGTGAGTTGCTTTCCCTATCATAAGTCCACCAGAGAAGTTGCTTCAATATTTTCCCCTCAGTTGCTATTACTAGCTGTACCTCCACTCTATTTCTCCCCACTCTCATTTATTCTATTCTCCCTCTCTCTCCTCATCTTGGTCCTGTCCAAAAGAGTGTTGCATCTGAGTACACTCTCCCTCGATCTTCCCTCTCTTCTATCACCTATTCCCCCCTACCCTACCCCCATTCCCCCTCATCCCATCCCTGTCCTCCCATCCTTCTCCAGGGCAAGACAGATTTCCTCACCCTATTAAGTGTTCATGTTATTTCAAATGAGAAAGTTCATATGAGTTATCAATATCTTCTTCCTATGCAGTAATACAAACAGTTCAACATCATCAAGTTCCTCATAGTTAGTTCCTCTTTTCCACTCCCTCTATGGTTCACCAGCGTCCTGTACTTGGAGATCAAACTTTCTGTTCAGCTCTGGTCATCTTGTTGTCATCTTGAAAGTCCCCTGTTTCATTGAAAATCCATCTTATCCCCTGAAAGAGGATGTTCAGTTTTTCTGGGTAGTTGATTCTCAGTTGTAAACCAAGATCTTTTGCCTTCCAGAATATCATATTCCAATCCCTATGAGCCCTTAATGTAGATGCTACCAGATCCTGTGTAATCCTGACTATGGAGCCTCGGTAGCTGAATTGTTTGTTTCTGGAAGCTTTTAGAATTTTCTCTTTGATTTAGGAGTTTTGGAATTTGGCTATAATATTCCTGGAAGATTTTCTTTTGGGATCTCTTTCAGGGTGAATTCTCTCGATTTCTATTTTACCCTTTGCTTCTAGGATCTCAGGGCAATTTTGCTGTATTATTTCTTGATAAATGAAATCTAGGTTCTTCTCCTGGTTGTGGCTTTCAGATAGCCCCCAAAATTTTAAATTATTTCTTCTGGATCTGTTTTTGAGGTCAGTTGTTTTTCCAATGAGATATTTCACATTTTCTTCTACTTTTTGGCTTTTTTGGAAGAGTTTTATTTCTTCCTGCTTTCTTGCAAAGTCATCAGCTTCCTTTAGGTCCATTTTGCATTTGAAGGACTTATTTTCTTTAGAGAGCTTTTTTAATCTCCTTTTCCAGCTGGCCAATTCTGCTTTTTAAGGGATTCTTTTCATTTGTTTTGCTTTTTCCATTAGGCCTAAACTGGTTCTTAACTTATTATTTTCTTCAGTATCTTTTGTATTTCTTTCACCAAGCTGTTGATTTGGTTTTCATGATTTTTCTGCATTGCTCTCATTTCTCCTCCCAATTTTTCCTCCATCTCCCTTAATTGCTTTTCAAAGTCTTTTTTGAGCTCAACCACAGTCTGAGCCCATTTTCTTTTTCTCTTGGAGGTTTTGGATATGGAAACTTCTATTTTGTCATCATCTGAGTATGTGTTTTGATCTTCCATAGGACTGAAGTAATTCTCTATGGTCAGATCCTTCTTTTTCTGTTGTTTACTCATTTCCTCAATCCAAGACTAATTTACAGCACTTCCAAGGCTTTGGGGTTGTTTTTTTTTTTTGGACACCCCACTGGGACCTCTATTCTTCCAAGATCTCATGCTCTCTAGCTTGTGCTTTGACTTGTAGATGACCACAGCACTTGCAGGATCCAGCTAACTTGGTATGGAAGCACAAACTGCAACCTGTGTCTAAGTGTTGGCAAACAGCAGAGTTCTACCCTCAGGGAGAGCAGAGAAATCTCTGCAGACTTCCCTTACCGTCTCTGGGGGTGCAGGCTGCTTTCTCCTGTCTCATTTCCTTGCAGGTTCTGCAGCCAGTGCTCCTCACTCCAAGCTCACCCAGGTGCAGCAGAGTTCTCTCACTGCCCCTTCAAGCTGTTGTGGGTGATCTCTGGGCTGGGCTTTGCTGGCCTGGGCTTGGCTGTGCTGTGCTTTCTTTCCAACCCCTGGTCCTGGTGAAGCACACCTTTCCAGTGGAACTTCTAAGTTATCTTGGACTGGGAAAATGTATCACTCAGTCTTTCTGTGGGTTCTGCCCCTCTAAATTTTGGCTAGAGCCAACCTTTCTTTGTTTTTATGGGGTTTGGGGGGTCAGAGTTGTTGGGGAATGCTGCCTTTGTGCCACCATCTTGGCTCTGCCCCTCTGATCTTACATTATTAAAGATGGCCTTTAAAATGACATTAACAGTACTCTTGGGATGTTATGGATAGATGGAAGAAGATATTATTATTATACCATTCTATATTATCTCTTTTTCTCAGTAATATAAGGAGGAAAAATCTTGATTGTGAAGTTCACATTGTTTCTTGGTCAGTGCTTAACTATCACATTAGTTGATATTTATAATTTGAGGTTTACAAAGTACACACACACACACACATTTAATTTCTACAATATCTCTATGCTGTATTTGAGTAGTTATCAATATTTTATAGATGAAGCAGCTAGGTGGAGTAGTAGTAGATAGAGCACTGGACTTGGAATCAGGAAAATTCATCATGTGTTCAACTCTGGCTGCAGACACTTACTACTAATAAGTATGGGATCTGAGCAAGTCACTTATCCTTATTTTCCATACAATATTCACATGACTATTCGCTGCTGGGGGAGGGGAAGAATTACATAACTTAAAAATACACATATGCATTTGGATGAATGTTGAAAAACTTTTTTTTTTTTTAGATTTTGGCAAGGCAAATGGGGTTAAGTGGCTTGCCCAAGGCCACACAGCTAGGTAATTATTAAGTGTTTGAGACCAGATTTGAACCCAGGTACTCCAGGGCTGGTGCTTTATCCACTGCACCACCTAGCCACCCCGAAAAACTTTCATAACGTGTATTTGGAAAAATAAAATATAAATAAAAAAACTGGTTTTCTTTAGTTTCTTCATCTATAAAATAGAGAAGGAAATAGTAAACTACTTCAGGATCTTTGTCAAGAAATCTCCAAATGGAGTTTTGAAGAGGGAAATACAAACTGAACAAGAAAAAACATTTTATAGATGAGTTCCAAATAATTCAGATTAAATGATTGGTCCAATGATACATGGCAAGAAAGTATCAGTGAGGTAGAATTCAAGGCCAGGTTTTCTGCCTTCAGATCAGTGTTTTTCCATTATAAAGATGTGATTGCTACAAAGGAATGAATTGCTTCATGATTACAGTTTTATCCATAGGATTTAAATGCCAAGTTAGAACCCCAGTTTTAATTCAGAGAAAATCAAATATATAAACAAGCATCTTCAGTATTGAGAGACAATATGACATCATGAAAATGGTCAAAAGATTTGGGGTCAGAATATCTGGATTAGAATCTGACATGATGATGTTTGTCCTTCATTCTCAAAAAAGAATTCTTACATGAAAACTATCAGCATATAGATGTTTGAATCCAATTCTTACAGTACTAAAATAACTCATTGTTACAATGATGAGGCATTTTGAGAAGTATATTAACGTATTTGAATCAATGTAACCATTAACTTGTGCTTCTTTATAGAAGTTGAAAGCATTATTGTTGCTGATATATTAGTTAGAGACTCAATATAGAAAAAAATATCATTTCAGAAGTAGAAAACTATGTGTTAGTTATAGAGTTCTGGTAGTTTTTCCAGTGCTGTGACTTCCATGGACTGGGTTTCTTTATCTGTTACAATGGCACACTAGCATATTAGGAAAAACTTGTAGGCTTTCAGAATTCAAATTGAAAAAATAAATAGCATGTGAGTTTCTTCAATACAGTGCTTGAAATATAACCCTTGGGAGGCAGCTAAATGGCACTGTGAATAGAGCACTGGCCCTGGAGTCAGGAGTTCAGTTAGTTCAAATCAGACCTCAGACACAATAATAATTGGCTAGCTATGTGATTTGGGGCAATTCACTCTTAACCCCATTTCCTTAAATAAATAAAAAATTAAAAAAAAAATTTAAACCCTTGCATAAAAGGAGTTGCTTCAAAAGTAACTAGGTTAAACTCACATGAAAGCTCTGATAACCTCCATATTGTTCTCTTCCCCACCCTACTAATTTCCAGTGCTGGTTATCACTTCTTTCATGTGCTAACAATATGTTTCTTTTTTTATCCATGTATAAATACTTGAGATTTGAGTTCAAAACCACTCACACTAATGCTTTGGTGCCCCATTCACTGAATTTAACCTCTTGTTTAGATCAATCTAGATTTAAATGATCTAAAAATATAATAATAAGAAAAATCATGATAACATAAAATGCATCCAATGTAATCATTGTCTCAAAGCACCTCCTCCTATGCCTATGTAGCAGGATATAGGAGATCTATATCTGCCCTATGAATAGGAAACTTCCTAGATTCAAATCACTGGAGAATTGTGATTCAGCGATAATCTTACTCCTCCCATTCCTAAAGGTCAGGGTGAGAAGAAGTGATATAAAAGGAGCAAGAGGCAAACACTTCAAATCAAGGTGAGTTTCTTGGGGGACTCATAGCTTTCAATGTGAGGGAAATGGCAGGAGAGTAAAAATTGACTACGTGGACAAGGACTGTGTGACCAGGTTATACAGGAATTATGCATGGGGAGAAGATTCAGAGTTGCCAGAATAGTTTATACCGATAAGAGCTAGGGATTCCTCAGTTTCCATCCTTTTCTTCATGCCTACCCTTTCCCTCTTTGGGGTAAGAAATGAGCTTGTTTTTCCCAATATTTGTTTCTTTTGAAAATATTTCATTTTTATTTTTCAATTTTTAATATCATTAAAATTTTGAGAACTAAATTCTCTTCCTTCCTCTCTCCCTTCTCCCCGTTTTGAGAAGGCAAGCAATTTGATTTTACATATACAGTCACACAAAACATTTTTATGTTAATTATGTTGTGAAAGAAAACACAGAGATCATCAAAGAGATCATCAAAAAAGGGAAAAGGACCAACATGTACATAATATTTATAGCAGTTTTTTTTGTGGTGGTGATTAATTGGAAATTGAGGGATGCCCATTAATTGGGGAATGACTGAACAAATTGTGGTATTTGAATGTGATGGAATATTATTGTTCTGTAAGAAATGACAAGCAAGTTGACTTCAGAAAAATCTGGAAAGATTTAAATGAACTGATGCTGAGTGAAGTCAACAGAATCAGAAGAACATTGTGTGAGGATCAATTATGGTGGGTTTAGCTCTTCATAGAAATACAGTGATCCAAGATGATTCTAATGGAAAATGTCATCTACATCCAGAGAAAAAACTATGGAGTCTGAATTCAGATCAAAGCATATACTATTTTTAATTTGTTTTTTGATTTTTCCTTTTCATGGTTTTCCCCTTTCATTTTGATTTTTCTTTCACAACATGACTAATATGGAAATATGTTTAACATGACTGTGTAGGTATAACCTGCATCAAATTGCTTGCCATCTTGGGAGTGGGGGAAGGGAGAGAGAAAAAATTTGGAACTCAAAATCTTACAAAAATGAATGTTGAGAGTTATCTTTACATTTAATTGGGGAAAAATATCATTAACAGAAAAAACCCTTCCCCAAAGACTGCCCCCCCAAAAGAAAACACGAACCTCAACAAAGAAAAAAGTATTTAAAAAGTATACTTCAATTTGCATTCAGATTCCATCAGTTTTTTCCTCCAATTGTAACTTTTTTCATCATGAGTCCTTCAGAATTTTTTCAGATCATTGTCTTATTGAAAATAGTTGTCATTTTTAGTTGATCATTATACAATATTGCTGGTATTGTGTACAATGTTCTCCTGGTTCTGATCACTTCATTTTGCATCAGTTTATGTAAATCTTTCCAGGTTTTTCTGAAATTATCCTACTTGTCATTCCTTATAGTGTAATAGTATTCCACACAATCAAACACCACAACAATCATTCCTCAATTGATGGTTATCTCCTCAATTTTCAATTCTTTGCCACTCCCAAATATTTTTGTATATATAGGTCCTTTCTTTTTTGTTTTTAAAAAAATTTTTTTGGGATATAGACCTAGTAGTAGTACTGCTGAGTCCAGTAAAGATATCAGGTCCAAATTCCCTTTCATTTCATATGCATTTTCCAAGGTAAGTTAAATAAATTCCTTGAATAAAAAAAATACTGTACCCATTATAGTTGAGCTGAACTTTGAACTAAGTTGAGAGATGTAGAACCATGACTTAAGCAGTTATAGGATAAATTTGATGCAGATTAATCTTAGTCTTCTCAGGTGGAGGACTGATCTCCTGATCTGTATTTTGTCTTCGACTTTTGAGTGGTCAGCTAAGTCTGGTGTCTTTGTCCCAGTATAGATTATTTTACAATCTCTCAGACTTTTATTATGACTTTCAACTTCAAGTATCAGTTATCACCAATGTATATTAATGTCCATTAAAATATGATTTATCCAGTCTCACAAATTTTTGTATTATTGACCCATAGTACTAATATTTGAACAATGTATTAAATTTAATGTTAAATTTAAATGTATTAAATGTTCAGTCTTATATAATGGACTCTTTAAATCAGTATTCCTAAAGACCTTCAAAACATGGAGATAGCCTTAGGGGTTAAATTGATGAAATTAAGAAGGCAAGTGAGAAATATATATATATACTTTTATTTTCTCTTCTGGAGATATCAGACTTTTAGCTCTGCCTTTGCCATAGCACGATATGAAATATTGTCTTTGATTTTGGACAACCTAGTTTAGAAGAATACTGGCAATTTGAAAGTGTCCAATGGAAAGTTATCAGGCTGGTGAAAGATTTTGAGTCTGTTATATGAGGATCAATTGAAGAAACTGGGTATGTTCATCATGGAGAAGACTCAGCAGGGAACAAGACAGCTGTCTTCAAGTATTTGAAAGTATCTGATATTGTTTCACTGTCTAGGGTTCTTTTTAGTACAATGCAATGTTTTCTCAATTTTTATTTGAAATAAGTTTGATAACAAATCCTGCTTTCTTGATTTGCTTGATATATATAATAAATTTTGTTCGTCTATTATTTCTGTGTTTTTTTATGAACACAAAATTTATTATATATCAAGCAAATCTTTGGTGGGTCACCTTTTAAATTTACCTTATTGAACCCCTTTGTCCTTCATTCTAATACCCATCTTTAAAATTATAACTTACAAATGAGTAAATTAATTTCATTAATCTTGTCTTTTTACTTTTCTTGTATTTCTGTTGTATTTGCAAGTCAAATAATATGCCTACTTGTTTGATTTTTCAGGAATGCTTCCCATGCCTCTTTCAGTTGGTCAGATTTTTTTCATTGATAAACTCAGATTTGCATATTTTTTTGTCTTTTGAGTTTGTGAAAAGTCAAGTCACATGAACAAATATTTATTGAGGACTTATTATGTATTAAATACTAAACTAATTCCTGGGAATACAAAAGCAGTGGAAAAACAACCCCTGTCCTCAATTTAATTGGGGAGATAACATATAAAGTACTATGTACAAACAAAGTCTATACAAAGAACAGACTAATTCTATCATCTGAATTAACCCTTCTTTTAAAAAGTCTTTCTTTTGGTTGCTTACAAAACTTGTTATTGAAGTTATGATATTTAATAACTATATGATTTGGATGTTTTTTTATTGATATTTATTTTAAAAGCTGCTTTATGTGTAGAGATCGAATTTCAGACCTAAATTACTAGTTTCTTAAGTGTCTCATTTTTCTTTTGAACCATTTTGGTTTTTTTGTTATTGTTCCATGGTGTCTAGGGAGTTCATAGGTTTCTCCCTTTCATTAGGTAAAATTCCTACATTGTCTTTCATATTCTATTTGTTGAAGTGCTTTGGTTTTTTTTTGAGGTTTTACTTATTCTTCTATTTTCTGATTGTCATTAGTTTGTCTGCTTATGAACTAGTTTTTTAAATTCAGTCTCTCTTGATCTTTTTTCTTGCATTGTATTCCTGACTTCAATATTGTTATTCTGCTTCACACTTTCTAGCTTCTATACTTTCCATTGACAATTATGCCCCTTCTCATGATGAGGCTGTGAGGTTCTGGCTCCTGTTGTAAGAAATCTTGAGTGGAGGAAGAGGATTTCCAGTCCCATTTCTTCAGATCTATCCCTTATTTCCTTCCTTGTTACATTCTTAGTTTATAAGCATTACTATATATTCCATCCTGCTCAAGTGCCCTGCTCTGCCCCCTCCAGTCACTTTCAACTTACTTCCAGTGACTGGGCAAACTCAGTCTATCACTTCTTGTAGGGTCAGGGGTGAGGAATAGAGCAATTAATGCCACTTGGGGATCCCTACAATTGAGCCTTATGTCAAAAGGCCATAGGTTTGCTTGTGTTCATGCAGCGGGGTGGTAAGGAGACTGAATTGGAGCTCTTCTTGTGGATTCAGCTGTAGCTACTCTATATATATAGTACAGAATTTCCTTCTTTAAAAGAAACTTGAAAGGTTTTAGGGTTGAAGTTTGTAGAACCCTGTCTTTTTTTCTGGTCTCATGTTATCTTCCAATTTTTTTCTTTTAAAAATAAAATTAAATGCCTAGAATATATTGAAAATAAAGTCAAAAGATTTTTGTCCTCCACACTCCAACAAAGCATAAACATTTATCATGTTTCTCAACCAATTTTTTATTAACTTTAATTTCCTCATGTTTAAAACATAGACAATAACACTTTGTTCAAAAAGGTGAAACTCTTTCAGCATCTGATGCAAGAATTCCATAGCTATTTTTTTTCTAGTCTTATTTAAATATCAAAGATCCTGCTAACCTCTCATAATCTAGTTTTGGATATATTTGGAATGTATCACTTCTTTGACTCAGCACTATTTTACTGGCTCTTAGTATTAAAAAAAGACCTATCAATTCTTGATTTATATTTGACTCAAAAGGAACGATGTGAACCATGCAGATTGCCAATATCTATGACTTCAGATTATTCTGATTTATGTCCTAAAACACATACTTATTCATCATTTCAGATGAGGCCTCATGTGAAATAGAAAGAACAATACTTCAAGTACTCCAAGAATCGGAATATTGAATGCTAATACCAATTTTGCCATTAACTTTAAATAATCTCTAGGGACTTCCTTTTTTGTAAAATGGTGGGGAGATTAATTAGAAAGTTAGAAATTGGGGGCAGCTAGGTGGCGCAATGGATAAAGCACCAACCCTGGAGTCAGGAGGAACTGAGTTCAAATCAGACCTCAGACATCTAATAATTACCTAACTGTGTGGCCTCCTGCAAGTCACTTAACCCCATTGCCTTAAATAAAAAAGTTAGAAATTAGAAGTCACTAATTTCATTAATTTTATGATACTGATGGAACATGCAATAAAGGACCTAATGGATGGCAGAATTAAGAAAACATACAGGTCCCCTTCTTATCCCCCTCTCTATAAACATCTTTTTTTTTTTTTGTTGTTGCTTAGGGGAAGGATTGTCATTTCACTGACATGGAATATTGTTTTAAAACTTGAAATCCCCAGTTCTCAAACTTTCTCCCAAGGATCCTTTTAAGATTGACAATTTTCTAGAGCTCCTCTAAATTTTAATATCCCTATTTTCTCCTCTCTCACAAAGTTAATATTTCTTTGCAGCCTTAGGGGTGAAGCCTATTTCTTCATCCAGTAGAAACAATATATTGTGCTTTTAAAAAAGAGCAAATACAGCCAAAATTGCTAAGTATGACTATTCTTCCATGACTATACACCATTGGTGCTCTTGGCTATTAGAATGCCCCAGTCCATTCTCCTAAGTCATTTCAGGCATTTATAGGCCTCTAGTAATTTACAGGATAAACCCAGCAATCTCAATGAAGTTAAAATCAATTTGGTTTGTATCACTGAGAAGAAGTTGCCTTTATCTAACAAGGTGAACCAAATGTGTCTCAGAGAAACACCAAGTGATGCAAAAGTGGCTTCTGATGAAGAGTTCATCAGAATGGATATGTATTTCTTTGCAATTCAGAATGGAATATATATACCTAAAGTAAATTATAAGTTGTCTTCTCATATTTTAGCAAACTAAGTTATACATTCAAGTAGTTCCAGGGCCCTCTGGGGAGTAAACATGTAGCATGTGAACATTATCAATAAAAAAACATTTATTAAAAACTGGTTATGTGCCAGGCAGTTTGCTGGCACATATAAGACAACACAATAAAACAGTTTCTGCCCAAAGAAGCTTATATTTTGTAGCAAATTATATGTACAATATATACGAAAGTATATGAAAAATAAGTCTATACAAAATGTATATATATATATATATATACAATAAATTTATACCAGGGAAGTTTCAAGTTAAAATTAGTTCTCTTTAAGTACTCAAAATGGCTATGGAGTCTTCGGAACTGGTCTGTGCTCTAATATAGGCCTAAGAAATCTTGTAATCCGAGTAGCTAGAAAAAGGAAAAAATGCTGCCTTACTTTCCAAGGGGCTAGGCTAAATGATTTCCTGAGGTTGCTTCAGAAATGCAGGCCCAGTCAATGCTATCTGGACTGTTTCCCAACACTTCATATGGGGGCAGCAGAATATGTGGAAAAATTTCCCTAACAGTCAAATTTTGGTTATCTCTATTAGCAGAGAAGTGACATGGGATAATGTTAAGAGTAGACACCACAGAAATAATTTATTAGGAATGAACAATTTTTAAAAAAATAAACCTGGGGGCAGTTAGGTGGCACAGTGGATAGAGCACTTGCCCTTGGAGTCAGGGGAACCTGAGTTCAAAACTGGTCTCAGAAACTTAACAATTACCTGGCTGAGTGATCTTGGGCAAGTCACTTAACTCTACTGCCTTAAATAAATAAAAATTAAAAAAATAGGCTTGCATTTTCCTTAGGCTAATACAAAAAGTACTTTTCTTGAGCATGTTCATTGGCTGAAGAGTAGAGGGAAATGGCCTGAAAATTGTGGTGTAGCAGACAGAAGCCACCTTATATCTAAAAAGAGGAAGCAGTTAATTTAATAAAAGATCAAGCAATATGCTAATCATATTATTTTTCTTTAACTGGAGTAATTTCCTAACAACTGAAAATTTTAATCTTTGAAATACATTACTTGTTACTTAGACTACCTAAGGCAAATCACACATTTTGGGGACAGGTTTCCTCCACTATGAAACAAGGTGGTTAGCTAGCTTCTGCCAGTTCTAAATCTGATATAGTCCTATTCTATTTCTTCCTTTTGATCCTATAGTTCTATCTTCAGTATCATGGAATAATGAAGATTTCTACAGAGGTAGCAAAACATTTCAGAAAAAAATTCTGGTCTTAAAGAGACTGAAAAGCTAGGTTTGAATCCTGCTTTATACTTGATACTATGCTATGACACAGGGAGGTCACTTAATTTCTCACAGCCTAAAATCTTAACTAACTTTATCTGTAAGTTTGTTAAATAGAAATATTAATACTTGTACTGGCTAGTTCACAGGCCTCAAAGCATGATATAAATCTGAGTTATTATCATTGGTGTCTCCATAGATTCACTAATAAACTTTGAAAAGTATTTTTCTGAGTAAATAATCCATATTCTTGTCATTTTAGGCATATAAAATCCAATAAAAAGTTATAACTCTAGTAAATTAATAACCAAGACAGAAATATGGACTAGAAATAGACTTCAGCTGACTTGTCAGAAAAAGGAAAAAATGCTGCCTTACTTTCCAAGGGGCTGGGCTAAATGATTTCCTGAGGTTGCTTCAGAAAGCTATGATTCTTATTATAAAGATACTGAAAGGATGTTAAAGGATGTTTAAAGAAGTTAAATACAAAGTCAGGGGATATTCAACTTGAGAATTCCAGTCTTGGGGTTCAAAAGACTTTCTTTTTCTGCTACTTAAGGCTATTTTAAAACAAAACAAAACACTGATTTTAACTGGCTCCCAATGAAACTGGGTAGAGAAGACTGATGGCATGCTATTTAGAGTTTTTCCTCAGTAGTCTTCCTAGATGACTGTCTTAGAAGTAGAAAAGAGCAGTTAAAAAAGATTTTGCCTTATTACTCATTCAAAAGTTACATTTCTCTTCTGAAAGTTAAGACAATTTAATATTAAATAAAAAAGATAACTATTTGACCACAACATGATAAGCAGCATAATGAATACAGTGAATATCTTGAGCCATAAAATAACAAACAGTAATATTTAGAAGTCATTTAAAGAGGCAGGTGTCCAACTTCTGGATATAACTTAAAAGACAGAACCTTGAAGACATTTTTATTAAGAGGAGCAATATATTTCATAGTTATACATCTTTAAATGCCAGGAGTTTTACTTTTAAATAGAAAAGTATTAAGAATTTGGGGGGTTTAAAATCTAAGGTTAGACTCCCAGTATTTATTGTTGCATAGTTTCCTGTTGTGTTTCTTCAATCATTTTACTGTTACTGGTTTCATCCTCATTGGAACAGTTTCCTGAATCATGATTGTCTTGCTTCCTGCAAATATCATTTTTATTTGTTTCTTCTAACAAAATGATATTTATTTTTTCAATTATACAACTTTCTGTTTGCTCTTCTGAAGTGACAAGAAGATTTTTCAATGGCTTATCAGAGAAATCCTAATAAAGAAAATGAACAGGAAAAAAATTTAACATTATTGAGTTAATATGGTTTTTAAACATTCCTATCACTCATTTTTAGATATATAAATTCAAAAAAATCTAGAAATTTTAGTCAAATTCAAAAAATGGAGACTAGAAAGCTTTAAATTAAAAGTAATAGTCTTTGGTCTTTGTTCAAACTCCACAATTCTTTCTCTGGATCCAGATGGTATTCTCCATTGCAGATACCCCAAAATTGTGCCTGATTGTTGCACTGATGGAATGAGCAAGTCTATTAAGGTTGATCATCACCCCCATGTTGCTGTTAGGGTGTACAGTGTTTTTCTGGTTCTGCTCATCTCACTCAGCATTAATTCATGCAAATCCTTCCAGGCTTCTCTGAATTCCCATCCCTCCTGGTTTCTAACAGAACAAGTGTCCCATGACATACATATACCACAGTTTGTTAAGTCATTCCCCATCTAAAGGACATTCACTTAATTTCCAATAGAAAGTTTTAAATAATTTAGATTAAACCACTTCTTACATTTAGGATCTCAGGTAACCATAATGGAAAGGGTTGTTATTTGAAATAATAATCAGCATTCCATTTTTGATCTCTGTGTTTTCTCATATAACTTCTCTCATTCCTAGAAAAAGGTGATTTTAAACTATTACCTCTTGTGCTAAAAGCTTCTTTTGAGTCTCCTGGTACTCAGGGCTCTATGCGTCTCAAGCTGCATTTCCTAAACTGTGCAGATGTACAGATTACACAGAGGGTGGTGAGGGCAGGAATTGTTTTGTTTGGTTATTGTAGCTTAGGTTTAGTGTCTTGTTCATATTAAGGGCTTACTAAAAGTCTACTGAATTGTACTGGATCTGAGAATACAAAAATTAAAAAAAAAAGTCCTCACCCTCAAAAAACTTGCATTCTACTAAAGAAGGAGCATGATATAACCTTAGATAATGTGGAGAAGCAGCTAGGTGGCACAGTGGATAGAGCACCGGCCCTGGAGTCAGGAGTACCTGAGTTCAAACCCGGCCTCAGACACTTAATAATTACCTAGCTGTGTGGCCTTGGGCAAGCCACTTAACCCCATTTGCCTTGCCAAAAAAAAAAAAAAAGATAACGTGGGCAGCTAGTTGGCACAGTGGAGTTGGGTCTGGAGTTTGTTAGACTATTTTCATGATGTCAAATCCAGCCTCAGACACTTACTACAGGGCAAATAATTTAATTCTGTTCACCTGTTTCCTCATCTCTAAAGTAAAATAGGGAAGAAAATGGCAAACAACTCCAGTATGTCTGTCAAGAGAACCCCAAATGTGGTCTTGGAAAATTGGACAGAACTGAAATGATTTTGCAAAAACATCAAAGTATAATACAAAACATAATACAAAGGCTGTGATGGGGTAAACTAAATATCCAAATTACTTTAGGAAATTTAAGGAGGAAAAGGTCACTTTTAATCAGTTTAGAGGAGTCTTTTTTTTTGTTTTTGTTTTTTGTAAGGCAATGGGGTTAAGTGACTTGCCCAAGGTTGGAGACTGGATTTGAACTCAAGTCTTCCTGACTCCAGGACTGGTGCTCTATCCACTATGTTACCTAGCTGCCCCTAGAGAAGTCTTCATTAAAAAAAAAATATGGCATCCAAGTAGAGCTTTGAAAGAATTTTCCTTCCTAAGAAGAACTTTATGATTCTATAAGGCACAGATGAGGAAGGAAAGTGTCCAAGATCTGAGGGATGATGTTTGATGAGTAGCTAACTGAGCAAAGGACAGCTGATAACAAAACATTAGGGGTTTTAGAAACTAGCTAAGGAGATTTTATTTTGTTCTTGAAGCAAATGGAGAGTCAGTGAAGGTTTCTGAGTAGGGAAATGGCATATTCAGACAAGTCTTAAATAGACATTTTAGAAGTTCTATAAAGGATGGAATAGAGAAGGAAGACAATATAAGCAGAAAGACTTATTATAGATTATAATAATTCAGATGAAACATAATTAGAGCCTGAACTAGGCTAGTGGCAGCATGAGTAAAAAAAGAAATATCAGGACTTGGCAAATGATTTAATGTGGGAGAAGGGAGACAGAAAAGTCTGGGTAAATGGGGTATCAATAAAGGTAGAGAAATTATGAGAAAGAAAAGGTTTAAGGGGAAAGAATATGATTTAAGTTTTGGACATGTTAGATTTAAGGAGGCAGAAAGATAGACAATAGACACCTGGAAATGTGGTGCTTGAGTACAGGGAAAAGAATATTTAGGATCAGATGAAAAAAATCAAAGGAAACATAGTGGAAAAAAGATCTGGAGGACACTCATAACTAAAGGATAGGAAGATGAACTGGAGAAATAAACCAACAAGGAACACACAATTACGGGAAGAACCAAGAAAGACTAGTGTCAGAGAAGGCAACAGAGAAGAAAATGTTCAAATGGAAGAGTTAATTGATAGTGTAGACTGCTGAAAGGGAAAAGAAGGTGAAGACCAAGGAAAAACTATGGCTGTGCTCTATGTAGAATAATGTAGTCTTTTCCCTAAAATGTACTGAGAATCAATTGGGTAAAAGGACCTGAAGACTCAGGCCAATGGTATATAAATATATACAAAAAGGGAGCTTCCTGACAACTATAAAATTAAATTCAGGGCACAAAGTGATCATTTGTTTTCTTTTACAGATTTCTAACTATAGGTTATCATGTGCAACAGAAGGGCAGGGAAGCTATCCCTAAATGAATAAATAGTTTATCCTTGTTTGATGTCCTTTTCTTGCTGGGAATATCTTTCCCCTGCTATGGCTAAATAAACCCCTTTTGTTAATTCCCAGGTGTTCTAGGAGTAATTAACTTTAGTCCAATTTCAAGCCTGAGTAATCAGGTTGACTAGAATCAGGTCTGACCTATTACAGAAGTGATGAAGACATTAGCCTTGGCAATGGCAAGGGTCTCTTGTGCTCAAAGAAAGAAACAAACATTAAGAGGATGAGAGATGATTCAGGATGTGGAAGAAGGAAGATGAGCTCCAAAGATCTACTTCTCAAGGTAAGAGAACAGGTCATTTGCTGGAAATGGGGGGGGGGGGGCATAAAATTGTCTTCTTTGAGAGGAGAGATTATTTAATTTTTTTTGTATTATCAATGTCTAATATGACATCTTGTATTTAATAAGCTAGAGCTTATTAAATGTTTGCAAAATGTTTGTGAACTGAGTTGGAAGGTTTGGAATAGTTGCTGTGGAAAATGTTAGAGAAGAACAAAAATTATTGCTGTATTTCAATGAGGGCCTAGTTGAGATTAGGTAATAAGAGCTTCTTGCTGACCAATTCTACACAGATCCATCACTTATATGTTGGGGATTACCTAGGCTGGGAATGGCAAAGGATCAAGAGTGAAGAGCAGAACCTTGATGAACTAAGTATGGTCAGGTTCGAAGTGAGCAAAGAAAGGGAGATAGATTGGGGTAATGGACCAGGACAATAGTGAAAGACTAAGGAACTAGAGTTGTAAAATGTAGATAGAGGTGATTTAGCAGCTTCAAGACAATGGATAGAGGAAGTATAAGAAACCGGTGATCAACAAGGTGAATTTTAAAGGTGGCAATTAGGGATGATAGTATGTAAATAAGACTGCTCCCGTAAAGTAGAAACAGAGCTCATGGGATTTAAGAAGATTCATTAACTGGAAGGTCACTAAGGATCATTAATTATGAAGCTGATAGGGAATAGGGAAAAAAAATCTGTGTCCTTAAGTATCAAATTCATTAATGAAGGAAGATAACCTTGTTGGTATCATCAACTGACTTCCAGGACACTCTGATTTGGTTTAAAAATCAACTAATATTTGCCCAAAGCAAATGAGTATTTACAATTTTATTTTAATCACATAGTATATTTTATATTATTGATAGAGACCCAGTTGTATGCCAGCCTTTTCGTTATCATAACCATGAATACTTATTTATTATTTTCATTTCCACAACATATTTCAAAAACTTAAAATAAAAATTAAGTACCACAGATATCAATTTGTCAGAGGATTATGAAACTTTATAGCAAATCCTGATATCTTTATTATTTCTATGTATTCATCTATTATGTATTATATCATTTATATGTTTACTATTACTTAGAGGAAATGCTCAAACCAGTCTGTGAGAGTTTCTGCAATACATCTTAAATATTCTATTGAAATCTAACATCCTAATTTTTCTTGAAGGATCAAATTTTGTACATTCTTTATCCCTCCAAAATAAGAGCAAAAAAGTACTACATACCTCATCCATATTTGAAGGAAGTTTGCAAGATGGATAGAACACATATTTTACACATTTTAGTATAAGTTTTAAAGCAAATACGCTCAGTCCCAGGACAAATAAAAGACAAATGACTATAATCCAGTATTTTTGTTGTTCACCTAAAAAAAATGCAATTCAAGTAAAATAATTTACAGATAGGGAAAAAATGAGTCATACTATATCTATCTATCTATCTATCTAATTGCTGCCCTTATACCAGGAATTTTCTAATATACTATTGTAATCACCCAGTGAGCCTTCCCTTGTAGCAAATTTAATGGGTGCCTCCCTTTGCCCTTAAAAAAACCAAACCAACAAATTTATAGCATTCTATAGGGGAGCCATCTATGTAGGACTGGCTTCCAGTCTGTATTACTCATCTACTGAGAATCTCCTGGTAGGCTGCTTAACTATTAGAGTTGATAGCATTGGTACTTCACACCTAATAGAAGTTGGGGAGGATTTCAATCAGTAGCTCCCTTGGATAAAGATTTTTTTCCTAATCCTATATGATTCCAGTGGAACTGTTGCTCCTCACATAGAGTAGGAATTGAACCAGTTAGAGTGTGACTATGGTCTTTAAGTCTTCCTTTAGCAAAGATTTGTGAATTTTCAAAGGCCTAGAGAAAATGTATTTACCACATAAATTGATGCCATCCCTAGAGCAGCATTAGTTAATAGAAATGAAAAGTGCAGGCATTAGATAATTTGAATACTCTCTGGAGAAAGACATCCAAAAAGATCAGTGTAGGCTGTGTGATTAGACAGTGTCCAGTGCAGAAGTGAAAAATGAAACCACTAAAGCAGAATTGCCAAATTGTATCATGCCTTGATGAGGCAGCCTTTCAATGGACAAAAACTATGGTTAAAAGAAATTCACTTCATTAAAAGTAAGAAATTCAATTCTGTTATAACCACACTGTAAAATTTTTTTTATTTCATTTTCCCTTTTCTATGTGTAATGCAAATAGCAACCTTTCCCAAGACAGGATCGATGAGTAGGGTTGATGAGTCTATGAATATGAGAAGGCAGAACTCTTCAACTGAAAAGTGACACTTCTCCTAGCTATGAATTTAGAAAAACTATTTTGACTAGGTAAAGGACAGTGTGGTGCAGGTCCCCAGTCTTGAGACTTCAGCTGAGTATTGCCAATAGCATCTATGCTAGGCAAACAGAAACAATATTTTTTTTACCTATGAGTTATTTCTTCTTTTAAACAATATTTTTGATATAATCTTAATAGACATATCACTTAAAGTTTAATGACTTTTTTTGAGTACCATTCTAAATTACTTTCTGGAGTGATTAGAACATTTCACAGCTCCACCCCAGTACCTTGTCCTGCAGCCATCTCTGTAAAAAATTGTCTTTTTCATTTTTGTCTTCTTTGTTAACCCAGATAGTTAAAAACAGAACCTCAAAGCTGCCTTAGTTTTCATTTTTCTTATTATTAGTAAGGTGTAACATTGCTTTTTTTTTTCAAAGGTTTTTTCAAGGCAATGGTGTAAGTGGCTTGCCCAAGGCCACACAGCTGGGTAATTATTCAGTGTCTGAGGCAGGATTTGAAGGCAGGTACTCCTGACTCCAGGGCCAATGCTCTATCCACTGCTCCACCTAGCCTCCCCAAGGTATAACATTTCTAAAGATAGATGTTTATAGTTTGGGTTTTTCCTCCTGTAAACTGTCTGTTCACTCATCTTATTGGGGGAATTATCTATTGGGGGAATAGATTTTGTCCTTACATATAAAATCAGTTACTAAAACTATAGACATTAGCCCTTTATCAGAGAAATTTGCTACAAAGATTTTTCCCTAGTTAACTATTTCCTTTTTAATTACACCTGCCCTGATTTTGTTTGAAAATAAGCTTTTCAATGCTATGTAATCAATACTGTCCATTTTAACTCCTGTGATTTTCTCTATTCATTGGTCAAGAATTCCTCCCCTATCCAAAAATGTTTTGGGCTTCAATGTGACCTTTTATATCTAGGTGATGTATCCATTTGGAGTTTGTTGTGTTCTATTATGTAAATTTATTGTCTAATTCTAATTTCTGTCAAATTCCTTACCACTTTTCCCAATAGTTTTTTTTAAAATATTGAACCCTTACATTAGCAGTTAAGGTCTTTGAATTTACGAGAAAAATTCTGTTACTTTTTTCAATTTTGATGGATCTTAGTCTATCCTACTAAGCAGCTTATTTTTAAACCATTACCAAATAATTTTGATAATTACTAATTTGTTTGTAATTACTAATTTGTTTGAATATTGTTTTTTGTGGCTTTAAGAAGTTTAATTGGCAAAATTTATTGTTACATTTAGTTACATTTTCATCTTTGTAGGCATAATGAAGTGATAAGCATTGATATTTGTTTTTTATTAATGTCTTTGTTTTAAAAATATTTTATTTGTTTTTCCATCTACATGCAACAGTAGTTTTTACCAATCATTTTTTTGCAAGGTTTTACATTTTTCTCTCCCCCCCCCCCCCAACAGAAAGCAATCTGATATAGGCTCTACATTTATAGCCATGCTAAACAACCCAGGTTTTCTGACTTCAGGTTTTGTACTCAATAGTTTTAGCAATTTGATGCACTTTTTATTTTCCGTTTTATTAAATCTCTTCTTTGACTTTCAGACTTGCTATATTGGAATACTATAACGGTATTTATTTGGAGACTTCAGATTTGTTACTTTTTATATATTTTTTAAGTTGTATGCCAACTTCACTGCTGATGAAAGTTTTTAGAGAGCTATTTTTTGCTAAAACACTGTGTTGTTATATCCTAAGTTTTGATATGTTGTGTCATTATCATTTTGAAATTATCTAATGTTTCTGTGATTTCCTTTTGTATCCACAAATTCTTTAGGATTAAATTCATCTCTAATTTTCATACCTTTCTTCAAAAGTCATTTATGAAACATAATTTTTATGAGTTGTGGTTAAAAACCAATGGGCTTATGAAAATTTATTCCCTGATAAATGGTAAATTTTTATGAAGATGCCATATATAGCTGAGAATAGGCATGTTCTTTTTTATTTCTGTTCAGTAACAACTAAATAGCCATCAATTCTATTTTTTTAAAACAAATTCTATTCTTTTCCCTTAATTTAGTTTATCATATAGCATATTGCCTGGCACAAAGTTGGTACTTGATAAGTGTTTATTGATTGTTTGAAGGTCTTTCTATTTTATCATTTTGTTAATTTGGTTATATCTAAAAGGGATGCATTATAGTCCTCAAATATTAGTCTTAACAACAATTTCTTCTTGTAAGTTGCTTAACTTTTCCTTCAAGTACATAGATGCCATGCAATTCAATGATGACATTAAATACTGATATTAACTCATTTTCTATCTTGGCTTTATGTATAATGTGGTTTCTTTATCTCTTTTAAGAGAGAGAAAGAGAAACAGACAGAGGCAATGAAATAAAGTCACAGAGAGAGACAGTCAGAATAGAAAAGAAAGTTAAGAATTTGTGATTGGGTTCTGGGTGAGGGAAAGAGAAGAGGAATAGGAATAGGGGAGTCAAAGCAATCTGACAGAAACTAGGTATGGACTAATTTCCCATTGTAAGGTGATAAATTAGAGGAACAAAGAAGAAATTACCTATCATAGTTATGGGAGATAGATAAGGAAAGAGTTCATTAACAAACAAGAGATAGGGAAGATATCAAAGAAGGAAAAATGAACAATTTTGATGAAATAAAATGAAAATGTTTTTATACACACAAAATCAAATTTAGCTAAAATTAGAAGAGAAGCAGCAAATAGGTATAAATCTTTGTGGCATATTCTCTGATAAAAGTCTTATATGTATAAGACATGTAGGGAATGGACTGACATGTACAAGAATAGGAATCATTCCCCAAATAATAAATGGTCAGAGGATATGAACAGGTATTTCTTTCCTTTTCCTCCTGTCTAAGTCTCTGTTTTCTTTCATGGATTTTCATCCAGGTCAAAGCCATTAATTAATATTCCCCAAGGCTCTGTCTTGGGCCCTCTTCTCTTCTCCCTCTATTTCTCATTAGCTCCTATGGATTCAATTATCATCTTTATGTACATGATTCTTAAATCTATTCAGCTTTGACCTCTAGTCTCAAATCTCCAAGTGCTTATTAGACATCTCAAATTGGATGTCTCTTGAACATCTTAAATTTAAGATGGTCAAAACTGAAATTATTATCTTTCCCCTCAAAACTTCCCCTCTTCTGAATATTCCTAGTGCTATTAAAGCCTTTAGAATTATCCCAGTCACTGAGGCTCAAAACCTAGGTATCATTCTCAATTTCTTACATTCTCTCATTTCCCCGATCCAATCAGTTGCCAAGTCCTATTGATTCTTTCTTTCTTTCTTTCTTTCTTAGGACTGAAAATTGATTTTTAATGATAAATTACAACTTGGACACTGGGTGGGTAACAAGGACAAGAGCTGGATTGTCTATGGGCTTGCATTGTGCTGATGGTCTGCTCAGGGACTGGGGCTCTGGGACCAATGCCAGGTCTTGCTAAAAGGCTCACAGCCTTGGGAACTGGCAATCTGGGAGGGCAGCAGGGCTTTTTTTTGTTGTAGGAAAAGCAGTATGGTGACTCCTTTAAACATAATGTTGCTGCTGCTGTTGCTGCTTCTTGGTGGCCGCCTTGCTGGCCAGGTCCTTAGCCTTCTCGGTAGCTGCCAGGGCAGTTTCCTTCGCCTTTTCAGTTGCTTCCTTAGCTGTTTCAACAAGTGTCTTAGAAGGAGCTTCACCTTGCAGTTTGGCCAAGATGTACTCAAAGCCTCTGATGGTCTTGGTCACATTACTTTTGAATCTAGCTAGGCCGAACTCCTGTACAGCTCTGGAAACCCCAAACAAACTAGAGGAGACCCAGGCTTCTCTTCTGATTTCAGTCCAGCCACTGTTTTCAGGGCTCACACAGTAAACACATCTTTCCTCCACCACCATCAGCCGGGCATGGTTGATGTTCCAGGTGAAAGTGGACATGGTCTGGTTCTGTGGGTCCACGATAGAGTCCTCGAGTATGTACACTGAGTGGGCTACATTAGCAGGAAAGAAGCGCTCCGCCAGCGGGGCATCCTGTTGGTCTTGGTCAGAAGTCACCTCCCGGTGCACAATATCCTCCGTCAGCACGTTTGCTGCAGGGGTTGGGGTAGGCTGCCAGAAGGCGGCGAACACTTGGTCCCAGGAGCTCCAGAGCTTGCTCTGTCCCAACAAGTACTTCACCATTGTCCCGGTGGGGGTCGGGGCTGTGTCGGGGGGCGCAGCATGGAGGGGTGGGGGGGGACAGAAGGGTCGCTGGGGTCTCGCTCTCCGTCACCGCCCCAGAGCCGCCACGAGGGGGTGTTGGGCGGCTCGCTGATTATTTCTAACACCTCTTATATAGGACCACTCTACTTCCTCATCTCAACATTTTTACTGGCTATACCTCTCAATTGACATTCTCTCTTCATGTCTGCTTCTTGGCTTCCTTGGTTTCTTTCAGGTCTCAGCTAAAATCTCACCTTATAAAAAATAATTCCAGGGGTGGCTAGGTGGTGTAGTGGATAGAGCACCGGTCCTGGAGTCAAGAGTACCTGAGTTCAAATCTGACCTCAAACACTTAATAATGACCTAGCTGTGTGGCCTTGGGCAAGCCACTTAACCCCATTGCCTTGAAAAAAAAATTAAAAAAAAAATAATTCCCAATTTCTCTTACATTTTAATTATTTCTTTGATATACATCTTGTATGCAAATGGTTGTTTGCATCTTGCCTCCCCCGTTAGATTGTGAGCTCCTAGGGAGCAAGGATTGTTTTTTGCTTTTCTTTGTATCCCCAGAACTACTGACATAGTGTCAAAAGAAAAAATATTAATACATTTTAAAAAGAGTGGTCTTTAATCACTTCATTAAGAACAAAGCCTACTATACTAATTTTTCCTTTATTAATTTAGTAAACAGACTGGTAGATTTGAGAAATGCTGGAGACACAGTAATCCTAAATTTCAAAAAAGCATCATGATGGACTTTTTCTTTGGTGGGGAGTGAACAGCAGAGGTAAGGAGCACAGACTAAAGGGGAGGGGTGGCTAGGTGGCACAGTGGATAGAGCACCAGCCTTATAGTCAGGAGTACCTGGGTTCAAATGTGACCTCAGACACTTAATAATTACCTAGCCCTGTGGCCTTGGGCAAGTCACTTAACCCCATTGCCCTGAAAAAAAATCTAAAAAAAAAAAAGACTAAAGGGGGGGAGCTAGGTGACACAGTGGATAGAGCACCAGTCCTGTAGTCAGGGGACCTGAGTTCAAATCTGACCTCAGATACTTAATAATTACCTAGCTGTGTGGCCTTGGGCAAGTCACTTAACTTCACTGCCTTGTAAGAACCTAAAAAAGAAAAAGACTAAAAGTGGGGCTTGCTTTAAGTTTTAAAGAAGAAAGGCATCATGGTATACATATAGAGTCTTTGAGTTAGAAAGATCTGGGTTCATGTCTTACCTCTGCCATTTACTAGCTGTATAACCTTAGACAAATCACTGAGACACTTAATACTCCAGGAAACTCTATATGACTATAAATTGTAGAACAGGTCCTGGTATGCAATGGTATGGTAGAAGTTCCTAATCAAAATTTCCTACATTGACAAAGTCATCCATTTATTTGGAAAAAAAATTAAGGAGTTACATTATGTGCTCATTTAATGTGGAGTTAAGTTCACATGATGTTTTAGATGGAAGACAACAGAATGCAGCAGATCTTGTAACAAAAGAGTACTATCAGAGAGAGGCCACAGTAGGAATCTGAGTTAAAAGGTAATACCCTTGACTATATCTCTCATGCTGCCCATGTGGTCAAGATGTCGAGATAGAGGAACAAAACAGTTTAGAGGATTTAGAACTGGATGAAGTACAGTAGTCATTAATCAGCCCAATCAGCAGAGCAAGGGTGTGGGGTTGCCAAGGTGGGGGGGGAAGCCTTGAAATTCAATAAATTTAGCAGCTTTTAAGGGCAAATTAAATGTTTGAACAAATGGAGTATGAGAATATTATAAAAATCCAAGTGGCCCTTGGCAGGGAAAAAATCTTAGAGGAAGCACTCCTGTGGAATAAAGAGCAAGACAGGCTAAGAGACGAGTTTAACAAAAAGTAATGTTTACACTCATAGCATCTCAGAGTTAGATGGGATTCTTGGCTGTCATCTAGTCCAACCCATACCTGAGCAAGAATATACACTATAATTATGCCTAATGAGTAGTGATCCAGTCAATCCTTAAAGACCTCAACTGAAAGATCCCAAGCCTAACTAGGTGCATCAAGAGTGACTTTGCCTCTTTATATCTTCCAAACATTAATCCTATTTCTGCCCTATGAAGTAAAAAAAATATTCCTCTTCAAGCAATCCTATATGCTGAAAATTAGAAACAACATAACAAAGTGATAAACCAGAAATCTTAATTATACTAAGAAATATGCAAGAGATTTCAAGGAGCTTATTTGTTAAGTTGGATATTAAGAATTGAGAGGTAAAAAATATGTGGTCATTGGTTGAAATAATATAGAATCCACTATTAACTGTGGTTAACAGTAAAGTTCCAGAGGACTCAGGATGAAACATACTATTCCTTGCCAAAATAAGAGATTAACTCAGAACACAGAATGAAGCTATATTTTTGGATGTGAATAATGTGGAGATTTGTTTTGCTTTACTTACATATTTATAACTGGTTTTATTATTCTTTTTCTTTTTTCAATGGGTAGGAAAGAGGAAGAGGGAGGAAGAGAATTTGTGATGAAAGCCAAAATAAAATTGACTTAAAGAAAAAAATTATATGGTAAAGCATTTGGAAGACTTTACAAATATGTTAAATGACAGAAAAAAATGACAAATCACTGTCTTTAAGTAATTTCATAAATGTAACATGGAAAAAACTACCTAAAAGATGATTAATATAAATTTACTAATATATTTAAAGGGAGAAGAAAGGACATTTTAATAAAAATTATCAATAATCTAAATTTGTTTTTGTTCCATGAGATTGTGGATTCCTTTATATATCTGAATAAAATAATTTTTATCAAGTTCATTTGAAATACAGATACACACAAAAAAATCTCCACTGACCTGTTGTTAAAATTTTACTGCATACAACATTACTAAATTGACTGCTTCTGTTTCTCATATCATTCTCAAGAAGAGCTCTGACTTTGAAACAATATTGAACCATAGGCTGCAAATCAGAAATTTTAAATAATTTCTGTTTTCCTTCTATTTTGTTCTGTAAAGAAAAAAGGGGAAGTTTACATAAACATTTCAACATAGTAGTCAACTCTCAATTATACTGACATGAAATATTCATTTGGTGGATAATTTGTATCAAGTGTTTAATTCCAACTGATCTCAATTTAGCACTCAGCTTGGAGTCAGAAGAACAAGGACCCAAGTTCACAATATCTGGGCATGTAGCAGGCATAATAACCTAAATGTTGGTTGATTTTCCCTATATACTAAATCTAGTGTTAAGATGAACCTCATGAACCTCTTAAATTGGGAAATAATATCCTTTGGACATGTCACTTAACTCTCTAGGCTTCAATTTTTTCATCTGTAAACTGAGAGTAATTACATTTGTACAGCTTACCTCACAGGATTGTTGTAAAGATCAAATATATAAAGTGCTTTTTTTAATTATTATCTACTTTTATTCTGTCTGCCCTTGCATTAGGTGATAGGTGTTCCCTGAATACAAACTGCAAAGGTTGCCAATAACTATTGAGATGAGAAGTTAAATTTGTTCTGTCAAAAAATAAAGTTATGTAAACTAAGTTTACATAATGTATCATCTACTATTCTGGATTAATCCATGGTACTATTCCTTTTCTCAAGCATGATTAAGTGAAAGCTATATGTACTGAGCAATAACGACAGTAAATTCAGAAGATAAAGTGACTACATCACTTAAATTTGCTTAGACTTTCAACAGGAGGTAAGAAAAAATTCACATTTCCTATTCTTCCCTATCAGCATCTTTTTTTTTTTGTTTTGTTTTAGGGTTTTTTTGCAAGGCAAATGGGGTTAAGTGGCTTGCCCAAGGCCACACAGCTAGGTAATTAATTAAGTGTCTGAGACCAGATTTGAACTCAGGTACTCCTGACTCCAGGGCCGGTGCTTTATCCAATAAGCCACCTAGCTGCCCCCTCCTATCAGCATCTTAAGAAAATGTTTTTCTGATTCCTGTTTTATAGAAAAGCAATCTGAAGAAAGAGATTAACTAATGTTCTATACTATCTATGATATTTTCTCTGTTGTAACTGAGTTAATTTTATAGTCTTAAAGTTCAGGCATTACTCCACATATACAATTTCAAATAGTTAGGATGTAAACTCCTTGAGATAAGAGATTTTTTATTGTTACATTCCCAGGCTCCTGCACAATATCTGGGCATGTAGCAGGCATAATAACCTAAATGTTGGTTGATTTTCCCTATATACTAAATCTAGTGTTAAGATGAACCTCATGAACCTCTTAAATTGGTAAATAATATTTATGGTTTTTACCTCAATATTTGAAGCATTTTCCCAGTAAATAACTTCATAAATTAATGGATAATCGGGGCGCATTGACTTTTTTTCACCTTCTCCTGGAACACTAATGTAGACAGAGAATGAATCCTTGTTGGATTTCACTTCTATTTTTGGAGGTTCTATTCTGGCTATATATATATTTTATGGAGAAAAAACAAAAATTTCATTAGAAAAAACAAAACTGAAAAATACATCAACAAAGAAGAAATATAGCATTATCTGCTTACTTTTTATTGTATAAATTTTTCTCTCAGCAGACCAAAGAGATGTGATAGTTCCATTTGAAGCTTGTACTCGGAAATAATAAATTCCATCTGTGGTGATTTCTCCCGAGAAATCACAATGTCTCCTTACGATATTTTTACAATCAGATATAGTTTTCCATTTATCTGAATAGTCTTTTGGAATTCTTTTATGATAGCCCCTATAAGACAAAATTTAATTGGCTTTTTAAAAAGTTTAACAGTATTAGAACTTGATGAAGTTTAGAAATACTTTTACTTATAGCACTTATTTTTATCATTTAATAGTATAAACCAGGGCTGTCCAACCTTACTTTTAAAATTTTTTATTGAAACAATATACAATATATTTTGATTTGCCATTTTAGTGAGAGCTCTGCAGTAACTTGGCTGTTTACTAAAGCATTTAGTGAACTCACAGGGGACCACATAAAATTGAATGAGGGTGCATTTTGGAAAGCCCTAGTATAAGCAAATCAAAGATCCATAAATCAGATTTTTGAATGTCATTGACAAGATATCCCTGGCTTACTTTCAGTTTCTGAAAACAAAGCTATTATGTGTCCACTGTGTATAGACATATATGCATATATAATCTTAGGCAAGAGAAAACCTGCAATATTTATAGAAAAAAAAAGGTCCCTGTCCTTAAGAAGTTTATGGTCTATTAGGGGATGGGATAATGATTTAGAAATAGCTAATATAAAATAATAATTAAGTCCATTAGAGTGCTGGGTGAGATCTGAGAATGATCTGAGGAGGCTTCCTAGTTGTAGTGACATTTGAATTTTGTTTTATAGGATAAGTAAGAATACAAGAGAAGCATAAAGCATGTCAGTTACATGGAGCAATATAATATAAGGAACTATAATATAAGAAAAGGAAAAGGGGGTAGGAAATAATGAATGGTTCAGTTTGGTTGAAAATAAGAGTACATGGAGGGGAATAATATGAAATAAAGCTTGAGAAGTAGGTGTTAGATTGAAAATGGTTTCGAAACCAGGGAAAAGAATCCAAACTCTCGATAGATAATAAAGAGTAACTTGAAAGGTCTTGAACAGAGTAATGATGTCACCAAGTCAATAAGGAAAACAAGTCTGATCATGATGTGAAGGGCTACTTGAAGGGAGAAAGAATAGAGATAGAAGACTTGATTAGGAGCCTTTTGTAATGAACCCAGAAGGTAGGAAAGATTACCTGTACTAGGATAGTAGAAACAGAAATTGGAGAAGAAAAGATGGATTCAAGAGATATTATAGGGGCAGCTAGCTAGGTGGTGCAGTGGATAGAGCACTGGCCCTGGAGTCAGGAGTACCTGAGTTCAAATCTGCCTCAGACACTTAATAATTACCCAGCTGTGGCCTTGGGCAAGCCACTTAACTCCATTGCCTTGCAAAAAAAAAAAAAACCCAACCAAAAATAAACCCTAAAAAAAAAGATATTATAGAAGTAGAATCGATAAGACTTGGTAAATAATTAGAAGATACAAAAAACACTCAAAGTTTCTACATGGGGAAAATAGGATATTGGTGGTACCATTGAGAGATTATTGCTATAGACTCAAAGTTAAAAGGGACTTCAGAGATCATCTATTTCAATTTACAAAGCAAGTCTCCATTTATAACATCCTAGTAAGGACCACTCTTGTCTGTGGTTTGAAGACTATTAGTGATAGAGAACTAATTCTTTATGTCTCTCTAGCATTTTTCATTAACATCTGGATAATCTTTCTCTCCTCTTTCCTGTCTGACCATTCCTTTTCATTTACCTTTCCTAAATCTTTATTCATGTGGTATCTACAAGCAGTATTCCATAAGACTCTTTCCTGTGTCTTTTTCTCTTTTATTCCTCTCTTCTCTTAAATGGTGAGCTCCAAGGAGTTCAATTAGAATCTTTATGTAAATAATTTCTAGAGCTGTACAAAATGTTCCAAAAAGTCTTAGTGTATTTTTAAGTTTTAATAACATCAGAAATATAAATGATACAAACTTATAAAAAATTAAGTTATTTAAAATGTTGAAATATTTATATTTCTTATTTAAATTCACCATCATACACCATACATTGCTCTAGTTGGTATCTGAACTTTGTAAAAATTTTCATCAGTTGCTCCTCAGTGACTGAAAGTATTACATTCTAGCTTTAAAATCATCCAAAAATTGAATTGACCTTCACAAGAGAAATATCTAATGAAGATAGCTCAGTTGCCTGAGGTGGATCTGTGTTTCTGAACTAATGTCTTGCATTGGTTTGAGAAAGTGTCACACAAGTAGTATTGCACCATACGATGACAGGGTACTTGGTCTTAAAACTAAAATTTTATTATTCAAAATTTACATAACTAAATGTAAAAAAAATTAAATAAACTTTCAGATGATGTATTTGTAAGTTTGAAGCAGCTATACTTCTAAATTTATTAAAGCTTAAAATACTCTAAAATCTTTGGGAGGCCCTATATTTTCAGCTTTACTCTTTCTCCTGAGGATTAGTCTGACCTACCAAGAATCTCCCCCTTCCTTCAGAACCAGTCCAAACATCACTTTTTGCAGGTCTTTCTAGCAGCTAGTATCTATGATTACTTTTTATCTACTTTGTATCTATCGTATTGGAGTTAAGTCATTCAACTTTGGAACTCCTGCCAGGGGACAACATTGTCTTGTTCAGGGAGAGACCTCTATGGATTCAGTCCCAGACATCCAGCTATGCTGCTCTCTAGCTATCTTCCTGCCATGCTTATACTTTCTTGATGGGTCTTTCCCACCAAGACAACTCCTTATCTCAGTCTATAAAGTTAGTCATTTATCCTGGTTCAAGACCTTAATGATGTGTGGTTTTTTGTTTTCCCTGATACTTTAGATATAACTATTTATGGAATGCTACAGCTACTTCCTTTGAAATGTGTTATTTGAGGAGGGAATTTTGGGAAGATGGAGAAGTAGGTCAGAAAATTCCAACTCCTCCACATTTTTCCCACTAAGTCAAAAACCATCTCAGGGAGAAAGTAGCATGGCAAAAGCAACCAAAAGTTGCAACTGAATAGTGTTCCTTCCGGGACAACTGAAGAAGTTCTGAGGAAGAGAAGGAACCTCTGTTGATAAGAGAAGCCAAGTCCAGGTGAGTAGGTGAGAGGAGGTCCTGGGTAAGAAGGAATCAGTATAAGACTGGTGAGTGCTGAAGCAGTGACTTTATAGAATTGAATTCTTGGTCTTGGTTCCAGGCCAGAGAGAGAGAACTGAAGATTATAGCCATTGGAGGATTCTTAGAAAGTAAGATCACTTCCAGCACTGTGCTGAGGGGCCCCAATTAAAAAAAGTCTCTGATACCCCAAAGAGTAATGTCAATGGTTACTTGCTCAAAAAGAATTCATAGAGGAACTCAAAAGAGATTTTAAAAATCAAATAAAACAGACTGGGGAGAAACTAAAAATGAAAATAAGAACAATCCAAGAAAAACAAGAAAATTACAAAAAGAAGGAAAACCAACTGGAAAAGGAGATCCAGAATCTTAAGGAAGAAAATGACTTCTTGAAAATTAGAATGAAGAAAAGGAAAGTCAGTAAAATTATAAGAGATGAAGAAATATTAAAACAAAATATAATGAAAATAGAAGGGGTGAAACTTCTCACCAGAAAAACAAGAGATTTGGAGAGCAAATTAAGGAAAAACTCCATAAGAATAATAGAACTACTTGAAAGTTATGATCAAAAACAAAGAATCTTGATACAAGAAATCATCGAAGAAAATTGTCCTGAAGTGTTAGAACAAAGGGAGAAAGTAGAAATAGGAAAAAATTCACTGATCGCCAATTTAAAGGGAACCTAGAAGGAAAACTGACAGAAATATCATAGCTAAATTCAAAAAGCCCCAGAAGAATTGATACTGAGGATCAGATGGGGAAAGAGAGTTGGTAGTTCTGGAAATCTACTCTCATCAGGAAGGGGTTAAAGAGGGAACATTATGTATACACATATGAAAGGCTATATTATAAATTCAGAAAGAAATAAGAAGGGATAGGGAGGGTAATGAGTTAGAGCAGTGCTGTCCAACCTGACTTTTAAATGTTTTATTTTGAAACAATATATTATTTTATATATTATATATTATGATTTGCCATTTTAGTAAATCCATGGGCAGCCACATAAAATCATCAAGTGGCTGCATTTTAGACAGCTCTGATTGTTAGAGGGTAAGAGAAAGGATAAGAGGATATATAGAAGGGTGTGTAAGGTAGGGATTATTTGAAAGGCAATTGATTAAGGAATAAAAAGGCAAGGTAGTGAATAGAAGTTTTCAGGCAATGTTTTAAAAATTAGAGATACACACAAACCAAATATATATCTTTATATATCTTATGTGTGTGTCTATGAGTATGTATGTAAGAATAAATATTCATGCACATCTATGTATATAACCATGCTTAATTATAGTTGTCCTGGGTATAGGTGGGAAGAAAAAAATAAACAATGCACAGAAGGGAACAGAAGAAAATCGACAAGGAAGCAAAGATGGACAATTTTGAACACAATGTGTATTATTTATTATATAGACTCTTGAAATTGAAATTTATTGGGGCAGCTAGGTGGTGCAGTGGACAGAGCATGGGCCCTGGAGTCAGGAGGACTTGACTTCAAATCCGGTCTCAGACACATAATTACCTAACTGCATAACCTCAGGCAAGTCACTTACCCCCCCCTTGTAAAAAAAACTAAAAAAAAAAGAAACTTATTTTATATTATGAATCCTCTCTCATGTTTTACTGTGCATATGACAACTTTTTAATTTTTTTATATTTTGTAAAATAAAAATTATATTAAAAAATGTTGTCCTTTTCTTCTGAATTCCAATACCATTCCATTACCCAATCCAGACATTCCTTACTTCATGCTTGCTTCCTAATTATCTCTACTTTCAGTTTCTCCTAAACAAATTCATCCTATATACTGCCCACACATTAATCTTCCCAAAATATAAATTTTATTATGTCACTGCTCTGTTCAAAAATCTCTCAATTTCAAAATGATAAATTCAAATTCCTCCATAAAGCATTCAAGTTTTTTCATGTTCTCGAGCCAGCCTATTAAAACTTCTCTCTCATTACTCCTCAGTGACTTGTTTCCAAGCTCACTGCAAATACCTTAAACCTCAAAAATTCCACTCCCTCAAAATGGCATTTTCTGACCACAATGACATAAAACGATCTCTATATTCAACTTCTTTTCAATTATCACCTATAATACTTGTCTTGGAGTTTAAATAACATATTCATCATTAATAAATTATTTTATGGATGTTTTATTTACCATTCATCGCATGGCTAAACTCTCAGAAGCTTCTCTCTCCAGTGACTACTTTATTAATATAGTAAGGGTAAAACTTAAAGCACGTGCCAAAATAACCATTAGCACCAATTTTCTAATCAGTTTGTGTGATTATACTTTAATATAAGTAAAGTTACATTTCCTCATTGTAGATCCATTATTTTTTGTAGATCCATTTTTAAATAATCTAACAGTTGAAGAATGATAAATTGAGCTTGGGAGTTATGGCTTTTCTTATACTCCTGATTACTCTTTTCTCTACTTCCTTTCTTTTGATTTGCCATTCTAGAGCTTAACTAATCCTTCTTTTCCTTGATTCATCTCATTCTTTCCTCTTCCCCATTCTTTCTCCAGTGTCTATCATTGCTGAAGTAGATATTTAACTTGAGTTTCCATTTGAATTTCACTCCCTCCACGTGGTACTTTGTTACTTCTCCTTTTGGTTAGCCAATAATCAGTTAGAAGAGACTGCTTTCTCTTTTCTACTTTTCCTCAACCTCCCATCCAAGATCCCATAAAGTATTCAGGTAAATGGAAAGGGTAATGGCTTCAAATAATGGTGTAATAATTATCATCAATTTAAAAGGATTTCACAGAGGAATAAAGACTTAAAAGTTTAAAAGAAAAAATGGTTCAAAGGATGATTAATAAGCGAATCAACAAGATTGTAGATGGAGAGACACAGGTCAGGAAATAAAGGAAGACCATTAACATAGAGACAAGGATAGTGAATAGAACAAGGCTTGTTGAACTTACAGGAGATACTGAACTTGAAAGCTCATGTTTTCATATGGATAATCCCATTTAAGAACATAGTTATTTACAGCATCAACTTCTACATTTCCTGGACGAGGTAGTTTATGTTTAGCTAGAAGGTCAAGTAATATGTAAAATGGTTAAATTTTTGTTTTAACAAAATGATATATAATGTTAACAGCTCTAGTTCACTTTGACTATTTAGCAAGATATACTGCTTAAATATAATTATCAAAATGTTATAACCCCACAGTATTAAAACACTTTTAAGATGCATTTCATGGAAGGTTTTCTTAAAGTGAAATATCGACAGTCTTACTTCAGTAGGCCAGCCTGTTCTTGGGGAGCATGATCCCCCAAATAAACTCTCCTGCCCCCAATGCTTTTCCTTATTGCTTATCCCCTGATGATGGCTCCTGCTGCTGAAACTGTTAATTCCCTAAGGGGATCTGTTGCTTCTAATTGCCCCAACTGCCTACTTTTTCCTCTCCCTTAATTTCTGCTAACCACAATATTACTTAGATAAACCATTATTTTTTGTCCCTTTAAAAAAAATCCCATTTTCCTACAGGAAGAAATTAACTTCAGACAAAATCTCAAATACAGAAATACTTATAATGTAGTGATTTTGTATTTTCTACAAATACATTCATATCTCCTAGCTAATCTAAAATAATATTTCTTTCTTACCTGTAGTATTTATACAAAGTACTGGACTGTAGAAACCAAATTTTTTCTGTGTAATTAATCTTGCTTGAACTTTTAAACAATAAGTAGTTTCTGGTGAAAGATAATTAATTTTATCTCTGGGATAAATCTTATAATTCTGCAACGACAGAAATGTATTCTTTTAAAAATAAAATCCAATTTTGGAAACTAATTTTTCATATGTACTACTATTTTTCATTCTTCTAAAAATCAATGGTACTCCCATATCCAAATTTTACAAAGCCAAGTATTACTTACTTCTTTACTTGAAGAGTTTTTCCAAATAATTAAATCATAGGTAAAACTTGAGATATGAATAGCCCACATGCTACTTTCTGGAGGAGAAACATTTATTATTATTGATGTATCTTCAGCTTCTAATTGTACTTCTGGAGGACCAATTTGTGCTGGAAAGGTAAAAGCAAAAATTTTTGTGAGTACATACACATTCACATAATTACATGTATATAAAATTAATATTTTTATCAACATGATCAATAATTGATGAAAAAATTTGTAATGAAGATGTGGCTTCTTTGACTACTATATTTTTGGAAATTTCCACCTGGCTCAGGAATTTCAAGTACAGAGTACGAGGGGCTTAGACTAAGTTTCCAGACATACTCTGGGCATTTCAAAGGTCATTTAGAGATCGACTCCACAAATAAACTACTTTCTAGTTAAAGCAAACAAAAAGGGATTCTTAGAAATAAATATACAAGTAAAAGGTTCATGCAGTCATCCTGAAATACTGAACATGGCACCTCTAAAATACCTGGACTACAGAGTCAATGCTAGAACTTAACTTGAAGTACTGAAAGAATTTTGTATCTAATGTTAGGGTAGGTAATCTGAGGGTAAAGAGTGACCATAAATTTTTATGAAAGTCTTGCTCAATAAATACTCTGGCTTAAGAAACAGTCATGTAAAAGGGTAAAAATCCCACAAATACAAAAATATGCATAACAGCTTTTTTTTTATAGTGGCAAAAAAAGGGAATGCCTCACAAATAGGGAATAGCTGAACAAAATGTCATAAAAGAAAATGATGGAATACTATTGTTCTATAAGAAATCATATAGGATGGGATTTTGGAAAAGCCTAGAAAGATTTGCATGATTTGATGCTGAGTGAAATGAGCAGAACCGGAAGAACATTTTACACACTAACAGCAACATGGGGGTGATGATCAACCATGATGTTGACTTGTTAATTTCAGCAGTACAATACAGAGAAAATTTTAAAAGATTTATGGTGGAAAATACCATCCATATTCAGAGAAGGAACTGTGGAGTTTAAATGAAGACCAAAGTTTATTATCTTCAATTTTTTAAAATTGTCTTACACATTGTCATTTTTTTCTCTAATGTTTTCTTTCTTCCTGACTGTATCTGATTCTTCTCTTATAACATGATCAATATCAATCTATGTCTAACATGGTTACAAAGGTAGAACCTATATCAAATTGCTTTCTGTCAGGGGGAAGGGGGAGGAAGGGAGAAAAAGTGTAAAACTCAAAATCTTGCAAAAAAAAAAATGATTGGTAAAAAACTACCATTGCATGTAGTTGGAAAAAACAAATAAATGAAATATTTTTTAAAAAAGAAAAAGAAACATTCATGTATCTTAGTTACAATGAACAAACAGAAAGACAGATGGATATAAATAAACAAGGGTAAGTTAAGAACAAACTTTCTTCAATAAAATGATATTTTAAAAAATATCATATTTAATTTACATCTTAATAGTAGTTGAAATTATCCAAAGAAAGTTCCTTGAGATGTAACTACACTCCACATTGTTTCTGAGAAAAAAAGATGAAAGTGTTGATATTTAGAAGTCATGTTCTATTTTATGCCCAAGTATTCCCTAACAGATTAAGTATGTCACAGCAGAATAATGTTTTACAAAAGTAATTTCAATTAGAAACTGTTATATTACTATCTAATTCTGGCAAGAAATCAATGCCGAACACAAATTTCATGTGCACATCAATATCACGACAATACTTTTAATAAAAACTATACATAATTCAACATGGAACTAGCTCCTTACCTATTTGAAATGGTACAAATTGAATAGCATTAGACCATGGTGATGTTTCTTGTCCTTTTTCAGATCTTACATGCACTGTAATTTTTTCAAATATATTTAAATTGGTTGAACTAAAGTCACATTTGGTGCTGGTGACATTTTGACATCCAATCAATTCTAACCAATTGCTCGTGTTATCAGATCTTTAAAAAAACAAAACAAGTGTTAATCAAGTATATCTATTTATTAAAATTAAGAAAATTATAACTTAAGTACATTTATGTGATTTTAGTAATTTTTTTTTTGCACATTAAAAATAAAAGGAAGAAAATACACTGTTGCAGAAATGTTTTAGAAAATCAATTCAATTACAATTATCCTTTAGATAATTTGCAAGGTCAGGTATAAACTACCAACAAACCCCCAAAACCCATCACAACCTATAATGTAAGCTATACAAGAAAGATCTTAACATCACCAAGAACCAGGAAAGTATGGTGGTTACTGATCTAGAGTCAGACATCCTGAAAAAAAAGTCAAGTAGACTTTAGGAAGCACTCTTAACAAAAAGACTAGCATAAGTGACTGAATTCCAGTTGAGCTATTTATAATTCTAAAAGATGGTGCCCACAAAGTACTACATTCAATTTCCTTGGCAAATTTGGAAAACGTAATAGTGGCCACTGGACTGGAAAAGATCGGTTTTTGTTTCATTCCTAAAGAAGGGCAATATCAAACAATGTTCAAATTACCACATAACTGTACTCATTTTACATGATGCTGCTGTTATTGTCCTTTGTAATTGAAGAAGACCATGACATCAAACAAATAATGGCATAACATGCACATAACATGAGGGAAATGTTATGTAAAGAAATCCTTCTTATTGTCTTTTCATCACCCCATGTTCTGATGTAATAGGAAACAGGACTTATGGTGATGACCTGAATGCTGTGGGAATCCTTGGCCATATGAATGTGATCTCTCCCATATCATAAGAGGCATCAAAGTGCTCTAGCAACACTGGGCAAAGTGCCAGTATATAATTCTCTAGTGACAACACAGGCTATCCAAACCTGCTGGTGATTTCTATGACAATAATCTTTCAACAGTAGGGTTAGCTAAACTTTTCACTCAATGGTCTAATCCTGTAACAACATGGTATATTCAAACTTGTCTCCTGATGGTCAGGATACTTCATACTACCCCCTGGATCTCAAATACTAGTTTCCCAGAAGCTAACCAGTGGGTCATGGGAATGGATCGCTAATCAGCAGCGTTTATGGATATCTATTACGAGAAATACAAGGATATCTGATCATTTTCAATCCTTCAACTTTTGCTTTTGATTAATGAAAACAATGTTGGCAATTTTTTTTGCTCCAGTTCATCTTGTGCTGGTCTAAGGATTTCATGCTAGCAGTAAATATGAATGCATCTGGCCACCCCTCTTAATCATGGCCTCATTCCAAAAAGTAAAATAGAACCAGGGTTCTACTGGATTATGCTTATGATTCTGCAAACTAGATTTTGGCAATATGTGAACTGAAAATTATCAGAACAGTCTGGTTTTCAAAGAGGCAGAGGAAATAGTGACAAAATTGCTAACATTTGCTAGATAATGGATACATCAAAGGAGTTCCAGAAAAATATCTACTTTTGCTTCATTGACTATATTAAAGTCTTTGATTAAGTGGAACACAACGACATGTGGAAAGTTGGGAATATCAGATCATCTTATTTGGCTCCTGAGGAACTTGTATATGGGTTAGAAGCACTAGTTAGACCTGAACATGGAAGTGTTGATTGCTTTAGGAATGGAAAAGGAGTATGAGAAGTCCATCTATTGACAATTTATTTAACTTAATATGCAGAGTACATCACACAAAAGGTTAGACTAAATGAATCAAAGGCTGGAGAAATATCAAAAAATCTCAGCAATGCAGATGATATCATTCTAATCACAGAAAGGAAAGAACTAAGAAACTTCTTGATGAGGGTGAAAGAGGAAGAGGAGAATGTCAAAGTTGGTTTGAAATTTAACATAAAAAATCTCCAATACTAGGATCTTGGCAGTTGGTCCCATCACTTCCTGGCTAAAAATGGAGAAGAAATGGAAGCAATGTCAGATTTTATATTGGGGGACTCAAAGATCCTTGAAGATGACAACTGCAATCATGAAACTAAAAGACATTTGCTCCTTGGCAGGAAAATTATGGTAAATTTGGATAGTACACTAAAAAGCAGACATCACCTTGCTGACAAAATTCCATATAGTCAGTTATGCTTTTCCTGTAACAATGTATAACTCTGAGAGTTGGACAATAAGGAAAGGTAAGTACCACAGAATCAAAATTTTTGAATTGTAGTGCTGGAGAAGACTGAGAATCCTTTGGATAACAAGGAGGTCGAATCAGTCAATACTTTAAAAAAATGTAGTCTATTAACTGGAAAGTCAAATACTTACTTTGACCACATAAGGGGATGGGACTCACTGGAAAAGACTGATGTTGAAAAAGATTGAAGGCAAAAAAAAAAAAAAAGAGAGGATGAGATGGATAGATAGTATCATGAAAACAATGAATATGAACTTGGACCGACTTCAAGAAACAGTGAAAGACAGAGGAGCCTGGAGTAATATGGTTCATGAGGTCATGAAGAATGAGGCATGACTAGCAACAGCAACAAAAGTAACCAAGAAAATTAATTCCAACAACATAATTCTTTATTAGAGACAGAAATAATTTAGGAGCTTTAGTAGTATATTCTAGGATATAAAATAAAGAACATAATAATAAAGCATCACTAAAGTCTAACAAAAGAAAGTATTGCTAAAATAACAAACAGGCATCGAGAAGTCAATGTTCAAAGGAATTTGGGAGAAATGATTGAGTTAAGATTGATGAGTTGGAAAAGAGGGTACCTTGCATGGGAATATACATATAGCTACATATGCAAATATACATATTTATATGTTCCAAATCTTAGAGCAGTTTTAATTTAATAAAACTTTAATATACATTAACTAATAAAGAATATAACTGTATATCCATCTAAGTCCACGTTTCAACCTAAGCAACAGACATTCTTATCTACTTGGTTTTTGCAGTGTGAACAATTAAATCAAACTTTCAAGTGATTATGTATCTCCAGAAAACTCTGCAGTGTTTTGGGGCTTGATGCAATCAGATTGTCATCCACAACAGTAAACTGTCATCCACAACTGAAAGACTACACCATCCATAGGGAATCCCCTTTTAATTTGGATTCTTCACCAGATCTTTCCTATCACAATGGCAAATATTTTAAATGAGCATACTCTCCTACTTTATGTCTCTCTTGATATTTATGATAAGTGTTACTAAATAAGGTTAATAATGATGATGATATCTAGCATTTACATAGTGTTTTAAGGTTATCTTTAATTAATAAATTATGCTTGAGTAATTTTAAGGTGTGAATGGGGAAAAAACCTTGTTCTAAGAGATTGTAAAGTTGTTTTGCTTTTTCAATCAAATGCTATTTTAAAATCAAACAACAGAGAGTGTACATCAGAAAATAAAACACACATACATACTTTTGGTAATATGATGAGAAAGTAACACTGTTGTTAAGTTTGTCATCCCAATTCCATTTCAGGATGAAATTATGATCTATAATCTCAACGCTTACATTTTGAGGAGTCTTTAAGTTCTTTTCACCTATGAGGATAGGAAAAATAGAGAAGATAATTATTTACATTGTCCAAAGAAACAAAAATCCAATTCTGCTAATATCCAGCTCTCCTTCCTTTAAATAAAAAAATATATGAGCTGATGTTAAGGTGAAATGAGCAGAACCAAGAGAACATTGTACACATTAACTATAACTATAATGGAAGCAGCTCCTCTCAATAATTCAAGGACAATCCTGAGAGACCTGTTAAGAAAAATTACATCCTCATCCAGAAAACAAACTATGGATTATGAATGTAGAACAAAACATACCATGTTCACTTTTTGAAAACTTCTATTATATTTTTCCTTTCTTTCTTATGGTTTTTCCTCTCTTTAATTCTAATTCCTCTTTCACAACATGACTAATTTGGAATTATGTTAAATATGATCATACACGTACAACTTTTACCAGTTTGTTCACTGCTGTGGAGAGCAGGAGGGAAGGTATGGTGGTAGAAAAATGTGGAACTCATAAACTTGCAAATGAACTAATGTTGAAAACTATTTTTGTATGTAATTGAAAAAATTAAATAAAATTTCAATAAAGTGATGAATGGGGAGAAAGGGGAAAGGAGGAGGTAAACAGAGAGGAAATTTTCTCACATAAAAAAGATTTTCAAAAGCCCTTTATAGTAAAGGGGGAAGGGGGGGGCTAGAGGGCAACATTTGAATCTCACTCATCAGAACTGGTTCAAAGAGGAAAGAACACACCCACACCCACACCCGCATATATATATATGTATATATATATATATATACACACACACACACACACACACACACACACACACACACATACATATATAGACACAGAGTTAGGTACAGAAATCTAATTTACTAAATAGGGAAATAAGAAGGGAGGGATAAGAGATATGGAAGCAGTGATCAGAAGCAAAACAGACTTCTGAGGAGGGATAGAATAAAAAGAGAGAAAGTTAAATACAATAAAATTGGCTAGAGGAATACATGGATAGTAATCAAAATTGTGAATGTGACTGGGATGAACTCACCCAGAAAATGAAATTGGATAAACAAAATAGATTATATAATGGAATCTAACAATATGTTATAACAAGAGACACACTAGAAACAGAACACAGTTAAAATAAAGCACTCAAGCAGAATCTCTTAGGCTTGAGCTGAAGTGGAAAGGCACTTAAAATAATAAAGAAATAATCAGGGAAATTATATCTTGCTAAAAAAAAAAAAGGAACTACCCTTTGATCCAGCAATACCACTACTGGGTCTGTACCCTGAAGACATGATGAAAAAGGGTAAAAATATTACTTGCACAAAAATATTCACAGCAGCCCTGTTTGTGGTGGCAAAGAATTGGAAATCAAGTAAATGTCCTTCAATTGGGGAATGCCTTAGCAAACTGTAGTATATGAATGTCATGGAACACTACTGTTCTATTAGAAACCAGGAGGGATGGGAATTCAGGGAAGCCTGGAGGAATTTCCATGAAGTGATGCTGAGTGAAATGAGCAGAACCAGAAAAACATTGTACACCCTAACAGCAACATGGGGGCGATGATCAACCTTGATGGACTCACTCATTTCATCAATGCAACAATCAGGGACAATTTTGGGCTGTCTGCAATGGAGAATACCATCTATATCTGGATAAAGAACCATGGAGTTTGAAAAAAAAAAAAACCCTGATATCTTATTGTCTGATCTTGTTATCTCTTATAACTTTATGTTTCTTCCTTAAGGATATGATCTCTCTCTCTCATCACACTCAATTTGGATCAATGTATAACATGGAAACAATTTTAAAGACTGAAAAATTGCCTTCTGTGGGTGGTGAGGGTGGGGGAAGGGAAGTAAGATTAGGGGAAAAATTGTAAAACTAAAAAAAAATAAATAAAATTTTTAATGAAAAAAATTCTTTTTATAGTACACAAAGACACAAGGGTGAAAGAGTAAGTTAAAGAGAAGTGATAGTGGAAAAAAAACAGTGTAATATATCAAGGATTTAAACTCTGTCACACCATGTTTATAGGTGAATGAAATTTTATTTTGTTTTTGTGGGACTAAGTTGCAGAAGAGGAAGGTGTTTATTACATTTTTTGGGGGGGCAAGGCATTGGGTTAAGTGATTTGCCCAAGGTCACACAGCTAGATAATTAAGCGTCTGAGGCCAAATTTGAACTCGGGTCTTCCTCACTCCAGGGTTGCTGCTCTATCCACTGTGCCACCAGCTGCCCTGAGGAACGTATTTAAAGGCTGAGAGGGAAAGAAAAAGATAGAGGAGAATTTGTGATGTAGTCTAATCAAGTCAAAGTTTAGCAATGATGAAAAAATGAGTAGTTCTCAGGAAGAAGAGTGACTATAAGAAAATAGGCAATGAGGGAAAGAGAAATTATGAAACAAGGCTTAAGAAAAATGGAATCCCTTATTTATTGGTGGGAGAGGATCTCAATGAACAATACACCCAAGGGGAAGAAAAATATTCTACAAATGAATACAGGATCCTTAAAAGGCATATAAATTTGAGGGATTTAGTGCTCAGAGAAACCACTTATTCTTTCTCTCTTTAGAAAGAGAATCAAAACTTCTTGAGGCATTGATACACAGAAGAGTGGGAGGGGATGAACCCTAAGGAGAGCTTTCATGGCAAATCTGCAAAAAATAATCATGAGTATGAGAAAGTAATGAATCATACCATGGGGACAATATATTTTTTATTATTGAGAAAGTTAATAAGTTTTTCATATTTATATTCCTGGAATTGATATTTTAAAGAAGGAGGAACAATAGGAAAAAGCATCCATGGGCAAGATCTATACAACAATAACAGAAAAACTATTTAGAACACTGGGGAACATAAAATAGATACCATGAAACTTTAATTTTACAAGCAATAGCGACAAAGAAGGACGTAAATAAGCATAATAGCTATAAATCAAAGAATAAGTCTAGAATAGAGAAAAAGGAAAGAAACATAACGAAAAGAACTAGAGAAAGAAATTTTTTATTTGAAAAATGAAAAGAAACAAAATCTGAAAACTAACAAACAAGTTGAAGAGTAGGGAAGAACTGAGATTTTACCTGACTATTTAACTGAGAGGAAAATTTAGATAACTAGATAAAAGGCAAAAAGAAAAAAGGAATTAACATGTTAAAAGAAAATTAAGGGAGATCAAATGGAAGGAGGGGCTAAATGATAAGGGGAAGAAATCTGAATAGGATTGCTTTCAAGTTGATTTAAGCTAAAATAAATGAAGAGACAATGATAAAAGAGGGAAAATTGTATTTCAGGAAAAAAATTAGAAACAAAAGAAAGAAATAATAAGCCTAACTCTCATAACTTTAAATGTTAACAGATTAAATAATTCAACAAAAGAACAACTGACTGTATATAAAAAAAAAGAAAACCCCACAATCTTTAGCTCACAAAAAATATACCTAAAAAATAAGAGAAACAAAGTAAAAATTGAGGAATAGGAAAAAAATTTTACTCTGTACCAAGTGAATCATAAAAAAAAGTAAGAATGCAATAATGCTGTGAGATAAAGCAAAAACAAATATTCACAGCATTGAAAAGGGAGTACACATCAAACTTGAATCATGCAATAATAATAATAATAATAATGATGATGATGATGATAATGATAATGGTTGTCCTTTATTCTCAAAGAAGATAATGTCATCAGGGAGGTGATGCCATGAATTGGGTTTGAGTGAGAGGGTGCTATACTAAGTCACCAGCCTCACTTTCTCCTCCAGAGTCATTTGGGTCCAGTGGCCAGATAAGAATCAGGACAACTGGAGAAGACTTTGGATATAAGACAATCAGGCTTAAGTGATTTATCTGAGTCTGGATTTGAATCCCAGTCCACCTGACTCCAAGACCAGTGCTTTATCCACTATGCCATCTAGCTGCCCTATGCTATAAGGAATCATAGATAACACACCAATATCAATATTAAACATATATATTCTGAATGCAATACCATCAAAGTGTGTAAAAGAAAAATGAACTAAATCACAAGAAAATATAGGCAATGGTATAGTAATGCCAAGAGACTTAAATTCCATCCTCTCAGTTTTAGACATTGACAAAAAGGTTAGCAAAAGGGAATAAAGAACAGAAAAAAAATGCAGGAGAAACTAGAGCCAAAAGACTTATTATATACCAACTGAGTCTGAAAAAGAATAAGCATGTTTTTTGGCAGCACATGAAAACTTTTACAAAAACTGATCCTGTCTGTATTAGGGCAGAGATAATACAAATAAATGTAAAAAGCTAGAAATAGCAAACACATTCTTTTGTAGAACAAAACAATAAAAATAGTAATAGTTTAGGGAAGACAAAAGAAAGACAGAGTAACAAATGGAAACTTAATAATGAGTTCCTAAATACCGAGTGAGTCAAAGAAAAATATGACAGAAACAATACTAAGAAAAATAAATGACGCAAGATGAATTATGAATAGAAAATTTCTGAGATGCAATTAAAACATTTTTGGGAAAAAGATATCTCTGTAAATATACATTAACAAAACAGAAGAGAAGATTCTTGAAATTAGTGTTAAAATTAGGAAGACTAACCTAAAATAAGGTCAAAAGAGGAAAAAATGAAACAAAATTTCACAGAAAAGATGACTAAACTAAAATTTGGTTTTCTGAAAATGCTAATAAATTATAATCCTTTAGCTAATCTGATTAAAAGGAAGAGAGCAGAAACATAAATCAACAGATGAGAAAATAAACAAGGTGAAATCACAGCAAAACTAGAATAAAACAAATTATCAGAACTTATGCAGTTATATGCTAACAAAACTGAAAACACAAAAGAAATAGAGGGATATCCTCAAAAATATAAAATAATCAGATTAAAAGAAGACCAATCTATCTCTTATACTTTATTTTTCTTCCTTAAGGATATGATTTCTCTCTCATCTCATTCAACTTAGATCAATGTATACCATGGAAACAATGTAAAGACTAACAGAATGCCTTCTGTAGGGGATGAGGGGAGGGAAGCAAGAATAGGGGAAAAATTGTAAAACTCAAAATAAATAAAATCTTTCTTTAAAATAAAACAAAACAAACAAAAAAAAGACCAAGTAAAAATTCTAAATAATCTAATTTCAGAAAAAAGAAATGGAACTAGCTTTAAAGACACACCAAAAGAAAAATACTCTTGTTCCTGATAGATTCACAGGATAATTCTATCAAACTTTTAAAGAACAATTAGCATGACCACTACAGAAACTGTTCTCAAAAATGAAAAATAAATTTTTCTCACAGATAGATTTGAGGAGACAAATATGCTAATAACTAAACCAAGGAAGGATAAAACATTGGAAAACTTTAGACCAGGCGTGTCCAAGCTCAAAGTACATTTGTGTGACCTGGTCACTTAACTGGAAAATGAATAAAGGGGTGAGTACGTGTACCAACATTGCAACATCACAGACCAACTTCACCCTTAACTAACAGGGCTCAACTTTTTAATTTAATTAACATTGGCAACTATCAGAGTTCTTGGTTTTTGTTTTATAAAAAATATGTACAGAGTTATGCTGAGTCATAAATATATAATAAAGTCTACATGAGGCACTTGATAAATTTGTAAAGGGCAATATGGATTAATAGAGCTAAAAGTTTTCATGCATGCTATAGACCAATATCCTTAATGAATACTGATTCAAAAATTGTAAATAAAATCCCTGCAAATTACAAATTTACAAAAAACATCATTAGAAAGTTTAAATTTTGGGGTGGCTAGGTGGCATAGTAGATAAAGCACCAGCCTTGGAGTCAGGAATACCTGGGTTCAAATCCAGTCTCAGACACTTAATAATTACCTAGCTGTGTGGCCTTGGGCAAGCCACTTAACCCCATTTGCCTTGCAAAAAACCTAATAAAATAGTAATAATAGTAGGAGTGGCTCGGTGGCAGACAGAGCCCTTGAGCCAGGAGCACCCAGGTCCAAATCCGGCCTCAGACACCCAAAGATCACCCTGCTATGTGGCCCCAGGCAGGCCACCCAGCCCCATTTGCCCTGCACCCTCCCCCAAATAATAATAAAAAATGTGCTTCAGTCTTTGTTCCAACACCAACAACTCTGTCATGGGTGGATCACATTCTTTATGGTTAAGTCCATTGCGAAAGTTACTTCCATATTTTTCCAACATTGCCATTGCTGATCACAACTCCCTCCTTTCTTATTTCTCCATTACCATGTACTATATTTTCCCTCTCCTTTCACTCTGACTCTGCTGTAGGGTCGCTGAGCGGCGCAGCAGACAGATCCCTGGTCCTGGGGCCAAGAAGCCCTGAGCCCCCATACCACCCCTTAGGCCCAGAATCCACCTGGCCCTATGGTCCTGGACAGGCCTTCCAATCCCAGCCCCTTGCAAGAAGTAAAAAAGAAAATGTGTTATATCTGACCACTCTCCCCCCATAGTCCATCCTCTCCTCCTTTATTCACATCCCCACCCCTTCCCCCCTGCTCCCCCCTCCTTCTTACTCCAGATGCCTATACCCCACTGAGTATATATGCTGTTTCCTTTCCTAGCCACCTCTGATGAGAGAAAAGGTTCCCTCATTCCCCCTTGCCTCCCCCTTCCATATCATTGCAATAACTCATTGTAATAAAAAAATCTTATTATATGAAATATCTTGGCCTATTCCCCCTCTCCTTTTTCCTTCTCCCATTACATTTCCCTTTTTCTCTATTGACTCCATTTTTACACCATATTTTATCTTCAAATTCAGCTTTCTCCTGTGCTTCAACTATAAAAGCTCCCTCTACCTGCTCCATTAGCTGAGAAGGTTCATATGAGTATTATCAATGTCATTTTTCCATGTAGGAATACATGCAGTTCATCAAGTCCCTCATATTTTCCCCCTCTCCTCCAATCTCCATGCTTCACCTGAGTCCTGTATCTGAAGATCAAACCTTCTGTTCAGCTCTGGCCATTCCAAAAGGAACATTTGAAATTCCCCCGGTTCATTGAAAATCCATCTTTTTCCCTGGAAGAGGACATTCAGCCTTGCTGGGTAGTTCATTCTTAGCTGCATTCTAAGCTCCTTTGCCTTCTGGTATATTATATTCCAAGCCCTACGAGCTTCCAATGTAGTTGCTGCTAAGTCCTGTGTGATCCTGACTGCAGCTCCATGATATCTGAACTGTGTCCTTCTGGCTGCTTGTAATATTTTCTCTTTGACTTGGGAGTTCTGGAACTTGGCTATAATATAATATTCCTAGGGGTTGGTTTTTTGGGATTTCTTTCTCAGGGGGATCGGTGGATTCTCTCCATTTCTATTTTGTCCTCTGCTTCTAGAATATCAGGACAATTTTCCTGTAGCTCTTTTCCTGATCATGACTTTCAGGTATTCCAATAATTTTTAAATTATCTTTCCTAAGTCTGTTTTCCTTATCAGTTGTTTTTTCAATGAGATATTTCACATTTTCTTCTAATTTTTCATTTTTTTGGTTTTGAAGTATTGATTCCTGATTTCTGGTAAATTCATCAATCTCCCTGAATCCTATTCTTTGTCTGAAGGATTTGTTTTCCTCAGAGAGTTTTCTTATCTCTTTTTCCATCTGGCCAATTTTGGTTTTTAAAGCATTCTTCTACTCAGCAACTTTTTGAACTGTTTTATCCATTTGACCTAAGCTGGTTTTTAGCATGCTATTTTCTTCAGCATTTTTTTGGATTTCCTTGACTAAACTGCTGACTTCATTTTCATGTTTTTCCTGCATCTCTCTCCTTTCTTTTCCCAGTTTTTCTTCCAACTCCTCATTTGATTTTCAAAGTCTTTTTTGAGCTCTGTCATAGCCTGAGCCCAATTTCTGTTTTTCTTGGAGTCTTTAGATGCAGGAGCTTGTGCTTCCTCATCTTCAGACTGGGTATATTGATCCTTCTTAGGTTCATAGATAATGTATTTCTTAATGGTATTTCTCTTGTTTCTCTGCTTGCTCATTTTCCCAGTCTAAGCCTGTTTTTGGGGTGCTTCCTGAGCTTTTGGGACACTCCCACAAGGGTCTCAGTGTGTGAGGCTCTGTCCTCCCTCCTGGTCTGTAAATGACCACAAGCCCCCCACGGGGCTCAGGTGGGGGGTGGCCCTGCTGTTCTATTAGGGGGGCCTGGAATGTGATCAGGATCTGAATGTGGTCAGAGCCCCAGAGTCCTGTTCCAGGGGCAGAGGGCAGAGCTCTGCAGTCTCTCTCTTCACTCCCCTCCCTAGGTTCAATGGGCTCATGCCCTGGGGGCTCCTTACTGGCTCAGCCTGCTTCTGTTTCCTGGCCAAGCAGCTTGCTGTGTGCCCTGAGGGCTGGGCTTCATGTGCCAGCTCTGGCAGAGGTCCCCCCATTGATCCCCCAATTTGTGCCTGATGCTCCCCCAGGGCACAGGTCAGGAAACTCCCCGGCTGCTATGAGCCACCGGCTCCCAGTGCCCTGGGACTGCCTCCAGGAAGCTGAAGTTCTTTCGCTCTGGCGGACCACCCCTCCAACCCCAGGGAGCAGAGCCTTTGTGCTCTTTTCCAGGTTACCTTGAGTAGGAGAAGTGCCTCATTGGATCCCTCTGTGGGTTCTGTCTCTCGAAAATTTAGTTAGAGTCCTTAGTTTCAAAGATTTATGAGAGAGCACCTAGGACACAATCCACTCTTGTTGCCATCTTGGCTCTGCCCCCCCTGAGGTGATTTTTCAAAGTGTAGTTATATCTACTAGGATTTCACAGGACAGCACAGATAATATGCTATTTATGAAACATGCCCATCTGAGTACCATTCACTTCTTGTCTCCGGTAGCCCAGTCTACTAATTTTAACCTTTGAACTCTTGGCATCATCCTTTGACTTAACTGTCAACCCTGCCTGGCATAGACTAGGCCCTTAATAAATGCTTGTTGACTTATAAATGCTGCTACAGTTAGTTACCTTGACATTTCTTCCATTTTGGTTTCCATCTCTATTTTTATTTCTGAACTCTGCATGAGACCCTTTCTCATCTATTTAATGCACCATTAGTAGTCCAACCCAAGTCCTCATTAATAGCCCCTCCAAATGCACACATGCTATCTGAACTGTATGGGACTCAAGTTCCTCTTACATTGTTTTTTCTTGGTTCCTGATGCTAGTTAGTGCTAGGATACCTAATTTACTGATATGACACTAATCCTATGTTAACATTTTTTCTTACTTTGAAAAATGTATCATTTTTATTTGTACACTTAAAAAGTTGCACACCAAAACTTATAATACAGTTGGAAGAATCACCAAGTAAAAGAGAGGGTACTACTTTTTTCTGCTGTTCATTAGGAAAAGGTAGAGGAATAAACAAATGCACAGTATTTAAAAAAAAAGAATTAAGGTGCCTTTTCTAGGAACAAATTTTAGAAATATCAAAACAAATTCACAAATTTATTTGAATACTAAATATCTACATAATAAACTCCAGCTAACTTAGGTACAATACTTTTATTGATATGCAAAAAATTATACTCATTCATGTGCAGTGTTCAAACAATGTAATCAAAAAACAACTAACTGTCATGTGCAGTTATCTAAACTGTGCTAAAGTAGATTTCATTTATATTAATAAAACCCCACATACAGCACAGTCTAGGAAAAAGTAAAAGATGAAAAGTAAGTCAAAGATGTAGAAAGAAATATTTCTACAAGATACTTGGACATATATTTAAAATATGTAAAAATCTCTGTAAACCAATATTGTATCTAATCTTGTTGTTAAATTTCTGTATTATCAAGTACTATGATGGCATTCAAACATCACTGCTCAATTTCTTTCCAGGTATACTACACCTAGAAATACATTCTGCCCCCTTTTTAATTCTTTAAAAACATTTTTTTTTGCAAGGCAATGGGGTTAAGTGACTTGCCCAAGGCCACACAGCTAGGTAATTATTAAGCGTCTGAGGACAAATTTGAACTCAGGTAGGTACCCCTGTCACCAGGGCAGGTGCTGTATTCACCGTGCCACCTAGCTGCTCCAAAAGTACCTCATACTTTTGTGTTGTCAAAATGTATTTCTTAAGTCAAATAGCCTGTTACAAATGTGAAATATTATTACCGTTAAACAAGGATCAGGATGCTGAAAACCCTACAGTGGAGAGGGAAATTCAGCAGAGCCTTCCCCAAACTGCAGAAAAGTCATCACTCCTAATCCCCTCAAACAAATAAATCTGTGTGAAGACTTCGTCCCCTGTCCGTCCTGGCTCAGTCAGTCATTCCATGTCAAGATCCGTGGGTTTTCCCTAGCCGTCCCCGGAGCTCGGATGCTCTCCTTCCTCACCTGGCCCCTTGCGAGCTTCCTGGCGCCCCCAAGCCCCCGCGGAACGCTGTACAAGGCGCCTTGGCTTCCATCCCCCCGATCCCGGCGCCCGCCTGCGGACACACAGACAGCTCAGCCTGCACATGCTGCGTTTGTAGTAACACACTGCTTTGGGGGGGGGGTTGTAAAACTCGAAATGAAAAAAATCTTTCTTTAAAACAAAACAGGGGCGGCTAGGAGGTGCGGAGGGCGGAGCGCGGGCCCCGGAGTCAGGAGTTGGCGAGTTCAAATCCGGCCTCAGACACTTAGTAATGACCTAGCTGTGTGGCCTTGGGCGAGTCACCTAACCCTGCTCCCTGGCAAAAACCTAAAAAAGAAAAAGACCAAGTAAACATTTTCCAAATAGTTTAATCACAGAAAAGGACGTGGAACTAGGTTTAAAGGCGCACCAGAGGAAAAGTACTCTTGCTCGAACTGTTACAGAACTACAAGAAGGCAGCGGGCGGCGGCTCCCGCCCGGCCTCGGCCGCCCCCCCCCCCCCGCCCGGGCGCCTTGGCTCGCCTCCGGCCGGGGCTGACCCCCAGCCCGCGGGGGAAGGGGCGCCCCACAGGCCCACGAGGGGCCGGGGGGCTCCCGCCCGCCCCGGCCACACCCTCCCCTCCCCAGGGACGCCGGGAGGCTCACCCGCGGCCTCGGGGAGCAGCCAGGGGGCTCCGAAGGCGAGCAGCAGCAGCAGAGCGGCCGCCGGCGGCGAGGGGGCCATGGTCCTGGCCGGCGGCGCCGCGGCCACCGCTCCCCGGCTCACATCTCACATCTCACAGCCTGGGGCCGGGGCCGGGTGCGCGGCGGCCCTGCGGGCGGGCTGGGCTCTGCGGCGCCTGCGCTCTGTTGGGACAGGAAGCCGCGCCTACGGGAGAAGAGCCCGGACAGGCGGGCCACGGCCCCGCCCCCCGCCCCGCCCCGCCCCAGGGCCGCCTCTTTCTGCCACGTGACTGCCCCTCCCCCTCATCCCTGCTTTCCCGGAAGCCTGAGGCCACGAGCCTCAGTGCCTTCCGGGAACACCGCTGCAGTTCTCTTCCGGCGTCCCTCCGCCTTTTCTCGCGCCCTCTCTCTCTGCCCTTCCCCCCCCTCTCCTCCTCCCCTCTAGCTCTTTTCTCCCCCCCCCTTCTCGGAGTGCGCATGCTCCCCTTCGTCTCTTGTGGTCTGAAAACCCAATGGGCTTTTTGTTTGGCGGAGGACAGTTGTGGAGGATATTATTAAGAGATAACAGGGAGGAGACAAAGAATCAGAAAACCTTTCATAATTGTATAGAAGGATGGGGAAGAGCTGCATGAACTTTTTTATTTTTTAATTTTATTTTAGGGTTTTTTTTTAAATTTAAGGCAATGGGGTTCAGTGGCTTGTCCAAGGCCACACAGCTAGGCAATTATTGTTTTAAGATTTTTATTACTATTATTTTTTTTTACAAGGCAATGGGGTTCAGTGGCTTGTCCAAGGCCACACAGCTAGGCAATTATTGTTTTAAGATTTTTATTACTATTATTTTTTTTTACAAGGCAATGGGGTTAAGTGGCTTGCCCAAGGCCACACAGCTAGGTAATTATTAAGTGTCTGAGACTGGATTTGAACTCAGGTCATCCTGACTCCAGGTCTGGTGCTCTACCCACTGACACCCAGCCGCCCCTATAAACTTTAAAGTGTATATATTTATTCTATTATTTCGTTTGTCATTTGAATCTAAAATTCTTGATTGTTTTTTAATAGCGTTTTATTGCTTCAGCTAACTAGCACCCCCACCCCTTTCCAGCCCTCCCCTCCTTCTTCTAGTGTGCTTGTTTCTTATTTTGAAAAAATGAGTCTAATTTGCTTCTTTGAGCACCAGGGTAGGATAGAATATTTGGGGGCCTTATTCCCTCCCCTTCCCGCCCATCCCTAAAGAGTTATTCAACCACTGCCCAGTGACTCACTATGAAAGAAGCCTTTTCTAAGTTGCAGAAAGGCCACCTCTTTGTTCATAGAGTATTAGGATTCCTGCTGTACAACCTTTTAGCTGAAGGCAGAGAATCATTACATCAACTTTTCCAGCTGCAGTTATGTCCACTTCACTTTATGAATCCTGAAATCCCTTTCTCTGATGATAATCTTTTGTCATTCTATCCCCCACTTAAACATTCTGACCCACTACCCTGCTCTACATCTCCACTGCCATCTCCATCCCTCTCACTCTTCATTTCTTTGCCAGAGAATATACTATTGAATTTGGCACAATAACTAGGCATGAAAAGTTCTTAATTTGGAAAGTGTAAAATGCTATGAGCCAGTGAATGAAATAAATGATTATATTCAAAAAGTATGTTGGATTTGCTTGAGAGAATTAGACATATCAATGTGTCTATGTGGTGGATCCTTTTCTATTTTCACTTCTTTGCTCTCTAGTTCTAATAGATCTTGGAAAGTATGGTTTATGATTCTTAAATATAAATATAAGATTTTTTGGACCATTTTTTAGGCCCACTTTGATTTTCTTACAATTATTCCTCTATGAGTGGTTTTCTATTTGAGAAGTTTTTGGTAAATAATGTCTTACATTTGTGTTATCAATAGTTCATCATTATAAATACTTTGTCCAGAGTGATTAAAATGGATTTTATTACATCTTTGCAAAGAAGTACCTCCTTTCTTAAGGGGACCCCCCAAATTACAAAAAGGCAAGTCTTATATGCAGTTTGAAAGGCTTATTCCTAATCCTTTGTGCCAATCATTGGCCAGGTATCTCATTGATACATTCATCCCCACATGTTTTCCCCACCCTGCATTATACTAATGAGCACTGGGGAGTGAACAGTAACATCCTTGAGCAAGCACAAAGGACAAGGACATAGACCTTAGGTCAACTCAGAACTAGATGGAGCAGGCCTGATCTTATCTTTGGTTTTGATCAGATCAGGGCCAATTCTTTTGTCTTATACTTGTATGCCTGCCCATAGGCACCAATACAGCAGACCCTAATCTTTGTAATGGAAACAATCTCCCCTCACATTCTTGTGGAAACCAAATACCCCACATTCTTCACAGTTTGTTTCTCTTTTTTTGATCTTTTGTTCTTCTGAGCTCCAGTCCTGTATCACCAATGCCTTTTAGATATCCTGAATTTTATATCTCCAACTTAATGTCCAAAATGGAACCCTCTCCATGCTCATATTCTCTTTTCCAAGTTTCTTATTACAATCATGAACATAATATTTCTAGTAACCTTGCCTTGCAATGGACTTTCACCCATTGGTAAGTGGTAGAGCCCTAGCAGAGTGAGCACTGATATTACTTGTGACAAAGGTAGATTCATTGTAGTCCTTTGCTTACTTTAAACTAGAATTGTTCGAACTTTAACTCAAGAGATCCCATATCAGTTATGAACATCATTGGTTAATATGTGATTTATGTCTTGGTGTTGAGCAAATGTTTTTAGTATAGTTTCATCTATCCAGGAATCTTGTACATCCAGACAAAGAGAAACTTTGTTGAAGGGAAATCTTTAAGGTTATAGGGAGTTAGATAATCTTTGTAAACAACAACAGAAACTCAAGGGGACTTGATATTTTCTTCACTTCTAATTTAATTATAGGAATGTGAAGATGTAACAGCATAAATTCTGTCCCACAGCCCAATGGAATTCTCTCATCATTAGTAGAGATGAATGTCCTGCCATCCCTGAAGGGTGAGTTAAGTTGCTTAAAATGAGAGACCTTCAGTTCTTGCTCAGTTTTTTTTTTGACCTTCAATTTCCTTCTAGATGTTTTTGGCTTCCAACTTTGAGAAGGAAGATGGAAAAGATCAACTTTAGATTTCTGAAGGAAATACTCTGAGCAGGCATAAGAGGAGCTGGCAGTCTCTAGCACATCCTAATCTGTTAGGAAAAGGAATGTGATGGAGACTGTCAGCTCTTCCTTTAGTAGAGTGATAATTCAGCTCAACCAATAGAGCTTTGCAATTTAGAATTTTTTTGGTGGGCTGAATTAATTCTCTACTAATGGGAGAGCTCCTTTACACACACACTCTCTCTCTCTCTCCATATATATATATATATATATATATATATATATATATATATATATATATTTTTTTTTGCTCTGATTTTTCTATTATGATTTGGCTAAGTGGGTTTCTTTGCTATTTGCTGTGTGTTCATTATGGAACCAGTATTTGGTGGTGGGAAAGGGGCCAAGCCTTGAATAATGAACTTAGGCTCTTTCTTATCCTCAATAATGACACAGTGATGAAAAATTAGATTGGATCAAGATTAATAATATTTAAGGGACAAGAAAGATAAAATTATAACCTGGTACTGATGCAAGGAATTATGAATATAGGAGGTTTGTAATTGTAAACAGATTTTTTAAATCCTTTATACTGTTAAATTTTGTAAAAAATGTTATCTGTTCCTGTGATATAAATTGACTCCTATTGTTCCATTATTAAATGTAAAATTTGTGGTGGCTTCTCATTCCCAGCTTCCAACCCTTTACCTGGTTTTGGTCACATGAGACAGGGAGGTATTTCTTCTTTGACCTCAGTCTCCAGACCCTTCAATACTCCTAGAATGGACAAGACTATAAAAACCTGGCCTAAACTTCCCTCATGGCCAGCTAAAAGTCCAAGCCCATCTGGCTCTCCCTGGTTTTCTCTCCCTGTCTCTCTTTCTGTCTGTCTCTGTCTCCCAAACAAACCTCTCCTAGTCTTCTAGAATCTTGTTGCTTCTCCAGGAGGAAAAAAAAAAGCTTTCATCTGTACCCTTTGTAGGCTTCTATAATAAATCCTGAACAGTTTGGTTTTTTTAGGCTTTTTTGCAAGGCAAATGGGGTTAAGTGGCTTGCCCAAGGCCACACAGCTAGGTAATTATTAAGTGTCTGAGACTGGATTTGAACCCAGGTGCTCTTGACTCTAGGGCCGGTGCTTTATCCACTGGGCCACCTAGCCACCCCCCTGAACAGTTTTAAATCCCAGAGATGTGCATGAATTCTTTCACCATTCAAAAACTCTCAATCCTAATTTGGCAACACCAATCATCTGGCAACAGTACCACCATCTCTCTGAGAAGGATAGAGAGGAGGTATCGAGCCCCAGTTCATGCTTTTCTTGCTAGTAGAGATGAAAGTCTCCCTTGGAAAAGGATGAAGAGAGGAGATGCTAGTGATATTTATTCTGCTTCTCTTTGAGCCACATAATGACAACATTCCTATGCAACATGAAGGGGGGACAACTCTCATGCACCAACTCTTATTACAGTAGAAAACCATCTTTTTTTTTCCTATTTATTTCAATGGATTTTGAGTTTTAATGCAATAAAAAAATTCACATAAATTCTCAAATGGCTCACAAAGTACATTCTTTGAACAGGTTATCAGGAAGGTAGAATCAAAATAGTGGAATAAGAGAAAGCAATTAAACCTAGTTGCTATTATGTCTTCTCCATTCTTAACTATAATTTTCCTAGGCTAAAAATGAAATAACAAAGTTAGTTTTAAAAATGAAGTTTTTCTCTAGTATCTTACCAAAAACACAGAAGTAAATGAATAATCAATATTTATAGGATTTAAACAAAGAACCAGAAAATTGTGAGGGCTAACTAATAAGCTTACACATCTTACATAGAGGTGGCACAAATCTTAACATAACATAGGTATCCTGATTTACAAAGTCCATTCCTTTTTATAAAACTAATAAGAATTAAGATAGAAGGAAGACCTTTGTATCCTATTCTGGGGAAACAGATCAATTCCTATTAAACTTAGCATATTTAGCTCATTGTCTTTCCTCATCTGGGTAAACTCAAATTTGCAAATTTACATATCAATCAAAGGACATAGGTTGATGAGATGGAAAGGCCTGGTCTGCCCTTAAGTCTCTAGTGATAAGGACACAATTCCTGACTAGGGCAAAGGTTAGCATCCAGATCTATATTCCAAACTTACAGAACTCAACTGGGGGCTTATAGAACAATTTTGATCAGAAATATTAATTCCAAATTAAAGAATATCAGATTGGGGGGGGGGAGCAGTGGATAGGGCACCAGCCCTGGGGACAGAAGGACCTGAATTCAAATCCAGTCTCAGACAATTGCCTAGCTGTGTGACCTTGGACAAGTCACTTAACCCTATTAACCTTAAATAAACAAAATTTAACAAAAAAAATATCAGATTTAGACACCATAATGATTTAGACTGATTCAGTATCAGGTCTAATTTTGATTAGACAAGTCAAGAAAAAGACACAATGAGATTTTTTTTTTTTAGAACAGGGCAATTTAGGGAGACAGACAGGTCTGAAGACACTGGGGATAGAATTTGGTCAGAAATCCTCATGGCATAGAGAATGCCAGTGCCCAGGGACTGAAAGAGGACTGAACTAGGATACTAGGGCAGAAAAGAGCAAGGCAGAAAGACATTCCAAGGGATCCCTGAACTCCTCCTGGGTATGAGAATGGGTACAATCTGGCAGCTCTGTTACTCACTACCCAGTTCTATATTACAGATCTGTGGTAGAAAGAGTTGTCATAAGCCTGGACTCTAGCTATCTACTGAGCAAGGAACAAGTTCCTGAAACATAGCTCTGTGTCAGGAACAGACATAGAGGGGGGGGACTCAGTTCTCATCTTTAGTCAGGTGTATGATTATGGGATGTAAAAATTAGCGGTTGGAGTCCCAGAATTAAAGAGGGGTGTGTGTCAGCATTTCAATTACTCTGAACCAAAAAGAAAAAAAAATCTGTTTTCAGAAGTAGTCAACTGAAACGCTCAGCCAGGGACTGGGAGACTCAAAAAATAGGTTAGGAGCTTGCAGGAGGGCAGTGAACAAGCTTCTCCCCAGATCTAAGAATTTTGGGAGCACTGAAAGCTTTCAGGTTTCCAGACTTATCTCTGAAAGCATTAGAAGGATGTCAGGCAGAATTTCCCCTTAGAACCATACAGAGTTTAACATAAAGTCCAAACTCAGAAATGAGCAAACAAGAATCTCACCATAAAAAGAAGTTAAAGACACAAACAAAAGAACAAAATGATTTGAAAATAATTATAAGCAAAGGCTTAAGGAAAAAAATAATTTGGATATAAGTCCAACAAAAATTACTAGGAGAACTAAAGTAATAGGATGACAGAATATAAGCAATCCAGCTGAACTCTCTCAATATTTCCTTTCAAATAATTTTAAAATAATGCCTCAAGATGATCAACTATGATGAACTCAGCTTTTCTCAGCAGTTCATTGATCAAGAACAATTAGAAAAGACTTGTGATGGAAAATGTCATCAACATCCAGAGGAAAAACTATGGAGTCTGAATGCAGAGCAAAGCACACTATGTTCACTTTTTAAAACTTGTTTTATGTTTTTCTTTCTTTTTCATGGTTGTTTCCCCTTTAGTTCTGATTCTTTTTTCATTATATGACTAATATGGAAATATGTTAAACACAAATATACATGTACAACCTGTATCAGATTACTCAATGTCATGGGGAGGGGAGAGAGAAGAAAGAGTGGTAGAAAAATGTGAAACTCAAAAGCTTACAAAAAGATGAATGCTGAACACTATTTTTACATGTAATTGGAAAAAAAGTAAAATTAAATTTAAAAAACCTCACATACATTTTGTAGCTACAAAGCCAACAAAAGGTCCTGGGGAGACATTTTTCTAGTCTAAGAAAATTTAGGAGATCAGTAGAAGAGGCTTGTGATGCTGGATTAGAGGCCTGTTCATATCCCACGTATGGTGGCACCAGTAGCAGCCATAACAACAACATCAGGAGCTTTCAGCCCAGAGATGGTGGGGGGCGGGTCAGAAAATTGGTTAGAAAGAGATTTCAAGGGACCCTTTCTGGCACTGGGTTCAGCTGGCACTGGTTTGCAGTTTTATTTCCCATAAACAGTTCTGGGTCATAGTTCTAGGATGGTTAGGAGCATTGGGGGATAGGAGCACTCACTGGTGGTGAGTAACAAAGCTACACAAGGGAGTAGGAAACCTGGTCATGGTTCTAAGGCAAAGAGGAGTACTTGTGCTTGTGGCTGCAGGGAGGGACCAGGGGCCTTCTTATGGGCTTGCAGAGCACTGACCAGGAGAACAGTGACCACATCTCTCTTCAACACCATACCTCAAAAGCACTAAAACCTTGGAGACTCTTTGAAAACACTGATACAAAAAAAAAGCTAAAGCTTAGAAAAGTGCCTTCCCCAACCTAGATGAACAAAGCTCAACTTTACCATAAAATTTAAAGTCAAGAAATAGATTGGAGAAATGTGCAAATAACAAAAATAGCATCATGTCATAAAAAGATACTATGAGAGCAGGGAAGACCAAGACATAAACTAAGAAAACAATGTGAAAATAGTTACAAGGCTTCAAAGAAAGCAACTAACTGAACCCAAGCCCAACAAGATTCCTGTAAGAGTTAAAGAGCTAAGAATGGTAGAGGCAAAGAAAAGAGAGTGATGCAAGGAAATTATGAAAAAAGAATTAATAGTTCTGGTAAAAGAGGCACAAAATAATACTAAAGAAAATTAAAAACAGGATTGACCCAATGGTGGGAAAGTCACAAAAATTCACTGAAAAAAATGACAGAATGCGACAGAAGGATGCACTGGGAGAAGGGGGGAGGGGGAAGTAAGATGGGAAAAAATTTCTCACATAAAAGGTGTGTAGGGAAGAGCCTTTTTGGGGGCGGGATGCAAGGCAATGCTTGAATCTTACTATAATTGGAATTGGTTCAAAGATGGAAGAAAAATTATCTATCTATCTATCTATCTATCTATATTCTTATGCATTCAGTTGTGTATAGAAATGTAACTTACTCAATAGAGAAATAGGAGGGGGAAGGGAACAAAAGAAAGGGGAAGATAAATTAAGTTTGATAGAAATTAGAAGAAAAATAGGCTTTGAGGCAGGAGAGGATAGAAAAAGAGAGAGAAGAAACCTAAGAAAATGGGATGGAGGGGCAGCTAGGTGGCACAGTGGATAAAGCACTGGCCCTGGAGTCAGGAGTACCTAGGTTCAAATCTGGTCTCAGACACTTAATAATTACCTAGCTGTGTGGCCTTGGGCAAGCCACTTAACCCTGTTGGCCTTACAAAAACCTAAAAAAAAAGTTATTGAGGAGAAGAATGCTTTAAAAAGCAGAATTGGCCAGATGGAAAAAGAGATAAGAAAGCTCTCTGAGGAAAACAAATCCTTCAGACAAAGAATAGAACTCAGGGAGATTGATGAATTTACGAGAAATCAGGACTCAATACTTCAAAACCAAAAGAATGAAAAATTAGAAGAAAATATGCAACATCTCATTGAAAAAACAACTGATATGGAAAACAGATTTAGGAATGATAATTTAAAAATTATTGGAATACCTGAAAGTCATGATCAGGAAAAGAGCCTTGACATCATTTTCAAAGAATTACTACAGGAAAATTGCCCTGATATCCTAGAAGCAGAGGGCAAAATAGAAATGGAGAGAATCCACCGATCCCACCAAGAAAGAGATCCCAAAAAACCAACCTCCCAAAATATTATAGCCAAGTTCCAGAACTCCCAAGTCAAAGAGAAAATATTACAAGCAGCCAGAAGGACACAATTCAAATACTGTGGAGCTGCAATCAGGATCACACAGGACTTAGCAGCAACTACATTAAAAACTTGTAGGGCTTGGAATATAATATACCAGAAGTCAAAAGAGCTTAGAATGCAACCGAGAATCAACTACCCAGCAAAAATGAATGTCCTCTTCCAGGGAAAAAGATGGACTTTCAGTGAACCAGGGGAATTTCAAATGTTCCTGTTGGAATGGCCAGAGATGAAAAGAAGGTTTGATCTTCAGATACAGGACTCAGGTGAAGCATAGGGATTGAAGGAGAGGGGTAAAATATGAGGCACTTAATGATGATGAACTGCATGTATTCCTGTATAGAAAAATGACACTGATAATACTCATATGAACCTTCTCAATTAACAGAGCAGGTAGAAAGAGTTTTTATAGATGAAGCACAGGAGAAAGCTGAATTTGAAGATAAAATATGGTGTAAAAATGGAGCCAATAGAAAAAAAAAAGGAAATGTAATGGGAGAAAGAAAAAGGAGAGGGGGAATAGGCCAGGATATTTCATATAATAAGATTTTTCTTTATTACAATGAGCTATTGCTAGGATATGGAAGGGGGGGAAGGCAAGGGGGAATGAGGGACTCTTTGCTCTCATCAGAGGTGGTTAGGAGAGGAAACAGCATATATACTCAATGGGCTATAGGCATCTGGAGTAAGAAGGAGGAGGGAGAGGGGGAAGGGGGGGATGTGAGTGATAGAGGAGAGGTTGGACCATGGTAGGAGAGTGGTCAGATATAACACATTTTATTTTTTACTTCTTGCAAGGGCCTGGGATTGGAAGGCCTGTCCAGGACCATAGGGCCAGATGGATGCTGGGCCTAAGCCCAGTGGTACGGGGGCTTGTGGCCTCTTGGCCCCAGGGCCAGGGATCTGTCTGCTGCACCACTCAGCTACCCTACAGCAGAGTCAGAGTGAAAGGAGAGAGAAATATATAGTATATGGTAGTGGAGAAATATGAAAGGAGAGAGTTGTGATTGGCAATGGTAGAAAAATATGGAAGTAACTTTTGTGATGGACTTATCATAAAAAATATGATCCATCTATGACAGAGTTGGTGGTGTTGGAACACAGACTGAAGCACATTTATTATTATTATTATTTTTTGGGGGGGTGCAGTGCAAATGGGGCTGGGTGGCTTTCCTGGGGCCGCATAGCAGGGTGATCATTGGGAGTCTGAGTCCAGATTTGGACCTGGGTGCTCCTGGCTCAAGGGCCAGTGCTCTGTCTGCCACCCAGCCGCCCCTAATATTATTACTATTTTATTTTATATTGGGTCTTTTTCTTTCTTTTTTTTTTTTTGGTTTTTGCAGGGCAGTGGCTTGCATGTCACACAGCTGGGTGATTGTTGGGTGTACAGGCCGGATGTGGGCTCAGGTGCTCCTGGCTCCAGGGCTGGTGCTCCGTCCACTGTGCCACCTGGCCATACCTACAATTATTACTATTATTTTTTTATTTTAATTTTAATTTTTTTTCTCTCCCCTTTACTTTATCGCTCAAGAGAGTCTTTTTTTGGAGGAGGGGGTATTTTGTTTACTCTTAAACAAGAATATTTTATTAATGTTTAAAAAACATTATTTGTACAAAATGAGAATAAATAAATATTAAATTAAAAAATAATTAGTAAAAAAAATAAAGAAACAAAACAAGAAAAAAAACCCTCACTAGATCCCATCATCTCCTTAGGTTCTCTAAGCATCATGGAAAAACTGGATTTGGCCAGTTATGGTCACACATTTCTATCTCCTACTAGATTTTAAGGACCTTGAGGACAGGGATATCACAGAGAAGGAAAGCAAGCACATATCATACAAGAGGAAAACAAGGACTCAAAGGATATTCAAAAGGGATTCAGTGACATAAAGCACCACATTTACAAACATTTTTCAAAATAAATTTTGAAAAAAATGCAGAATGATATGAGTCAAGCCAGGAGAACAATTTATACAATACAATAATAACAACAAGCAACAGCAACAACAACACTATAAAGAATCTCAAAAACTGAAAGACTTTATAATTCTCTTCAATGAAATGATAAAATACATTCCAGAGGACTAACAAAGTAGGATAAGACCAGCTTGATAGGCAAATGGACTTAAAATGTCAAATGACACATTACCTTTAGATTATGGTCAATCAGGAAATTTGTGTTTATTTGTTAGGTCAGCTTTTCTTTTAATTAAAAGAGCAACTTTAATTGACGTGGGAATGGAATGGTTGAGGAAGAAAACAAATGCTTGTGAACTGATAAAATAAAATTTTTTGTTTCAATATCAAAAAAATCTAATATGCTAGATTGGCTAAACTAAAAAAAAGATAGGAGTAGCAAACAGGATCTCAAACAAAGGGATAATCAGAGAAGCTAAATCTTGCTAAAAGGTATCATATATAATGAAGCAATAATATAAACTTCTTTTTACAGTATGTCTTTGACAAAGGCCTCGTTTCTCAGATATATACTGAATATAGAACTGAGTCAAATTTATAAAAATAAGAGCCATTCCTCAATTGATAAATTGTCAAAGGTTATGAATATGCAGTTTTCAGAAGGAGAAATCTAATCTATAGTATGAAAAAATGCTCTAAATCAATATTTGAGAAAAGAAAATTAAAACAACTCTGAAGTACTGCCTGATAACATATTAATGCTGGAAGGGATGAGGGAAAAAAAAGATACACTAATGAAGTTGTCATTCTGGAGAAAAATTTGGAGCTATGTCCAAAGAAATATAAAACTTTGCTTATACCCTTTGACCCAGCAATATCACTACTTGGTCTGTGTAATAGAGATCAATAAAAAAGGAAAAGAAGTGACATGTACAAAAACATTTATAGCATTTCTCTTGTGCTGGCAAAGAACTGGTCATTGAGAGGATGCACATCAATTGATCAATGGCTAAACAAGTCTCTGGATATGATGATGATGAAATACTATTGCGCTATGGGAAATGATGAAGGATGTGATTTCAGGAACATGGCAAGAGCTATATGAAGTGAAGAAAAAAGAATGGGAAGTTTATTGAGCACAATGACGTTCCATTACAAAAGACTTAGCTTCTCTGACCAATGCAATGATTCAAATTAATTTCAAAGACTTAATTTTTAAAAAATATTTTATTTTTTCCAACTTCCTAAAATGATAGCTTTTAACAATCATTTTTTTGCAAGGTTTGTATTTTTCTCCCTCTCTCCCTCCTTTCTCCCCTCCCACTGATAGAAAGCAATCTAATATCAACTATATATGTATAACCATGCTAACCATAGATCCAAATCCAAATTAAAAAGAAAAAACCTTAGAGAGAAAATAGTACATAAGACTTAAAAATTGAAGATTGTAAGCTTTGGTCCACATTTAAAATTCACAGTTCTTCTCTGGATATGGATATTATTTTCTATCACAAGTCTTTTAGAATTGTCTTTGATAATTGAACTGCTGAAATGTACAGGTCTGTCTTAGTTGATCATCACCTAATGTTGCTATTAGTGTGTATAATATTCTTCTGGTTCTACTCCACTCTGCATCAGTTCATGAAAGTTTTCCAGGTTATTCTGAAGTCTCATCCCTTATGATTTCTTATAGAACAATAGTGTTCCATCAATTTATATATCACAATTTGTTCAGCTATTCCTCAGTTTCCAATTTTTTTCTACTTCAAAATGATCTGCTATAAATACTTTCGTAAATGTGAGTTTTTAAATCTTTTTTTTGTGATTTCTTTCCTAAGACTTATGATGGAAAAAAAATGCTATCTCCAAATGAGAAGTGATGAGCTCTGAGTGTAAGATGAAGTATAATTTTCTCACTTTATATTTATTGCCTTTTTTTTGGAACATGGCTGATAGTGAAATAGGTTTTGCATGATTTCACATATATATAATTGATAACATATTGCTTGCCTTTTTAGTAGGATGGGAATAGAGTAGAAGGGATATATATATATATATATATATATATATATATATAGAGAGAGAGAGAGAGAGAGAGAGAGCTTGGAACTCAAAATTTAAAAAGAAAAATTGATAATAAATCAAAATATTTTAAAATTAATTGGAAAATAATGAAATAAATGATACAATGGAATATAAAAATGTATTTGGTGAAATGGAAGGTAATAATACCATAGGATGTCACAAAAAAATAAAACCAATGTGAAAAATATGAAAAAAAATGTGACATATCCTAACAACTATCCTGGAAAACAGATCAAGGACAGATAATTTAACAATTACTGAAATACCTGAAAAATAAAGAGCTAGTTGGCATATTTTAATAAATCATAAAATTGCCAGAATATCTTAGAAACAGAGGACAAAGTGGAAATTGACAAATCTACCTAAAAAAAAACAACCACCAAAACCCCCCCAAACCAATAAAAACTCCAGGAAAATAATAATCAAAATTCAGTGCTCTGAGGTGAAGGAAACAAATATTGCAAGCAGTCAAAAAGAAAGAATTCCAATATGAGGAGCCACAGGATTGTACAAAATTTATCTGTCATCACAAAAAAAGTTAAATGAATTACTGGAATTAATTATAATACAATATAACATTATAGGAGATCATCATTCCAGTATTTCTATTACTATTCTCAATATAAATATAAATATATGCATACAGAAATAATAGTGGGAACCTCAATTTACCCCCTTGATCTAGATAAGTGTAAGTATGAAATAAAGAAAAAAGAAATTAAGGAGATGAATGGAATTTTGGAAAAGTTATAATAGACCTTTGGAGAATATGAAATATTATAGAAAAGAGTATTTCTATTTCTCAACTGTATATGGTATCTTTTTTGGGGGGCAAGGCAATGGGGTTAAGTAATTGCCCAAAGTCACACAACTAGGTAATTATTAAGTGTCTGAGGCCACATTTGAATTCAGGTCCTCCTGACTCCAGGGCCAATGCCCTGTGCCACCTAGTTGCCTGCAAGTGTATGGCATCTTTTTACAAAAATGGCTATGTATTAAAGCATAAAAACCTCAGAAATAAATGTAGAAATAATAAGTCTAGCTTTTTTTCTGACCTCAATGCAATAGAAATTGTATTAAACAAAGGGCCTTTCAAGGAGAGATTAAAATTTAATCAGTGAAAACTTAGTAACTTAATTGTAAAGAATAAGTGTGCTAAAGAACAAATCCCAGAAACATCAATTTTATTAAATATAATAACAACAATGAGACAACATACAAAAATTTGTGGGATTTGTACTATGTAGCCATAGTAATACTCTGGGGAAAATTTACATATCTACTTACATTAGATTATGAGATGATCAACTATGATGGATGTAGCTCCTCTCAGTAGTTCAGGAACAATCCTGAGAGACCTCTTAAAGCCAATGCCATACACATCCAAAAGAAAAAACCATGGAGTTTGAATGCATACTATGTTAGCTTTTATAATACTTTTAAAATGTTTTTTCTTCCTTTCTCATGGTTTTTTCCTTTCCTCTTAGTTCTAATTCCTCTTTCACAATATGATTGTAATGGAATAAACTAGATTCAAAATGTATAATTTTTACAAGATTGTTCACCTCCATGGGGAGGGGGGGAGGAAAAAGAGGGTGGTAGAAAAATATGGAACTAGTAAATTTGCAAATGGATGATTGTTGAAAAATTGTCATTGCATGTAATTGGAAAAATAAGATAAAAGTTTAATTAAAAATACATCAGTAAAAGAGAGATCAATGAATTGGACGTGCAATTTTAAAACTAGAAAAACTAACTCTCCCCCCATTAAATATAAAAATAAAAAATCTGAAAATTAAAGGAAATTAATAAGGAATACACATAGGCAAAGAGAAATTTAGATGTATGCCATTTTGTGCAAGTCATGACATGATTTTCCTGATGTTATGGTCTTCTTCAAGAGACCATAGGAGAAGAACCATCACTACTACATGTATTTAGCATTGATATTGTGTCTATAGTTCCTTTTTAGCAAAATGCAGTTTTCTTGATTATCTCTTAGGTCTATTTTTGCTTTGGCTATTGTCTTAGATCATGATCCAATATCTACATTTTATTTGTCAACTTCTGCTGAAGCATAATAGATTCTGCTCCTGCCCCTTATTTTAACTCTATGTATCTTTCTGTTTCAAGTATAAAGGTAATCCTAGTAAACATTTCCTTGGAAAAAAATTTATTATTTTATACATTATTTAAGTGTTAAATTGCATCAAGGATTTTTTCCCCCCCTTGGAAAGAACATTTTTAGTTAAGATTTCAGAGGCTCTTGGTTACATTCATTCCTTCAAACATTTATTTTTACTTAAATTTATCACTTATTAGTATCAGTTAGACCCAAAAGTATGCTGATAAAAGAGAAATCTCAAAAACACCCTTTTTGTTTTCTATTAGTAACTTCTCAAGTGGGAAAATAACCATAATGGAAGATTTTCCCCAAATGATCATTTCAAATTATGAACAATTCCATTAGAGAAGGCTTTTGAATCAGAGTTTGATGTGATGGCTTAACTCTATATTTTACTACATGCTCTTCACTTGCATGAGACTGGACAAACTTTCTGACTAGCTAGGTGATTATTTTCTCCAGAAAGTAGTGATTGTTGCAGTGCTTCTGTTGAACAGTTACATGGGCCCCTTGTGTTATGTGCAGTGATTTCAGATTTGTCTACGACACTTAATTTATCAAAGCATTCATTATCACTGGGAGGTATTGACAAGAGAAATGAAATGCTGTTGTAGGAAGGCTGGTCCAAATACTGTGGAAGGAAAAAAGGAAAAAAATATTAAAAAATCATGGCATATGCATTCCTTTTTTAAAATTAAGGTTTACTAAGATGATAATCAGAACTAGTTTGTCTGAAAATATCAAAGTCTGTTAATTAATACTTAATTTGTTAAATCAGTTCACCACAGATTTGCTGTATGATCTTGGGTAAATCTCACATTCAAAATGTTTATTCTTTTTATGGGCAACTAGGTTGGCAGAGTGGATAAGAGCATTAGTCCTGGAGTTGGGAGTACCTGAGTTCCACTTTGACCTTAGACACTTAAGAGTTATGTAATCCTAGGCAAGACATTGTAACCCAGGTTGCTTACCCTCCCCACCCCTCCAAAAATGTTACCTTTTGAAAAATCAAAATTTTTTATCCTGATTAGGATTCTGTGCAATTAACACAGAATATATGGAGGGAGTACTGGACCCTGATTCAGGAGGCTTAGGTTCCATTACCTTGACTAGTTTCATGACCTTGGAAAAGTCACTTAATTTTTCTAAAACTTGTTTTCCTTAACAGTGAAATGAATAGGCTGGAACATGTTATTTCTTAAGTTCTTTCCAATTCTGAAGCTTAATGGTATGATATTTTGTCTTCTTTATGGCTCTCTCTTCTCTATCATCCAATTCTTTATATGTAAAAACATTTAAGAAAAATTTGCAAACTTCATAATTTTTCCTTTATTTCTTTCATTTCCCATCCCTTCCTGGTTATTTTTTAAAAAATTCACTTCTTATATTCTATTTAAAAGTTATTATAGAAATTCAACCTAATAAAATGAATACTGGTCAGGTCTGAAGTTAGGTCAGGCCAGATCAGGTCAGAGGACTCTTCTCCTTAATACCTCTCTGATCCTCAGTTTTCTCTTAGATAAAAATGAGCAGACTGAGCTGGGTGATATCCAATATCCCTTCTTTGGAGGGACAGGGAAGGAAAGAAGGGTCTAGGTTCTAGGGTAATGGCAACAATCACATCTGGCTTAATATAACTAAGAATCTTTTTCCTTGTTATTTCTCTTGACTCAAAGAGTCAAGGTAAGCAACTTTGGGAAAAATAAATAGGGACCTTTCATATTTCCTAGAGTCAGTATATTCATTCTACAAGCTTGAGAAATAGATTCTTCTTCCTTTTTTTCCTTCAAGGCAAGTGACTCGCCCAAGGTCACACAGCTAGGTAATGAAAAATTTTTTATCTAGGTAATTATTAAGTGTTTGATGCTGAATTTGAACTCAGGTCTTCCTGACTCCAGGGCTGGTGCCCTATCTGCTGTGCCACCTAGCTGCCTGAGAAATAGACTCTTGCCTGGCTTGGAGGAAGAGGAATTTTATATCTTTCTGAAGTGGTAATGGTGAGGACAAACTCAGGGATGAAGACTCCCCCTAATCCTTTTACATAGCCTGCATTTGTACTTGCTACCAAGGTCTAAGTAATCCTTGGGGTGGGGCAGAGGAGAGAGGAACTAGAACCTGCTTATAGCTGCAGCAGCTGCTTATATGGAAGAGTATCTGCCAGAAACCTGCAGTTCCAGAGTAGGTAGGATTTCCTTTGTGCACCTCTCAACAACTAGCTTATGCTGTAGTTCCTGTGGAATACAGCCTTTACTTGGTTCTGTTTCGCTCTTCTACTTTGTTCACTTGTTGTAGATCTCTGCAATTAGCAGGTGAGTTCCCTGACCATTAAACCCTCACAGCTTATTCCTGAAGGTCTTGGTCTTCATCCCCCTATAAGGTTAATTTCTTTACTAGGTTTTCTTTAAGTAATGTGCACTTATAAGGTGTTTACTATGCACCAGACACTGTGCTAAGGATTGGAGATACAAAGGAAAAAATCAAAAGTCCCTGTTATATATGGAAGATTATAAACATTTAGTTCTCTACTATATTAATGTTGCAGTTTATGGCAATGAAATAATTACTTTATTTTTTTAGTCAAATGAAGCCAATGCTTGGGAAGTGTGATGTGCAAAATATTTATCTATAGGCCTCACAAAAGGTAGAACAGGCTTTAACTTTTATGGTATAATTTGAGTAGCAGCAAGAAAAAACTATCTTCTCATGCTACAGTTAGGTCTTTGAGGTAAGTATTTTCTTATCTAGTTTTCTTCTTTTATTTTTTGGCTTTTTTGTAAGGCAATGGGGTTATGTGACTTGCCCAACCAAGGTCATCCATCTAGGTAATCATTAAGTGTCTGAAGTCAGATTTGAACTCAGCTGCTCCTGATACCAGGGTTGGTGCTCTATTCATTGCACCACATAGCTGCCCCTATCTAGGCTTCTTTTAAAATGTTATTACCACTGGAAGTCATTAAGAATGACTAGTAGAGTTGGGTTGACTTTTTATATAGACTTCCCTGAACTGTATACTTCAAGAGGACAAAATTATCAACATAACATGCACGTGTTATTTTCAGCTGTCTAGAAGGGACTTACTGTCCCTAGTAAGGGAATGCTTAGGTCTTTTGGAACTCAGAAGCAAAGATTTGGGATTTAGGTTGTGATCCTGGGCAAGTAACTTCCATATGGCTAGAATTAATCCATCTGTGAAATAATACTTATAAAGTAAATACACAGACAGGGAAGGGGACTGCTTTAATATTTAATATATATGATTATACATCTAATATATATTTAATATATATATATATATGAAACATACCTCTTTCAGATGTTGAGGAAAAGAATAGCCAGGGAAAAATACAAACTTTGCTTTTCTGTAGAAACACCACAGCATGGAAAAACAACCAAGCACTGATATTAAAACCACTATCATGGATATAATAAGCACAATAGCAGTTATCCAGTATGGAAGTGACTCTGTAGGTGGGAAATACATAATTTCTCTCAAGAATTCAATTTTTGCAAAGTTTATATTCACAGTCATTAGAAAATATCTTCCTAATTAATACATTGTTGGTAGAGTTTTGAACAATTCCAACTATTCTAGAGAGCAATAAGGACTTATACGCAAAGAGCAAATTACTCTTTGACGCAGCAAACCAGTATTAGACCTATATTCAAAAGAAATCATAAAAAATAAGAAAAGTCCCACATGTTCAAAAATATTTTATAGCGGCTCTTTTTGTAGTGGCAAAGAATTGGAAATTGAGAGAATGGCTGAACAGTTATGGCATATGAATGTAACGGAGTACTATTGTTCTGTAAGAAATCAAGAATGGTCAGACTTTAGAGAATCATGGAAACAATTACACAAACTGATGCTGAGTGAAGGGAGCAGAACCAAGAGAATATTGTACACATTAACAATAGTATTGTGAGTTGATCAACTATGATGGACGCAGTGCCTCTTAGCATTTTAGAGATCTAGGACAACCCTGGGAGAACTCTTGTGGAAAACTGCCATCTACATCCAGAGGGGAAAAAACAAACCAAAAAACCTCACAGAATCTGAATGGATACTATGTTCACTTTTTAAAAATTTCTCATATTTTTCCTTCCTACCCCATGGTTTTCTTTCTTTCCCCTTAGTCCTAATACTTAGTGATACACAAAATGATGAATATATAAATATGTTAAATACAAATATACACATACAACTTTTTATCAGACTTTGCCACTGAGGGGAGGAGGGTGGGAAGAGAAGGTGGTAGAAAATGTGTAACATCAATATGTAAGTGAATGAAGGTTGAAAAACATTCATAACATGTAATTGGAAAAAATAAAATAAAATCAATAAAAAAAAGGGAAATAACTTCTGACATCAATTCCAGATAAGAATTTGAAGGGGAAAAGAGCTGACTTAAGAGTAAAAGTTAAGATGCAAGTTTTTCCCACTTTTATTTTTAAAGGCTAGTTTCCAGCATATCTTTTGTATCCAAAGAATAAGAATGTGTCCCTCTATTTATAATGTAACAATGAAACATTAGACTTGGGAGTCAACTGACTTTCTTTTAAAGTTTCAACCTCAAGTCTACATCTCAGCTGACAACCAGAGTGTATTTGGCTTGTACAGTTTATACAGTTCTGTATAAATCTAACAGAGGCACAGCTAGGTGGCAGTGGATAGAGTACCAGCCCTGGAGTCAGGAGTACCTGAATTCAAATCCAGCCTCAGACACTTAATAATTACCTAGCTGTGTGGCCTTGGGCAAGCCACTTAACCCCATTGCCTAGCAAAAAAACCTAAAAAAAAATCTAACAGAGAATACTATCTGTATCCAGAAAAAGAATTGTGGAGTTTAAACAAAGACCAAAGTCTATTACCTTCAGTTTTTTTAGAAAAAGTATCCTACATACTACATAATTTTGCTGTCTCTAATATTTTATTTTCTCTTCAAGGATATGATTTCTCTCTCAACACATTCAATTTTGATCAATGTATAACTAGTAAACAATTTAAAGATTATCAGACTGCCTTCTGTTCAGGGGGTGGGGGAGGGAAGAGAGGGTGGGGAAAAATAGCAAAATTCAAAACTTTCCAAAAAAATGATAGGTAGAAATTACTATTGTATATAATTGGAAAACAAAATAAAAAATTGAAGAAAAATATAAATCTATTCCAACACAGTATATATATATATATATATATATATATATATATATATAATATATAACATATATATATAACATATATATATATATATATATATATAACATATATATAAAGAGCATAACTCAAATTTTTCATTTGCTTATACACAATTTTAGTGGGAGAAAGTGAGGCTGCAGAAAACATCACCACTTCACCATATATCCTAAACTTCAATATAGAACAAATGTATAGAAACAAACCAGGTCTTTTTCAAGGTAAAGTGTCAAATTTATTGTATACCTTCTGGTGCACAGAGAAGAATTGTTCTGCATCTTTGCAGCCTACCTACTACCCACCACCTTCTATCTGTGTCTACCCTCTTCCAGAGTTGTGGCCCACTGAGGCCACCCTCTTAATTGTAGCTTTCTACTTTGCCAACCCAAGCCCTTGGGAACTGGAGACCCAAGCCAAAGAGTAGCCCTAGGCCACAGATATTACCATTATTTTTTATAGTATTTATGTCTTTATTAAGCTTGTAAAAAACTTTGCTTTTGTTTTGTTAGGTTCCTATCCTTTTTTCTTTTATGATGAAGTTTTTAAATGTTGTGCTTCTAACCCTATTTTTCTCATACTTCTTTAGGTTTTTATTTGCATAGCATGGTGATTTTGAGGAATGCATATGTTGAATTACAGCATTTTGAATTGTGCCACATGTTCATAGTAGGAACATGAATGGGCCACCTTGAAAAGAAGGGAATTTTCACTTCTGGGAAATATTTTAAAAGATGATAGATAATCACCTCCTAGGAATATTGTAGAGTTCTAAATTAGGGAGGCAGATGAATTATTTATGAGACTATGTGATTCTTTGAAGACCTGAGTAAAGCAATAGAAATCTCAAAGGCAGAAAAATTATCAGGTTAATGTTTTAGGACTTATGTTGAAAGTTAATTTTTTAGAGAATGCTACCATTTTGTCCTATATTAACCACTTTTTGTGTGTATTTCTGTATGAACTGCAAGATTATATGATGCAGTTGTTTTCCTTCAGTTTCTTTTCTTTTTAGATTTTTCAAGGCAATGGGGTTAAGTGGCTTGCCCAAGGCCACACAGCTAGGTAATTATTAAGTGTATGAGGTCGGATTTGAACCCAGGTACTCCTGACTCCAAGGCCAGTGCTCTGTCTTTATCTGTGCCACCTAGCTGCCCCACCCCCTTCAGTTTTTTTCCCTCCTCTAATCAGTATAAAAAGATTTAATGGCTAAAAAAGGAGGATTCAGAGTCTCTGGAAATCACCCTCCCTCATCTAGCATAAAAGGTAGTTAGCTCCCTTTGATTTAGTGAAACTAGCTATACTAACAAGGATATATTTCTTGTCTGTCTCCTATATCTAATGATACAAATTTTCCTTAACAAGTATACTTTATTTCCTTTTTCTAACCAGCTACAAGGAGCAACTGTTTTTTATTTCTGTATAAATATTGTTAACTGGCCCATCAATTGGGGAATGACTGAACAAGTTATGGTATGTGAATGTTATGGTTCTATAAGAAACTATGAATGGTTATACTCTAGAGAAGCATGGAATGAATAACAGAAACTGATGCTGAGCCAAGGGAGCAGAATCAAGAGAACACTGTACACATTAACAACAACATTGTGAATATGATGGATGTAGCTCCTCTCATCAGTTCAGAGAACAAGGATAATCCTGGAAGACCTGTCATGGACAATACTATCCACATACAGAGGAAGAATGAAACAAAAATGAAACAATAAAACAAAAAACAAACACTACAAAATCTGAATAAATACGATGTTCACTTTTTAAAATTTTCTCTTATGTTTTCCTTCCTAGCTAATGATTTTCTTTCTTTTTACTTATTCCTAATTCCTCCTACAGAAAATGACTAATCTGTAAATATGTTAAACACAAATGTATATGTGCAATGTTCACCAGACTGTTTGCTATTGAGGTGAGAAGGGAGGGGGGAAGGAAATTATGTAATTATAAAATATGCATGTTCATGTGGATGAATGTTGAAAAACTTTTATAACATGTAATTGGAAAAATTAAATAAAATATTAATTGAAAAAATATTACTAACTGAATTGTGAATGACACATTCCTTATCAACTATTGTGGTTGTCACACTGAGTATAATAAAAATCTGTACTCTGGTTTGAGATGGCTTAACTGGCATCAGCTGGTTGAATTGATAAGAAAATTCATGCAACACTTACCATTATCAGTAGTTTGGATACAGGTAGGCTGACTCCATTCTCCACTTTTGTTCTTCTCAGTTATAAATCCTTGAACTTGAAGACAATAAACTGTCCAAGGTTCCAGATCAGTAAGGACATCAGAGTTATATGAAATATTTTTTTCAAACTAAAATTGAAGATGGGCAGAATAAAAATGCCACAAATAAAGAACAATTTAATTTTGCAATGGCTAGTTATACATATTCACTTCCTCAGGGAATTATTAAAATGATGATCCGTATCCCGTTTCTCTCTAGGAGGACTTTGTTCAACTGATGATAATTATTGATAAATATTATTCCATTAATTCCCTATGCCAAATGATATGCAAAAAGTAAAATTATTTTCTTTCATTTTGCACAGTAAATACATACATCTATATCTATATCTCTCTATATATATCTATATGTGTACTGTGTTATTTTCATTTGCTGATATTCTTAATCTGATTCTAACAAAGAATAACTAGTTGCCACAATAGTGAGCACTCCATTTTAGGATTAATAAATGAGAAGGATAGGAAAGTTAAGTTTAGTCTGACAAGTACCCTAGATTTTGAGAGAGTACATAATAATGGGTTCAGAGAAAAAATATGGTGTAACTGAAAAAAAAGCTGACCTGGTAGTCATGGGACCCAAGTTCAAATACTAGTTCTCTCACTATTACACAATCATGGACAAGTCATTTAACTTCCCAGGACCTTAGTTTCCTAATTTGTAAAATGATGGGGTTGGACTAGGTGACCTTAAGATCCCTTCCATCTTTACGTCTATGATTCAAAGCTTAAATAAGTTATATATATATATATATATATATATATATATATATATACACATATATACATATATATATATATATATGTTTGAAATAGTTAAACAACTGAAATGTGAAAGGTTAAACCATAAAAATAAATTATAAGAGAATTAGATCAAGAACTTATTACAATTGTGAATAGAGAATTTGTAACTAAAAAAGACATAGAGATGATAAAATATAAATAAATGTTATATATTAAAAAACTAAAAATACTTTTGCATAAAAAAGCAGTGCAAATAAAAGAAAAATGGCAGACTGGTAAAATATTTCCAACAATAAAAGTCTGATATTAAACTTATTGTATATACTTATTTTAAGCTTATTTATGTTTATATGAAAAGGGAGTTTGGCATAAATATAATGTTTAACAAACTTTTTTCTACACCCCCCCCAATCAATTATTGTTAAAAAAGAAGCTCTCTTCAATAATTTATATTGATGAGCTCATCAAACATTGGGTAACTACATTAACTGCATTTGTTTCATGTTTACTCTAGGCTGTTAAACTGGTTTATAAAAAAAGACCTTAACACCATATAGTTTTAATGATTATTATTTCATAATAAAATCTACATCTTGAGGTTTGAGGTCAATGTCCCTTTCATTTGTACTATTTATTAATAATTCCTTTGTAGCTGTGTGACTTTGGCCAAGTCACTTAACCCTATTGCCTTGCAAAAACAAAAAAAAATAATTCCTTTGGAATCTCATGTCATTTTCCCTTCCAAATTAATTCTACTATTTTGTCCTCTTCTTTAAATCATTCCCTCTATAACTTGAATGAGTTAGCATGATAAAATGTATATTAATTTAAGTAGTATTATAATTTTTCATTATGTTGGCACAGTTCAACCATGAGCATTAATATAATTTCAATTATTTGTTTTCCTTTATTTCTGTCAAATGTTTTGTAGGCATATTTACTCTTGGTGTGTGAGAAATGGTCTATCAACTCTGAGACAGTTTATGTATTTTGTAATGATTTTGAAAGAAATTCTTTATAATTTCTTTCTGGTTTTTGTTAGTATTTTATAGAAATGGATTTTTTTAAAAAAATATTTTATACTTATATAATCAATTTACTAATCCTGTGAAATTAGTTACTGATTTTTTTGAAATTTTTTTAAAGTATATCATTACATTAGCTACAAGTAGGGATGATTTTATTTTCCTTTTGATTATGTTGTTCTCTAATCAATGTCAGAGCTATTATTTCTAGAACTATATCAAATAATAGTGGATAGAGAGAGTATATATATGATTTATTCTTTTGTATACTAGTAGGGCTTCTATTTTTTTTTGTGACTGTAACCAGTGCTAATTCTCTTAATTTTATGCTTTTGAATATATTAATGAATGTGAGTGATCTTACATTTTTTTTTAGTTCTTTACATGAATGAATGCTATATTATATCAAAAGATGTTTTTTGCATCTATTGAAATAATCATATGACTTTTATTATCCTTGATCAAAATTATACTTTCTTTAATACAGAATTATTTATGCATTACTGTTATGAAAACATAGTCATAGTGGATTATTTTCTGGCTGTAAAGAGGTACCTTGTTAATTGTTAGAGAAGCAACCTTGAATGCAGGAAGAAATGCTGAAGATGTAAATAGAAATAATTCTAATGAGGAAGAAAAGGGGACATTCTCTCAAGAGAACAATGTGGAAGTACAAGTATCTTAACAACTTAAATTTTATTTTTTTTAATGTCAGTTCTATAACATATACTATGTTAATTCATTTAATCTCTCAGTGCTCTAGGCAACTCTACTACTCCAAGATGCAGATAATGTTAATAACATTTCATTAATGCTAATCTGCATTAATGAAAGAAATTTCAAAAAACAAATACAGGGTGGCTAGGTGGTGCAGTGGATAGAGCACCGGCCCTGGAGTCAGGAGAACCTGAGTTCAAATCTCACCTCAAACACTTAATAATTACCTAGCTCTGTGGCCTTGGGCAAGCCACTTAACCCCATTGCCTTGCAAAAACCTAAAAAAAAAACAAAACCAAAAACCCCCAAACAAATACCAAAAAACCAACAACAAATCTACAAGTCTAGTCCTTATCTTTATTTATGAGTACATTTAAAAAAAATGTGCATTACTATTCATTAATGAGATTGCTGTCTTTCTCTACTTTGTCTCTCCCTGGTTTGAATAGCAGGACCCTATGTCTCACAAAAATAATTTGGTACCAGAGTGCTTTTTCCTCCATTTTTAAGAAAATTTTTTTGGGAGCATAGTTATTAATTATTCTTAAATATTTGATATAATTAATATAACTAAGGGAAGCCATATAAGGTTTAGTTAGTTTTATTTTTTCCCTATAAGGCAAGGAAGTTGTTTATGAGACTTGATTTATCTTGGGGTTTGATATAGCTTCTCATTTCATTACAGACATGAGAAAACTCATCAGGAGTTGCAGCTCTCAGACTTGATACATGTCTTGCTGACATACTTGTTACCACATCTTGCTTATGAAATCAATTCCTGTATGCAGACAAGCAGGGACATATCTACGTGAGGTAGTATTGTATCTTTGCTGAATATTCTTTCTATGTAGACACTTTTCTAAACATGTTTCATTTCATTCTGATTCCAAACTTGATCTATCAGATCAACTTAAATAAGTCTGGCCTACAAGAGAAATGTCACTAATTCTTCAAGAGAGGCAACTTACCTTATGATCAGTGCCATTTTTCCAATATAATACTTTGTAAATCCATGAGTAATAATAATCTTTTATAGTCCATATATTAGGTTCATTTTCAATGCTTGAATAGGATAAGTATATGTGTAAAGAACGAGCCAGTGATTCTACTTGTAATCCAGGAGGTCCAATGATGGCTAAGCATGAGAACAAAGGAAGATTACACAATATTCCATTTTCCACCAAGACAGGTAACATAAGGAAAGGAAATTAGCATAGATGCTTAAGCCTAAGGAAAAGAAAACCTTCAGTATAAATTTTATACTGAAATATTGAAATATACCAAAAATACACTGATATTATATTTCACTCCAGTGAAGTAACTTATTGTTATTATGGACTATTACTAGACAAAAGTGAATACTATTCTGGGCAGGTGAAAGTTCAGCCTATGGGGAAGGCACTAATAGTGTTATTCATAGTAATTAATTTTCATCAAATTCTGATAGCTATAATATATAGGTGCTAGAGACAGTGGTATGGGTAAAATGGAAAGAGTGTTGGAATTGTTTAAATATTGGTTCTGACACTCACTAATTCTGTGACCATGGACATTTATTTTTTCTGTCTTTGTTTCATACAATGCTGGTTTTTAATAAAATGAAGATAATAATACTTGTATTACCTATCTTACAATTTTTTTGGCAAACCTTAAGGTACTACCTAAGAAGAAATTATTAGTTTTAATTTTCATATTCAGAAACATTTAATTTAGCTGGAATTTGGGTAGTAATGAGTGGTTTATAGGAATAGATTTTTCTAGGTAAATGAAGTATACTTAAAAAATTTGATATTACATATTTTTCTGTTTCTTAGAGACATGAACATACCATAATGTATATATGATCTCATAGAGGCATAAATTTTCTATCCTGTGTTATTTTTGTCCATCTGAACAGATTGTTAAAAAAAACCATATTGATTGCCTCCTAATGAAACTCCTTCTTCTCATCAAAATCTCTCTTGTAACATCTAACTGCAGTTAAATTTTTTCACCTTATAGTCCTAGATGTGACTAATGCCAAACCAGGTAAGATGGTCTCCTAGCTCTGCCTCTCCCACAGTTCTAGAAGGGATGACCCAAGCTAGACCTCAGGGAAGCTGGTTCCTTTCATCTCTTATCTAGGCAAGCCCTGGAGAAGGATGTTCTGTATTTCTAAATAAGGCAATAGAGTGAAGTGGGGGTATGAGCACCAGCTCAGAGCTGGGCAAATATAACTCAGAGTAAAAACATAGGGGAATACCCACCTACAATTTTTTTTTGGTTCATTTCTTGTTTGCTGCTCTCTTATTTTATTTGGTTTAAAGTTTCCTTAACTGCTCCCTACAAGGGAACAAATTCAACAAATTTAAGGAATTGAATTTGATCAGAATCTTTCATGCTTTCATCTTTGCCAACAGCACCCCATAAATTGTTCATTGAGGATCAACTCAACATATTAGAATCATTCTTTTAGCTCTTTTAGCATTTTGTTATGGCAGCATTTAAGCAGTCCATCTGTTAACTATAATTATTTTTACCCATCACCTTACTATAATCATACATATCTTTGATGCCAGTTCTTTAGTATGGGTCACCATTGGCGACCTGTTGTAGTCTGTTATGAATCTCTCCATTGTTTTGGGATTCATTAAATAGGAGATGGCATAGGATGTTCAGATGTTCAGCTGTTTAAATAACTTTATCTTTTGTTCCCTTTGTCCCTTGAGAAAATGCTCTCTAAAATGTTGCAGAGGTGTGGGTACCCTTGGCTGGGTGACCAATGACATGTGATAGGGTCCATTACTGGGGAGACATGAACAATATCATTCAGGAGTTGTACTGTATGAGTTTAATAAAGGTTGTACATGCACCTTTCAGTGGGGCAGATTTATTAACTGCCTCACCCATTGCTTTTTTGGGAAGTTAAAATCAAATCAGACTATGCAAACGATGTAGGAGTAGAGTCACTTCTACATAACACAAAGGAAAAAAATCTTAATGCACAAGTGGAGATTCTCATTGCTTTTTCTCCACTGAATTGAAGAAGACTTCTCTGAAAAGAAACTAAAACTGTGATTCCTAGAAAAGTGACTATCAGGTTCTCAATAAGATTGGTACCAGATATGGGACCTGAGGTTGCTGAAAAACAGGTTTTAAGTTATTTGAAAACAGAGTTTGCTGAGCTGAAGTGACCCAAAAAGTTCAAGGATACATGGGTTATGGTGGAAAACCTTGGGTATCTGATTTCAATCATCCCCCTTATCTGTCTGGGCGAAAAGCCCTGAAAAAAGGTTTTGGTGTTGAACTGGACTTGATCAGAGAAAGAGGAAGTATTCCTGTGATCTTGATCTTCCAGAAGGTTACAGGTAAATGCTGTTGCCTGTAGGATCAGCAGATTGGTGGTGTTCTTTCATATTTTATGAAAAGTATGTGAAAGATACAGGAGCAAATGTGACCATTTTAAAAAAATAGGGGTTGTTCTGACCATAAAGCTTGGAAACCACTGGACTACATGAGCTCAAAGATTCTTTCCATTCTAACATTCCAAGATAGTCTGCCATTTCAAGCTCAGTATATTTTACTATAATACTTAATTTCTCTCTACTTTCAAATCACAGAGTAGCACTATCCTGTTTCCTGTTTTCCAAATCTAAAAGACAATTTTACATTTCCGAATTTTACTTCTTTTCCATTTCAACCATTTCTTTTTCTTCAACATTTGAATCTCTCTGTTCTTTGTTTCAGCTATCCAACTGTCAGAACATACTGCAACTAATTAGGACTTCTGACTTATTTTTCACAGACTTTTTACCCTTTTTACATTTTCAAACATTTTTTTATATTGAAGTTAAAATCATTTTTCAGTGCGTAGTTTAACTTTTCATTCCAATAACCCCATAGTGATTACTTTTTCTCTAAGTTAAACCTCTATTATTTTCAAAAATTATTTACTAAGTAGTCTTACTCTACCTATCTGCTGCCATCTCCTGCTATATACCTACTTGCACTTGGTTCTGGATAAGATGACCTTCTTGGGGCACCATCCATCTGGTCTTCCATCTACTATAGCAAGCCATTGTTCATGATATCCACATCTGTACAATAGCCTTCTATTTTGCTTACCATATTGTTTTCTAAAGTCATAACTCAAACCCCAACTATTTCAAGGATTTTTATCCAATTAACTCTAACTATTGTTCAACCTGTTAACCCAATGTATGACTTACTTTGATTATAATTATTTTTTGAATGATTTGTTTTCACATTACTATAGTAATCTTGTTGTAAAAGGAACCATAAACCCCTCTCTCCCTAAAAGGATAGAGAAACCTCAAGAGAAATGAAGTGAGAGAAAAAAAATATACTTTAGTCTGTGTTCAGATACCATCGGCTCTGTCTCTGGGATGGGTTGCATCCTTTATCATAAGTCCATTACAGAAGTTGCTTCAATTTTTTCCCCCATAGTAGCTAGTTATCTGTATTCCATTCTATTCCTCCCCATTCCCATTTATTCTGTTCTCTCTTTCCTTTCACTTGTCCCTCCTCAGAAGTGTATTGTATCTGACTACCCTCTCCCATGACTTCTCTCTCCTATCACCTACAACCCCTCCCCTCTCTCTGTCCCCCTTCTCCCATCCTTTCCTCTCCTTTTTCCTCTAAAGTAATATAGGTTTCTATACCTTATTGAGTGTGTATGCTAATTCCTCTCTCAGTCATTTTTGATGAGAATGAAGGCTCATTCTTTTCCCCTCACCTTTCCCTGTTCCACCCCTCTGCAAATGCTTTTTCTTGACTCTTTTATGTGAAATATCTTAGCCCATTCTACCTCTCCTTTCTCTTCCTCCTAGTACTTTCCTTTATCACCCATTGACTCCATCTTTATACTATATTATACCATTAAATTTTAGCTCCCTCCTGTATCTTGTCTATATATATATATATATATATATATATATATATATATATACTCCTTCTAATTGCTCTTATAAATGAGAAGGTTCATATGAGTTATCAGTATCTTCTTCTCATGCAGGAATACACTCATAATTGACCCTTCCCATCCACCCTCTCTATGCTTCTTCTGAGTTCTGTACTTGAAGATCAAACTTTTGGTTCATCTCTGGTTATTTCAATAGAAAAGTTTGAAAGTACCCTATTTCATTGAATGTCCACTTTTTCCCTGAAAGAGAATGTTAAGTTTTGCTGGGTAGTTGATTCTCAATTGTAATCTAAGTTCTTTTGCCTTTTGGAATATCATATTACAAGCCCTATGAAGCCTTAATGTAAACAGATACCGCCAAATCCTGTATAATCCTGATTGTAGCACCATGGTAATTGAATTTTTTCTTCTATTTACTCTTAGACTTGGGAGTTCTGTAATTTGGCTTTAATATTCCTGGGAGATTTTTGGGGGGAGATGCATCTGTTTCAGGAGGTGATCAGTGGATTCCTCAATTTCTATTTTACTCTCTGCATCTAGAATATCAGCAATTTTGCTGGATTATTTCTTGAAAAATAAAGTCTAGGCTCTTTCCCAGGTCATGACTTTTAGGAAGCCCAATAATTTATCTGTTTTCCAGGTCAGTTGTTTTTCCATTGAGATATTTCATTTCTTCTTCTAGTTTTTCATTCTTTTGTTTTTTTTTATTGTTCTTGATTTCTCACAAAGTCATCAGCTTCCCTTAGCTCCATTCTACATTTGAAGGAGTTATTTTCTTCAGAGAGTTTTTTTTAAATCTCCTTTTCTATCTGGCCAATTTTGCTTTTTTAAGTCATTATTCTCCTTATTGACCTTTTGAACTACTTTTTCCATTTGACTTAAACTCATTTTTAACATGCTATTTTCTTTGGCGTTTTTTTTTTTTATCTCCTTCACCAAGTTGCTGACTTGGTTTTCATGATTTCCCTGCATAACTCATCTCTCTTCACAATTTTTCCTCTACCTCCCTTACTTGCTTTCTTTTTAGGTTTTTGCAAGGCAAATGGGGTTAAGTGGCTTGCCCAAGACCACACAGCTAGGTAATTATTAAGTGTCTGAGATCGGATTTGAACCCAGGTACTCCTGACTCCAAGGCCGGTGCTTTATCCACTACTCCACCTAGCTGCACCTCTTACTTGCTTTTCAAAGTTTTTTTTGAGCTCTTCCATAGCCTGAGACTATTTCCTATTTTTCTTGGAGGCTTTGGATATAGAAGTTTTAACTTTGTCATCTTCTGAGAGTATATTTTGATCCTCCATGGGACCAAAGTAATTTCCTATGGTCAAATTCTTTGTTGCTGTTGTTGTTGTTGTTGTTTGGCTCATTTCCTCAGCCTATGCCTTGATTTTAATGTACTTACAAAGCTTTTTGGGGGTTTTGGGTATACTGCACCCCCCCCCCCCAACAAGACCTTAATTCCTCCAAGGTCTTATGAGAGACTTGGACTTCTCTTCTGGCCTATGCTATGGTCTGTGGATTATTACAATCCCTACCCTCTACCCTGGATCTGTGAGGAGGGTCCCTGATCTGCTATGGTAGTATAGGGACCTAGACTGGGCCCTGAATCTGAGTATGAGCAAAGCAGCAATGTCCTGTCCCAGGAGTAGCAGAGAGACCTCTGCAGTCTCTCTCTACTCCCTTATCACCTGTGGACTGAGCATTCTGGGAGCAGCTGCTGGATGACTCCACAGGTTCTGGGGTTGGGCTGCCCTGAGGTCTGTGCTGGCCTAGGCTTCCTGCTCACTCTGGTGCAGCAGAGTTCTGCCAATCCTCCAAGCTGTCCCAGAGATCTCTGGGTCAGGAGGTCTGGAAACCGCTCCCGCTGCCATGGACCCAGGCACCCCCCAGGGACCCAGGTGTTCTATGGATTGTTCCTGGAAGGCCGGATCTGGTTTGCTTCAGGGAAGCTATGGCTTGGATTGCTTTGTGACTCTTTCCAACCCCGGTTGCAATGGAATAGATCTTTTCCGTGTATTGTGGGACTGTTGTCTTGGACTGGAAAATTATTTCACTTGATTTTTCTGTGAGTTCTGCTCCTAGAATTTGATTAGAATCATAATTTTACAGCATTTGGAGTTTTTTTTGGGGGGGGGAAAGAACTTCTGGGAATTCCTGCTTTCATACCAACACCCTGACTCCGTGTAATCATAATGATTATGTAATTATATGAATTCCCTTTGTAGCTTACTTTCCCATTTCCACTTGTGGATTTGGTCCACAGCGTAACAATGTCTTGAGTTCTAAGGGCAACCATATGGTACCCTACTTTTAATATTATAACTTTTAAGTCCCCATTTGTATGATTAATATTAAAAATTATCTAGTAGGCTTACTTACCTTTTTAGCAAAGGTATTTACTAAGATAGTATAGTAAGAACTATAAAAGCCAAAGGCATAAGGGCACACTCTCTCACAAATATACACAGGTCCATGGGAAGAGTAACTTCAAACTTATGAGTAAAATGGTAATGAGACAGTTTTAACCCACTGATTTATTTTCAACAGAAAGGAAAAAATATTACTTACTGTCTTCCAAAGGACAAAAAGTGATGTTCACCCAATCTGAATGGTCATCTTCAGATTCAGTCCTGACACGCAATATATAGCTACCATACTTGGAAAGATTTGAGAAATCACAACTGGTGAGGATAGTGTTCTTGCACTCATCTTCGAATGAATCAAAACTACAAAACCATAAAAATGATTAGAATTTTAATTCTCATTTACCTAGAAGCTGATATATATTTCTTAGAATATCTATCAGATTAAGATAGGGAAATTGAGAAAAATGGCACTTAACTGGTCAATCCTGCTTTTTTATTATTATTGCTTTTTTGTTTGCTTGTTTTTGAAAACGAGATCTCTCCTTATTGAATCTAAGCTAGATTGATCCCACTACTGATCAATATAGGAACTTTGACCTGCACTACTTGTGATAAATTCATTAAACAGTCTGGTGACTTCACATCTCTCTACTCCCACTCTTGGGGCTCACCATATTGGTGCCAGATATAGTTCAGACATTCAAAAGACTTAGTTCACAGTGACCTCAAGATTCACTAGTCTTGAGCTCCTCCATAGCAAGGATTACAGGCTATATCCCACCATGTCCAGCTCCTACTATCCTCGATAAATAATATATGTAATGATGTATTTTTTAACTTTATTTTTATTTAAAGACAATGGGGTTAAGTGACTTACCCAAGGTCACACAGCTAGGTAATTATTAAGTGTCTGAGGCTGGATTTGAGCTCAGGTCCTCCTGACTCCAGGGCTGGTACTCTATCCACTGAACCACCTAGCTGCCCCCCATGATAATGTATTAATATATAAAGGTTCAGTGACTTCTTTGGTGGGGAACTCTTTGTGTAGGAAATATTTTCATTGGCACATTACAATATCTACACATATGTTAATATAAATAAGTAAACAACAATATATAACAATTATTCCTAAACCACATTTAACAATAAAAACATTAACTACAATTTTAAGTACCCAAAGAAATATATACTATCCATATTCCTCTGTCTTTCTGAGCTAGATATTCATGATTTCTATAAGTTTGACCAGTCACTCAAAGTGAGTTGAAGAGAAAAGACCCTAGCTACTCTTGGTAGCATAATGCTTTAAAAAATAAGTTTTTATTGATTTTCTTCTGTATCTTACATCCATGTATTGCTACCTCTCCCTCAAGATCAGCTACCACACTAATGGCACATTCTTCAATTAGAAAAGGTTATATAAGCCAAGATCAAAGTAGAGGGTTGGTGCATGATCTTCTGTTTGCAGATGATTGTGCACTCAATGAAGCCTCTGAAGCTGAGATACAACAAAATATGGATCGATTCTCTGTTGCTTGAGCTAATTTTGGTCTAACAATAAACATCAAGAAAAAAACAGGTACTCCATCATCCAGTACTGCACCATCCTTATGTGGAACCATTGATTATAAAAAATGGAGAAGTTTTGGGTACTATGGACAAGTTCACCTAACTTGGCAGTGTCTTTTCCAGGGAGGTACACATTGACAATGAGATTGACATATGCATTACCAGAACTAGCTCAGTATTTGGAAGGCTCTGAAAGTGGGGGAGAGAAGAGGTATTAGACTGATTACCAATTGGCAGATCTATAGTTGTTGTGCTAACTTCATTGTTATATGCCTGTGAAACCTGGACAATCTACCAGGACCATGCCAGGAAACTGAATTGTTTCCATTTAAATCATCTTAGAAGATCCTGAAGATCACCTGGCTGGAGAAGATACTAGACACTGAAATCCTTTCTCAAGCTAAACTGCCTAGTATTCCAACATTAATACGGAAAGTGCAACCATTGTTAGAATGTCAGAAGTATGCTAGCCAAAAAAGACTATTTTATGGAGAACTTATACAGGGCAAGTGCTCACAATAGGGTCAGAAGAAGTGATACAGAGACACTCTAAAGTTCTCTCTTAAGAAATTTGGAATTGAATGTGCAGCATGGGAGGCACTAGCACAAGACTGTCTAGCATGGTGTGAGGAAGGAAGAATTGAAGCAGCTCAAAGGAAATGTAAAATATGTAATTTTACAGTACCCACCCCAGGGGTTCACAAGGACTCTTTGTGCCTGACCTGTGGTAGATCATTCTGAACTCATGTTGGACTGATCAGTCACAGTTGGTCACACTGCAATTTAGCTCAAATATAGTGATATCATTTTGGACTTTTTCAATAACAAAGACAAGAACCACCACCCCTTCCTCTTTCAGAGAGCCATCCTATTTAACAAATAGTATTTTTTTAGAGAGAAAAAAGTCAGCACAATTGGCTGATACATTGAAAAAGTCCTAAAACATGTGCAATGTGTAACACCTATATATTTCCCATCCTTACAAGCCCTGAGCCAGGAGAACTGAGTTCGAATTCAGCCTCAGATACTTAATAATTACCTAGCTGTGTGATCTTGGGCAAGTCATTTAACCCCACTGCCTTGCCAAAAAAAAAAAAAGCTTGGCAGGTCAACTCCTGCCCTAGGGCAATTCACTAAGACTCTAAATGGCAGGAAAAAGTGTCAACCTATATTGGTAGTAGTTCCTTATACCACTGAAATGAAAGGTCTCGTTCCTACCCCTAAAAAACAACAAAAAATAATAAAAACAGAATCCAAGAAACAAATATCAAAAACACTTCCTAATAACCATAAACAAAAAGGGGAGGAGTAAGACCTTCCCTTTGTTGTTCATCCTTCATTCTCAAAGAGTACTGGGGTCATCACAGAGATGTTTGACTTATGGTGAATTGGATTTAAGTGAGGTAGGAATGTTAAGACAGTAATATGACCTTAATGTTAATTCCAAAACCTAATTGGTGACAGGTGACATCTACAAAAACCCAATAATATATTAGTTTATTAAACCTACCTGAAATACTGGGCTGTGTAGGTCACATTTCCCCTATCAGGCGGTTCCCACTGCAGAATGTTCTTCAAATTAACTGAATTCATTCTTAGATTTTTTGGCTCTGGCAATATTCCTACCACTGTAAAAATGAAAGGGAAGAGAATAGATTGAACTTTCTTCAAAGAGGATGCCAAAAGAAGCAAGTAGCTTAGCTCAGTGTCTGGCCACTGTAACTCCTTACTAAGTGTTTATTGCCTGAAATAATATACATAGATTCTATAGCCTGATTCATTTTTGCTCCATTTTTAAAATGCTGTGTTTAAAAATTGCAAATATGAAAATAAATATATGTACATCTGTGAATCTATACACATATGGATGTATGAGTGTATATGTATATATAAATATATATATATAATATCTTCTAAGTTATGTCCTTATTCATTGCACCAAGTTAATACTTCTTAGAAAGTAAATCTATACTTTTGTAGTAGCAAAGAACAGTGGAAACAAGCAGATGCCCACTGATTAGAGAAGTTGTGGTGCATGAATGTAGTGGATTATTACTGAACAATAAGAAATGGTAAATATGGTAACTACAGAGACCAACATGAAGATATATAAACTAAAGCAAAGTAAAGTAAGCAGAGTAATAAAAACAATATTCATTAAGGACTGCAATGATGTAGATGGAAAGAACAACAAGAAAAATGATCAAAACAATGCTGTGAAATTATAATGCTCAAGTTGAACCCAAAGAAGAGAATGGGAATGTATCTCCTTCCTTTTTGGTAGAGGAGGGATATTATAGGTCTAAAATATTACATATATCAGATATCTGGTTGATATATTGATTGGTTTTGTTATATCAGTTTTCTCCCCTTTTTTAAAAAAATTCTTTCCTTTAAGTGATGACTCTGGGAAAAGGGGGGAGAGATTTATTAGGAAATATGTAAGTGTGGGGGCAGCTAGGTGGTGCAGTGGATAGAACACTGGCCTTGGAGTCAGGAATACCTGGGTTCAAATCAGACCTCAGACACTTAATATTTACCTAGCCGTGTGGCCTTGGGCAAGCCACTTAACCCCATTGCCTTGAAAAGAAAAAAAGAAAATATGTAAGTGATGAAAAAACAATGCTTTAGTAGGAAGCTGGTATTTTTGCTTTTTTTGGGGGGGTCTGCAAGGCAACCACCCCTTATTTTTGCTTTTTGATCTTATCTTGGCTATCATAAAAATCCTAACTTTGTTGGCTCAAATTTTTTATAATTTTCAAATTACCATTCTGTCATACAACTACAATATTTTTCAAAACCAGGAAATGAATGCAGGCATATGGTTTCACTCACTATAAAATGGGAGTAGTAATAGTGCCTACCTCTTAGGGTCATTTTGGGGACCAAATGAGATAAGGTTTGTACAGTGCTTAGCACTAAGAACATGTAGTCAATAAATACTTTTTCTTTTCTTTCCTTCTGATGTGCCATCATGACAAGTGTGGAGGCAAGGAAGCTGTGCCCAATGAAATAAATGCTCTGTCTTTATTGAATAACCTTTCTATGTTAGGTTGTACAAGTTTCTCTCTCTTAAATATTATGTGGTCCACCAGTGTCCCATTCAGTTCCAATCCTGAGTCTGAAACACAAAAACCAATCTTTGGTCCAGAACAAGGCATTTTGGCCTATGTAGGCTAATTGGTTTATTGTCACATCGATTAGAATGGGATTGGATCAAGAGAGAAGACAAATTGTAGAAAAATTAACATTTTAATTAAAAACTGACTTAAAATTGTCCACTATTAATAAATTAAACTTTTAACAGTTAGCCATAACTATTTATGAAATGTCTACTATGTCTGAGATGCTGTGCTAAGGGCTAGGAATAGAGAGAACAGCGTTTAGGTCAGTGATGCTCAGCCTTATGGCAGATTGTAGAGCATTACTGTTGTGACAATGGAGATAATACTAATTAGAGGAAAAACCATCTCCTTGCGAAGTAAAAGAATTGCAGTGCAAGTGGCAAACGGAGACCCAAAGAACTATTTGTGTTTGCTCATAGAGCTCTCTCTCTCTCTTCATCTCAGAAACAATGTGTACAAGTTATTGTGTCTTCATTTGAGGGGCCAGAACCCCCAGGCAGGAAATGGAAATCTCAACTCAAGCAAAGAACACAAGGGAATCAAGAGTCTCCTTTGTTTCATGGACTGTTAGTCAAAAATTCATCACTGAGTGGCCAGTTTATTGGTGTTGATGAGCTTCTCTAGACTTGGCTAGTGTAGTTTTCAGAAACCAGACACAGTATTAGTATTAGCAGTATCTTTCTCAAAAATCTTTCTGGTTATGATAGAAATGATCAGAGCTTGAATTCTGTTGGCACAGATTTCAGCAATCCATGGCACAGAAGAACTGGTATTCAGTTTATGGAAGGCAGCTTGATACAGAGGAATGAATACTGAATTTGGAGTCTGGAGACACTTGGTTCAAATTCAGCCTCTGACACTGGCTTAGCTGTGTGACACTTGGGCAACTCATTTAACTGCTCTGGTCCTTGATTTTCTTGATTATAAAAGGGAAATCATGGGTGAGAGAGTGACTTGTCTTTTAGGGGAAAGACTGCCTGCCTTAGAGATAGTAAGATCTAGATCAAATCTTGTCTCTGATTCATACTGGACATGCAACCACAGGCCTCAGTGGCCCCAGATACCCCTTTTAAAATTGTAAGTTATTACTTGCCTATATGCATTGATAGAAGAAATTACTGCACCAGCAGGTCTCCACACCAATGAAATCATGACTGGATCAAAAAAGTCTCTAAAAAATCTCTTCCCCCCCTCCAGGATTGATGAACATATATAAAAAATGCTTTAAAAAAACCTGAAAATGTTATATAGATGGATTTGTTTATATGTTTATGCAATTGTGAAGAGTTGCATGAGATTGTAATAAAATATATTTTATACTGCTCTCATCAAATTTAAATCATTTAATAAAATTGCTTTTTGTGTAATAAAAGCAATGACACATGAACTATCCAGAAAAGCCATGAAATTTCTCTCTGGAAATCTTTCATAACATGGCAAGTATATACTAGGCACTAAATATATGATTTATGATTAAAGTGACAGAAACTAATCCTAGAAATAGGAAACTGGATACATGAAGTCATTTTGGTGTGAGAAATTTAGGGTGTTGATCTTCACAGGGTGTGGAGGGGAGCCCTTAGGGAATCCATTATAAAGGGGGAATGGCCCAGTCAATCACAAGACTGGAAGAGTTTTCCCTAATCCCATTCTAGGAATACCAAACCCCAAATGGGTTCTCAACTAGTCAAGAGTGACCTAAAGATCTTGACCTAATGCTACTGAGTTTGCTCAATTAGGTAATTGAATATTAACCCACACACCCCCTGTGATGATTGGGGTTCATTAGCATATCATGCCTCAGATGATGTTGGGGGGATCAAATTAGGGGCATGTCATGGAATGGGTGGACCTCTTAGATTGCAACTCAAACTCTGAGAGCCTATGAACATCCAAGAGGGAGGGGAAAGAGTTTCTGGAGACCATAAATTACCTGACTTTGAAGACTAATTTGTGCTTCATGCCTAGGTGAAGTACCCGTACCTTGTAAGGTGTATTTTGCAAGGTTTGTGAATAAAATGTACAATTTTCTCTCACTCTAGCAGGTTTTTCTTTTCATTCATTTATAACAATTTGGGGGATTTTGCCAGGATGTTCAGAAACCCGTGAGGAAGCCCCAGAAGAGACCTGGGGGAGGAGCACTCATAGCTTGATTTCAAGTCAGATCCTCGTTTCTTTTCTGAGGTTCCCTCCGGTGGATCTCTGGATGGACCTGAAACCCTGCCATTGATGGGGAGAGTGATTGAAAATTGTGGAAATGACCCAGAATGGTAGGGAAACTTCGGTTTTTATCTTTCGAGGCTGATTCTAGACAATTCCAGGAAGGGAAATCCTAGATGGGAGGCCAGGGGTCGAAAAGGCACCTCAGGGAGGGGAGGAAGAGACCCCCCCCCCCCCCATCCAATACCCAAGGAGAGGCCTTTGGGTAGGAAATGAGCTAGCTGGGACAGTGAGGATGGATGCTGTCCAGGGTCAAAAGAAGAGTAAGTTCATCAGATACTGCTGTTCTGAATGGCCACAAATCCCCATTCAAGGACAGTCTGTCTGGTGGCCAAGTTTGGGGTCTGATGAACAGTGAACCATAAGGTACCTTTAAATAAAGAGGAGGTGGACTATGCAGCATGCTGGATAACTGGGGATGCTAAATGGCGTCTAAGCAAGTTAGAAAAATATAAAAAAAACATAGGTGGGATCCTCTGGCCTCTCCTAGAGAGGAGGAGGCTAACAGCAGGGCCCAAGAGGAAAGGGAAAGTCTGGAGAGAGGAGAAAAAGAAATGTTTTCTAAATTAAGGAAGTCGATTGGATCCAATGCTATGTGAGTGAGTTTGAATGTTCCCGTGGGAAAGTGTGTATATGTTCCATGTCTTGTCTTGTGCATCTCTTTTAGGCATCTTTGGGTCTGAGCACCCAGCTTAAGTTTTAAAAGAGGGCTAGCTGGGAGTTGGGCCCAGGAGTTTCAGAAGGTGGGGGAGAAGGAAGTAGTGTGGAGTGGCCCCCATGTGTAAGTCAGCCCTTCCCTCACTGAGCCGGTGGTAGCTGTGCTAGGTGTATAGAGTTAAGGGAAGGGAGGGGGATTCTTAAAGAGAAAAAGCTGTACTTTGGGGAGAGTTTAGAAGAGTTTAAGAGAAGGGAAAGATTGAGAAGTTCTAGGAGGAAAGACTTTATCCTTACGAGTTCCTAGGAAAGATTCCATGCTTTCTCCCTGGGTTGGGGGAAGGGGTGGTGGGTTGGACATGTGGTGGTCTTGATTCCATCCACCATCATGTTAAGACTTGAACCCTAGACTGAGTCTCCCTAAGTGCCCCACCCACCCATGGGGGGGGGGGGGAGATAGGAGAGCTCAAGTGCTTAAGCCTTAAAGGGAAAGATCCCTCCATAGGTGGGATGTGTGATTGGAAAGAAAAAAATCGTTTAAGAACCAGGGGTTAAGAGACTCGTTTATTGAAAAGAAATCACATTTTTAATAAATATCTGCTGGCCACATGGTCTGAGTGATAACTCAAATTATTTTTAAAGTTTCTGAACTAGAGTTTTGGAAAGCATGCTGAAGGTTTTAAAAGAGGGATACTAGTGTTGTAACATTCTGACAATTTGTACAGAATGGGAGGAATTAAATAAACTATATTATTAAATTTAGTTTGGGATTAAACTATTTTAACACTATTGTAACTTTTGCAAGGAGTTATGTGGTTTGGGATTTTAAATTCTATTGTAACACCTTTGGGTTAAAGAAAAGTGGTAGTGTTACTAAAAAGAGAAATACCTAAGTTATCAGGGGTGATTACTGATTTCTTTTGGGGAAAAGCTCTAAATGGTTTTAATGTTGAGTTTAATAATGCTAACAATTGTACTTTTATTTTGGATAGAGTGTTTGGAATGTGAGTGCTGGATTCTCTAAAGTTTTTATCAAACTTAACTGTTGGAAAGTTAGTTGAATTGTAATTACATTGGGGTTTTAAATGTATCATGTATGAGATTGGATTCTGAGAATTTGGATAAAAAAACAAAAATGTAAATAACATGGGATATTCATTCTGCTCTTGTTCTAAGGGAAATGAGATGTTTAAATAAGAATCTTAATGTTTAATGTATATTAACAATGTATGTTCAATTTTAAAGAAGTCAAGAATGTGGCCTTCTCTTGACATCATTTTCAAAGAATTACTACAGGAAAATTGCCCTGATATTCTAGAAGCAGAGGGCAAAATAGAAATGGAGAGAATCCACCGATCCCACCAAGAAAGAGATCCCAAAAAAACCAACCCCCAGGAATATTATAGCCAAGTTCCAGAACTCCCAAGTCAAAGAGAAAATATTACAAGCAGCCAGAAGGACACAATTCAAATACCATGGAGCTGCAATCAGGATCTCACAGGACTTAGCAGCAACTACATTAAGGGCTCATAGGGCTTGGAATATAATATACTGGAAGGCAAAAGAGCTTAGAATGCAGTCAAGAATCAACTACCCAGCAAAACTGAAGGTCCTCTTCCAGGGAAAAAGATGGACTTTCAATGAACCAGGGGAATTTCAAATGTTTCTGATGGAATGGCCAGAGCTGAACAGAAGGTTTGATCTTCAAATACAGGACTCAGGTGAAGCATGGAGGTTGGAGGAGAAGGGGAAAATATGAGGGATGAGGGACTTAATGATGATGAACTGCATGTATTCCTGTATAGAAAAATGATACTGATTATACTCATATGAACCTTCTCAGCTAATAGAGCAGGTAGAAGGAGATTTTATAGTTGAAGCACAGGAGAAAGCTGAATTTGAAGATAAAATATGGTGTAAAAATGGAGTCAATAGAAAAAAAGGAAATGTAATGAGAGAAAGAAAAAGGAGAGGGGGAATAGGCCAAAATATTTCATATAATAAGATTTTTGTTTATTACAATGAGCTATTGCAATGATATGGAAGGGGGGAAGGCAAGGGGGAATGAGGGAACCTTTGCTCTCATCAGAGGTGGCTAGGAGAGGAAACAGCATATATACTCAATGGGGTATAGACATCTGGAGTAAGAAGGAGAGAAGGGAGACAGGAGGAAGGGGGGGGGACATGAGTGATGGAGGAGTGGATGGACCATGGGGGGAGAGTGGTCAGATATAACACATTTTCTTTTTTACTTCTTGCAAGGAGCTGGAATTGGAAGGTCTGTCCGGGACCATAGGGCCAGGTAGATGCTGGGCCTAAGGAGTAGTATTGGGGACTCAGGGCTTCTTGGCCCCAGGACCAGGGATCTGTCTGCTGCGCCACTCAGCTACCTTACAGCAGAGTCAGAGTGAAAGGAGAGAGAAAAATAGAGTACATGGTAGTGGAGAAATATGAAAGGAAGGAGTTGCGATCAGCAATGGCAACGGTGGAGAAATATGGAAGTAACTTTGGTGATGGACTTATCATAAAGAATGTGATCCACCTGCGACAGAGTTGTTGGTGTTGGAACAAAGACTCAAGCACATTTTTTTATTATTATTATTTTGGTGGGGTGCAGAGCAAATGGGGCTGGGTGGCCTGCCTGGGACCGCATAGCAGGGTGATCGTTAGGTGTCTGAGGCTGGATTTGGACCCGGGTGCTCCTGGCTCAAGGGCCAATGTTCGGTCCCCCAGCCAGCCACCCCTACTATTATTACTATTTTACTTTATTTTGGGTGTTTTTTTTTTCTTTTTTTGGTTTTTGCAGGGCAGTGGAGTTCGGGTGGCTTGCATGTCACACGGCTGGGTGATTGTTGGGTGTACGGGGCCGGATGTGGGCTCAGGTGCTCATGGCTCTAGGGCTGGTGCTCCATCCATTGCGCCACCTGGCCATACCTACAATTATTACTATTATTTTTTTAATTTTAATTTTTTCTTTCCCCTTTACTTTATTGCTCAAGCGAGTCTATATTTAAGGGGGGAGGGGGTATTTCATTTACTCTTAAACAAGAATATTTTATTAACGTATAAAAACATTATTTGTACAAAATGAGAATAAATATTAAATAAAAAAAAGAATGTGGCCTTCTCTCTTGGTAACTGCAGACAGCTAATGGGGGGCTCTGAACAAATTGAAATTGTGGGCCCTATTTTAAGGTAACTTATTGATGAATAAGATGTTTTTATCAGTTATGTGATTCTTTTGTAACTGCAAGAAGATTATATTTGCAATATTTAGCTATCTATTGTGAATATGTTATTTAAATACTGTATTGTTAAAGCCTGAGATTAATGTGTGATTGTTTTGAAGGGCAATAAGGAAATATGAAAAAGTATGACCCTTTCTGGGATAGATCTGGGGGTTCATGAATAATGTAATAATGGAAGGATTGTTTTAAAAGACCTAGTAATTTGTGTGTTACTCTTATTGCTGTTCTGTTATAATGAAATTAATAATGAATGTTGGGGGGGTGGTTAGGTGACGAAGTGGATAAAGCACTGGCCCTGAAGTCAGGAGTACCTGGGTTCAAATCTGGTCTCAGACACTTAATAATTACCTAGCTGTGTGGCCTTGGGCAAGCCACTTAACCCCGTTTGCCTTGCAAAAAAAAAACCCCTACAAAAAAAATAGATATCTTTAGGGGCGGCTAGGTGGCGTAGTGGATAAAGCACCGGCTCTGGAGTCAGGAGTACCTGGGTTCAAATCTGGTCACAGACACTTAATAATTACCTAGCTGTGTGGCCTTGGGCAAGCCACTTAACCCCATTTGACTTACCAAAAAAAAAAAAACCTAAAAAAAAATTCATGTTGGAAATTTAAGGCTGCCTAAGATGTTTTAATGGTTTTAAAGAATTCTGAAAAGTAATTTGTATGTTAGGGGGTGGCTAGGTGGCTCAGTGGATAGAGCACCAGCCCTAGATTCGGGAGACCTGGGTTCAGATCAGGCCTTGGATACTTGGTGATGGCTTAGCTGTGTGACCTTGGACAAGTCACTTAACCCAATTACCTGGGGAAAAATAATCATTTGGATGTTGAGGATGGCTAGCAGTTAAACAAGTTTATGTATAGAAGTTTATAGCTATGTATGTGAATTGGGAATATTTTGGATCTATATATGTATATTGCAAAGCATTGATTGTTTGTTTTGAAGTAAAAGCACTATATAATATGGGAAAGATAAACATAAGATAATTTGATATTTCTCCGTGCAATCTCCTGATAAAGGAGGCATTTATTTGTGGTAAGATACAACAGGCTTAGAAGGAGGTTTCTCTAGCCAAGGGGAATCTGATATGTCATCTTTATATAGAGATGGACTAGATATGATTTCACACAAAGGGATGTCTCTAGTAAGAGGTAGGAGACAGGACTGAAGGGTCAGTCATAGTTAGAATACCAGGTTTTAGGCAAAAACCCAGGAAGGATAATCGAGCTTTAGGTAGGGTTTCATTAATTGGGACACCATTAAGATTACAATTGGAATTTAGTGAATTGCATTCACTGGAAGTTCTAATTGGGTAAAACAACTATTTTAGATCACAGGACTTTTAATTTTTCTCTTATGTCAGATACCAGGATGGTCAACAAAAGGAAATGCTACTAGGCAAATGTCATGTTCTTGGAACCAAGGAAGCCAATGGGTCAAGGATGTCAGGTGACAGGGTTGGGCAGCTGAAGGGGTGGCTTTTCAGTATGGCTGCGGTTGGACCCCTTTGACTTGATATCCCCCAAATGACATTTGGATAATACCTCACCTGGAAGAATAAATCTGGCCTAAGACATTTTGCTTACCTACATGACTTCTGCCTGGCCACTGACATTCAATACTCATATCTATAAAGGAACTTTCCTTTAATGTCCTGGAAAGTTTTAGGTAAATTAGATCTAATAGCCAGAGATGGGTTAGGTATCTGGCTCTGGCAGCTGCTATCAGCTACATGCTAAGATAGGAATTAAGTTTCCATAGTTTTTGTATTAGAAGGGATATTTAGGTAAGAAGAATGGGAAATTCTTAGGATAATTACAGTTTCAAGTTCTAGTTTAAGGAAACAAATGTGTTAGATAAGTATACTAGGAAAAGGAAAATATGGGAATATTTGGAAAACAAAAAAAATTCATTTTGTTTAAGGATGTTTGAATCATTGTTGTAATGAGAGCAAAGGTTAAAATTGTTTTAGTACCCAGATACTGGGTACTCTTACAACAAAGGCGAATGTTGAATGTATGTGTATGGTGCAAACTTCCAGTGAGAATGATCATATTGACTCAAGATTGTGAGTTTGCTCATGTAGTAAAATACTAAGGGAAGTTTGCATTAAAAGTAAACTATGTGTGTCAATATGGCAATAAGGCAAAATGTAAATTGTAATAAGCTTCAGAATCTCATTGTTTAGTGATGGAAGCATGTGTTTTGATCTGAATAAGATGTTAAGCAGTTTCTCTACCAGAACACAAGGTCTCAACTAATCATCTAAGCTGGAGAGGACTTTTTGGAACAGATTCAGAAGCTGCTGAAGGACATTGGATGCCTCCAAGAGAGAAGGGAAGGGAAGGGAAGGGAAGGGAAGGGAAGGGAAGGGAAGGGAAGGGAAGGGAAGGGAAGAAGGGAAGGGAAGGGAAGGGAAGGGAAGGGAAGGGAAGGGAAGGGGAGGGAAGGGAAGGGAGGAGAGGAGAGACACTGGATCAGTTATCTCCACCATCTCTCACCTATGTGTACATTGTTTATCTGTAACTTCCCCTTGACTCTGTAAGTGTGACACCCCTACTTATGCCCTTCTCCTTATGGAAAGGAGGGGAGGCAGGGTGAAAATGTTCTCCATTGAGAAAGAAAGAGGGAGATTATTGGGTGGCATTATTATAGCTATGTGAGTCTGTATAGGTAATGAGTCCTATCTCTGATTTAGACAACAGGGTGTTAGTAAAGGTGGAAGGAGAGTCTAGCTGGCAGAGTCAATGCCCAGTCTTTTGGTGTGACTGTTGGAATTGCCATAGTTCACATCAGTTTGAGAATTGGCCTTGGGTACCCCTGGATCTAGCCTAGATTCTCAGTCCCTGGTCAGAGGTGCACGTTGGCACAGAATTCTGATCCAGAGGAGAGAGATACCAGTGGCATGTGACTGAGTCAGTTCAGGGTGACTATTGTTTATAACTGACTGGCCAGGAGATTTGCCTGTGGAGTAGCAAATGTCTGGACATGTCCAGAAGTGGGGTGCATATATTCAGGACTCAACAACAACAACAACAACAAGATAGGTGGCCTCAGACTCATGTGAGATTAATGATGGTACCTGGATCCCTTGTGAAGATACACAAACTGGGGCATATGTTAAGGGAAACTGATTATTAGTTAGTATGGACTTGCAAGGAAAGTGCTGAATGGCCATTTGTAAGAAAGATAATTTAAGGAACATCACTAGGTATATTAGCTATTCTTAGAGTTGATCCAATGGCATAAAATCAGGAATTTAGTTTGGATTTTGGAGCCAAGAAGACCTTTTTTTTTTTTTTTTTTAGCAAGGCAAACAGGGTTAAGTGGCTTGCCCAAGGCCACACGGCTAGGTAATTATTAAGTGTCTGAGACCTGATTTGAACCCAGGTACTCCTGAGTCCAGGGCCGGTGCTTTATCCACTACGCCACCTAGCCGCCCCAAGAAGACCTTTCTAAAGACATTGGTATAAAAACTTTCAGTGGAAGGAGGTATAGCAACTTTGGAAATGTACCTATTATCATGATGTGGCCTATTTAAGAGGGCCCTTGGAAGTAAAGAGGAGGAACAGTATTATCCATTTGTTGGAAACTATTCCTGGAAGACCAACTAGCACTAGAGGGATATTACTGGATTTGTAGGACTACTGCCTAGATCCAGTTGTCCAAAGAGTTGGTGAGGGAGTTATCTAGACTTAAGGGCCTACTACCTGGGTACAGGATGGGAATTGGGGCTATGGAGCCCCAATTTATATACTGAATAGGCTAATAAGACTCCAAGCTATAGTTGAAATAATTACCAATCAAACAGCTAGGGTCTTGGACCTGCTGGCTACCCAAGCCATGCAAACAAGAGCGGTGAGTATTCAACATAGCTTGGTACTAGACTACCTTTTGGCCAAGGAAGGAGTAATCTGTGGTAAACTGAACTTGTCAAGCTGCTGCCTAAAGATAGATGACAATGGGCAGGTAGTAAAGAAGATAACTAGGGATATTAGAAAGTTGGCACATGTTCCAGTCCAAACCTGGACAAACCCATTTACTATCTCTAGGATGAATTGGTTTACTGGTTCATGGTGGAAACAGTTACTAGGTATCTTACTATTGGCCCTAAGTGGGAGAATCCTATTAGCCGTGTGCATCTACCATGTATGATCCAGTTAATAACTCAAATAGTACAAGATTTTATCAGCAAATTAGGACTGGTGTATGGCTCTAATAAGGAGGAGGTAAAGATATTGATAAGGGAAAGTCATTAGTCCTATCGAGGATGAGGATTGTGAATTAATTTGAGGAAGACACTGCTGGTGAAGTGTGAAGACCAAGTTGTTATTAAAAAGAAAAGGGGGGAGTTGTGAGAAATGTAGGGTGTTGGTCTTCACAGGGTATGGAGGGGAGCCCTTAGGGAATCCATTACAAAGGGGGAATGGCCCAGCCAATCACAAAACTGGAAGTTTTCCTAATCCCATTCCAGGGATACCAAACCCCAAACGATTTCTCAACTAGTCAAGAGTGACCAAGTGATCTTGACCTAATGCTACTGAGTTTGTGCAATTAGGTAATTGAATATTAACCCACCACACCCGCTGTGATGATTGGGGTTCATTAGCATATCATGCCTCAGATGATGTTGGGGGGGGATCAAATTAGGGGCATGTCATGGAATGGGTGGACCTCTTATATTGCAACTCAAACTCTGAGAGCCTATGAACATCCAAGAGGAAGGGGAAAGAGTTTCTGGAAACCATAAATTACCTGACTTTGAAGACTAATTCGTGCTTCACCCCTAGGTGAAGTACCTGTACCTTGTAAGGTGTATCTTGCAAGGTTCGTGAATAAAATGTACAATTTTCTCTCATTCTAGCAGGTTTTTCTTTTTGTTCATTTATAACATTTGTCAACCCTAAATAGTATCTATTTATGAGAGATCTTCTGATTAGAGCGTCAGAAAATCCCTTAGAGATCATCTAATCAAACCCCTTCATTTTGCAGTTGAGGAAACTAATGCTGGATAGCTGATGTCACATTCCTATGGTAACTGGTATTGAGTGGACAATTAGTTTGCTAAATGTACTTTTTCTTCACATAAGCCTTGAAATTCTCCCATAACAACTAGTACAGGGCATAATCAATAAAAATATATTAAATGGGGGTTGGATTAAGATAAAATATGCATATATAAATATATTTATATATCACAAAAGATACAAATATATTTATGTTATTATATAATATTTATACCATATATGTATGATACAAAGATATATAAATAAAAAGGAATAATCATATGTACTTGTTTATATATTTACACATAAATATATTTAATATATGATATACCATATAATACAGTATAATATATTTATATATCAAATATATGTAATATATGATCTTTAATATCACACATATGTAAAGCAAATGTAGATATGGTTTACCAGTTGGAGTGTGCTTGTATTAAATAACATGAAATGGCCCCAGGTAAACTATCAACTATGGGCTACTTTTTAAAAGATAATTTTAAATTTAAAATCCTGTCTTCTTATATCTTTCAAGACCACTCTAATTAAATTTTCTTACAAGCTTATAAATAAGCCAAATAATCTTCAGTCTTTATCAATTTTATGATTGAAACAGACATAATTTCTAATATTAGCTACTTAATTTCTAATATTAGCTACTTGTTGACTTAACAAACAAAGAAAAAAATACCAAGAAAAAACTGAGCTAATTCAGGACAGAAGTAGTTCCTAGAATTTAGAAATTGTGCATATGTACAGGAATTTGGCTAAATTTGATTATATTGTTAGCCCAAGGAATGATTGGAAGCTTACTTTTTGACAAGTATCCAACTTCTGTCAGTTTTCCCTCACTTTTCAAAGTAGTCCTTAAGCTTGTTAAACCAATTTTACGTACTGACTTCTATTTAATACCTCTCCTTTTTGGTTTTCCTAACTAGATTTAAATTCCAAATGAATCTCCATACCATTTAGTAGAGTTGATGATTTTGAAGTATTAGTTAAAAGTTGTCAATTCAACTATTTAAATTGGGGCTTGGCGTTAGTATTGTGAAATATTACTCCTGGGAACCAAATTATAGGAAATTTAGGAAATATTTCATTTATATTAGCGGTTTCAAATTGAAGTCCAATAAACCAGGCTTAGATTCTAGACTTACATTCGTGGCATTGTAAGGTATTACTGGGTAGAAAGAGAGTAGAAAAGTAAGGGGCAAAAAATAAAGGTGGCCCAGGGAAATCCTGGCAGGGCCGGAAACTCAGCCGGTTCTGCCACTTTTGAAGCTCAACAATTAGGGAAGAGATAAAGGCGTTGGTATAGTCAGTCTCCCAGAATTGTCGGGAAGTGGCACAATCCCTGGATTGGGTGATAATAAATAGCAGATGTGGGGGTGGGGGGAGATAGAGAGAGAGACAGAGACAGAAAGAGAAAGAGAGAGTGTGAGTGGGTGTGCGTGTGAGTGCGTGCCTGCGTCCCCGCGGACGGGGTGAGGGTGGAGGGTATGTATGTATGTATGTGGGCGACCCCACGCGCGGCCAAGAGGGTCCGGGAAATTTTTTTAGTGCGAAGAAGACAGAAGTAGAAAAGTGTCAAAAAATGGGTGAAAGGGGCGTGGGGTCAGGTTTGCTCTAAATGTGAGGGAAGTTTGGGAAGGGGAGAAAGGAGAAAAGATTCCACTTCAGATCCCAGTCCCTGGAAGTCTGCCTTCCAGCACTCCTCCCGAACTCACCCGCGATTAAGAGGCAGCTGAACAGAGAGGGCTGGAAAGTCCTTTCCATGTCCGGGGGGCTGCGACCATGCCAGTCTAGCCTCTCTCTGCTCCCCGTCGTCTAGGGAACTTTCCTTGGGGACGCTTCCTGCGCCGAAGAAAGAAGAAGAAGCAGAAGCCCGCAGGGGAAGGGGAAGGGGAAGGGGAAGGGGATGCGGGCGGCTCCTGGATTCACCTGGTTCCGTGAGCTCCCCTTCCAGAGTCAGCCCAGGCCCCGCCTCCTCCTTTTCCCCACCCCCTGCCCTCGAGAGAGAACGTCACCCCTCCCGTCCTAGCACCCTGGGGTAAGTTACAGGAAAGCGGGCCACACGCTTGGGCCGGGAAAGGCCCTGGGGTCCGCTTCCCACGCAACGAGTGCGACTTGCCCAACTCCGACTACAAGAAAGGGGAAGTCTGAGATTTCTCGTCACCATATGGGGCCTGCGGCTCATCCAAGTTCTCCCCCTTCACTCCTCCTAATTGTGCTCACAGGATGGAAGTCACCAAGCTCTGAGAAAATTTCCACTGCGTTCCAACGTCCAGGGCATTGTCCTCGGTGCTGGAGATAGGGGAAAAACCCACCTACCAGATTGTTACCAGTCATGGGGTGGGGAGAGCGGTGGGAAAATGAGGAACTCCTAAACTTTGCAAGTGGATGGAATGTTGACATAAAACAAATAAGTGTCAACCCCTGGAAGGCTGATCATGGTGGTTGTCCATTCTCGAAGAAGACCTTGATATCAGGGAGGTGACGCCGTGAGAAGCACATATATTGTCTGTGGTGTGTGTGTGTGTGTGTGTGTGTGTGTGTGTGTGTGTACGCTATGTTAAATCACCAGTCTCAGTTTCTCTTCCAGACTCATTCTGGGTCCAGTGGCCAGGTATGGATCAGGACAACTGGAGATGGCCCTGGATTCGAGGTAATCAGGGTTAAGCCCAACGTCATGTTTTTGTGACTAGATTTGAACTCGGGTCCTCTTATCTCCAGGACTGGTGCTCTAACCTTTGCCACATCTAAGTTCCCACTTTGCCTCAGAAAATATGTAACAGAAACAGCAGTTCACTTCAGTCTTAGCCATCCCTTTTAGGTTCATACACATAAAAAACCTTTAAGGCTCATACCTGAGCTTTAAGGCTAATACACATAAAACAAATTGGTTTAGGAGCATCTTAGGTATGTCTGGACTCTCTTTTACAATAATACTCGTGGATGTAAATTTCTATCCAGTTCAGCTCTTCTGAAAAGGGAATTCCACCCTCTCTAATCCTAAAACCCATTTGTATGAAACTTTCCCTTTAGTGATAGAGATGAATGCCCTCTGGCCTGAGGGGTGGGATACTAAATTAAGAAGTTTCTAGCCTTCACCACTCATCTGTATATTCTGGCCCAGGTTGCTGAAGAAAAAGACTCTGGGAAGATAGGAAAAGTTGGGAAAGTCCCTATTATTCTCAGTTTGCTACTCTAGAAACTGGTGGCAGCTTGCTTCCCCAGAGAGGGTTCCATGGTACCCTTAATTTTTTCCTCTCTCTCTTACACACACCCCTTCACATCTAAACACCCCCCCCCCAATTTTCATCTGTATTACTGTTGAATTTATCTTCAGGACCAAACTGGTGTCTAACATGAGGATGGCCAGAGTCAAACAGAGCAGACTAGAGCTGGAAGAGTCAGGAATCAAATAAGTTTAATTTCAAAGTGAGGGAAACATCTTGCAAGGACGTCCATTTGGTTATGAAAGAGATGGGTTTTTTAAGCATGAAAAATCATAAATGGCCCACAACACAGGCATTCTTGTGTTTTGACTAAACAGTCACTAAGTCACTTGGGGTCATGAGCCATGAAGTTTGTTCTATGTGCAGCTACAGTCAGTTACAGTTGGGCACCTGATTTGGTTCATTTTGTGATTAAAAATGCAGAGGATTGTTAAACATGACAAGAGGATGAATGACTGGCTACAGACTCACCTTCCAAGTAGGAAGTAGGGAAGCTCCAACAAATCTAAATGGTTAGTATAATTGTTATACACATCATCCCAATTGACATAGATATTACAGATGTGATTAAAAATTATTTAAGGTAATGGGGTTAAGTGACTTGCCCAAGGTGACATAGCTGGGCAATTATTAAGTGTCTGAGGTCAAATTTGAACTCAGGTCCTCCTGACTCCAGGACTGGTGCTCTATTCACTGTGTCATCTATCTGCCCCTGTAGATGTGATTCCACTTCCACAGATTTATTCTGTCCAATAAAAAACCAAAGAAGAATGGGAAGGGAAGAGCTGTCACTCCTTGATTACTGCCTTACAGCATAGTCTACCCTCTAGGGATGCTCATGGTATGATGCGGGTAGTGGGTAGTTGTGTTGGGGACAGGGAAGTAAGTGGAATTTCCCCAGTAGAACTTATATAGCTGATACTTTTGCTCCAAAGGGCTTTTGCTGGTGCTGAAGAGGGAAGGGAGAAGGAGCCTTGTATAGCGATGGGAACAAGGGACCAGAGCCTTGGGGGATAATGGATGAAGGGTAGGTGTGGTGATTTTAGATATGTCCTACCTTTGACTATTCCAGGGAGAGGAGGGATTTAATTAATTTTCCTACCCATAGATTGGTCTATTATATACCTATTAAAGACATGCTACAGAGTCTTTGAAGTTGTCCAGTGTCTCCTCAGGGCACTCCCCACTGTGAAGTCAACTGGAGTAAATAGCATATAAAACATTCATTTCTCCTTCCCATTGGTTCATTTGACAATTATACCAAAAAGTCCATATTTTTTTGAATTATAAAGATTTTATTTATTTTGAGTTTAACAATTTTCCCCCCTAATCTTACTTCCTTCCCCCCACCCCCCACAGAAGGCAGTTTGCCAGTCTTTCCATAGTATACATTGATCCAAACTGAATGTGATGAGAAAGAAATCACATCCTTAAGGAAGAAACATAAAGTAAAAGAGATAGCAAGATCAGACAATAAGATATCAGTTTTTTCCCCCCTAAATTAAAGGTAATAGTCCTTGGTCTTTGTTCAAACTCCACAGTTCTTTCTCTGAATACATATGGTATTCTCCATTGCAGACATCCCCAAATTGTCCCTGATTGTTGCACTGATGGAATGAGTAAGTCCATCAAGGTTGGTCATCACTCCCATGTTGCTGTTAGGGTGTACAATGTTTGTCTGGTTCTGCTCATCTTGTTCAGCATCAGTTTATGCAAATCCCTCCAGGCTTCCCTGAATTCCCATCCCTCCTGGTTTCTAATAGAACAATAGTGTTCCATGACATTCATATACCACAGTTTCCCCAATCGAAGGACATTTACTTCATTTCCAATTCTTTGCCACCACAAACAGGACTGCTGTGAATATTTTTGTGCAAGTGATGTTTTTACCCTTTTTCATCATGTCTTCAGGGTACAGACCCAGTAGTGGTATTGCTGGATCAAAGGGTAGTTACTATATTTTTTTAGCAAAATATAATTTCCCTGATTATTTCTTCTAATTAGATCTATTATTGCTTTTTGTTTGTTCCCTTTGCCTTTCCACTTTAGCTCAAGCCTAAGAGACTCTGCTTGAGCTCTTTAACTGTGTTCTGCTTCTAGTGTGTCTCTTGATATAACATATTGTTAGATTCCATTATCTAATTCATTTTGTTATCCAATTTCATTTTCTGGGTGAGTTCATCCCAGTCACATTCACACTTTTGATTACTATCTATATATTCCTCTAGCCAATTTTATTCTTTTGAACTTTCTTTTTATTCTATCCCTCCTTAGAAGTCTGTTTTGCTTCTGATCACTGCTTCCATATCTCTTATCCCCTCCCTTCTTATTTCCTTATTTGGTAAATTAGATTTCTGTACTTAACTCTGTGTCTATATATATGCGTGTGTGTGTGTGTGTGTGTGTGTGTGTGTGTGTGTGTGTGTGTGTGTGTATGCTCTTTCCTCTTTGAACCAATTCTGATGAGTGAGATTCAAATGTTGCCCTCTACCCCCTCCCCCTTTACTATAAAGGCTCTTCCTTGAAAATCTTTTTTATGTGAGAAAATTTCCTCTCTGTTTACCTCCTCCTTTCCCCTTTCTCTACTGAAATTTTATTTAATTTTTTCAATTACATGCAAAAATAGTTTTCAACAATAGTTTATTTACAAGTTTATGAGTTCCACATTTTTCTACCACCATACCTTCCCTCCTGCTCTCCATGGCAGTGAACAAACTGGTAAAAGTTGTACATGTATGATCATATTTAACATAATTCCAAATTAGTGATGTTGTGAAAGAGGAATTAGAATTAAAGAGGGGAAAAACCATGAGAAAGAAAGGGAAAAATATAATAGAAGTTTTCAAAAAGTGAACATGGTATGTTTTGTTCTACATTTACAATCCATAGTTTGTTTTCTGGATGAGGATGTAATTTTTCTTAACAGGTCTCTCAGGATTGTCCTTGAATTATTGAGAGGAGCTGCTTCCATTATAGTTATAGTTAATGTGTACAATGTTCTCTTGGTTCTGCTCATTTCGCCTAACATCAGCTCATGCAAGTCTTTCCAAGCTTCTCCAAGTCTGGCTACTCATGATTTCTGACAGAACAATAAGATAAACCATAACATGTATAGCCATTCTCCAACTGATGGGCATCTCCTCAATTTCCAACAAGAGCTGCTATAAATATTTTGAACATGTGAGACTTTTCCTGCTTTTAATATAGACCTAGTAATGGTATATGTGTCACTTTCTCACATCTTTCTTTTTTTCTTCTTTGAGATCATCCTAGCATGATTAACTCACACTTACACCCTTGTCTATGTAGACTCCTTCTATTTGTTCTAATAATGATAAAGTTCTTAGGAGTTGCATGTATCATCTTTCCATATGGAAATGATTTCTCTTTCATGTTCCTTTTTATGCTTCTCTCTAGTCTTGTGCTTGAATGTTAAAATTTTTATTTAGCTCTGTTTTTTTCCTCAGGAATACTTGAAAGTACTATTTCATTGAATGTTTATTTTTCTCCCCTGAAGATTATATTTAGTTTGGCTGGGTAGACGATTCTTAATTGTAATCCTAGCACCTTTGCTTAATTCCTTTAAAGAAACTGTTAATCTTGTGTGATTCTAACTCTGGCTCCGTGATATCTGAATTGTTTGTTTCTAGTTGTGTGCAATATATTCTACTTGGCCTGGGAGCTTTTAATTTTTCTATAATATTCCTGAGAATTTTCATTTTGGGATAACTTTCAGGAGGTGATCTGTAGATTCTTTCAATGTCAGTTTTACCCGCTGGATCTAAGATAGTGGGATAATTTTTCTTTTCATTTCTTTTTTTTTGGTTGGATTTTTTTATAAGGCAATGGGATTAAATAATTTGCTCAAGGTCACACAGTAAAGTATGTATTAAGTGTCTCAGGTCAGATTTGAACCCAGGTCCTCCTGACTCCAGGTTCCTCTATCATCGTTAACTCTTTTAACTCTTCCAGGAATTCTTGTTGTACTTGTGTTCAGTTATCATTTTTCTTTGAGGCTTTGGTTGTAGTTGACTTCATATTGTTTCCTTCTGATTTTGTCTTGGTCTGCCCTGCCACTATAATAGTCTTTTTTAAAAAAAATAATCTAGTTCTTTTTCTTATTTGTTCATTTTTCTAGGCTATTTCTTGACTTTGAACTTTATGTTAAAGCTGGGCTCTGCTCATCTGGGGATGGGGGAACCATCATTTCAAGTTTCATGCTTTTTCATGCTCCAGTTTTCAGGACTAGTTTTGGAGATCTGTAAGTTTTCAGTACTTTCAGGGTGGTGTGAATTGGGAAGGTATGGGATTACTTCTCTCCTAGTCTGTGCTCTGGTCTTTACCCTGGCCCACCACAGTCAAAAGTACTAGTGCTCCTCTTGGAACTGTGACCAGGTCCCTTTCCTTCCTGAAGTAACAAGCACTAGTGCTACTCTTTTTTTTCTCAAACCATGGCCCCAGCTCCCTCCTGACTGATCACAAACACTCCTCTCCACATTTGAACTGAAGCCTGGAACTGCATATGAACAAAAGGTGCCAATCAGTATCAGTTACACCCAGTGCCAGGAAATGGTCCCCTGTAATCTCTTTTATAATCAACTGTCTGACTCCCTTACAGTTTCTGGGTTGAGAGTTCCCAAACCTACTGCTATTATTGCAGTCGAGTCCAATCATGGGCACTATTCAGGTGCTCCCACTATGCTCCAGGCTGGCTCCCACACAGGTGTCACATATATCTCCTACTGACATACTAAGTTGTCTGAACCTGGAAAAAATTATCGTACCCTGATCTTTTGTTGATAACTGCTACTCCAAAATTTATTTTGAGAAATTGTTTTTAAAGTTTTTTGGAATACTGAAAATGATTTTTAAAAGGAAGTTTTCTTGCAGAAGGTGGAATTTTAATTGAGACTTGAAGGAAGTCAGGGAAGCTAGGAGGTGGAGTGAAAAGGGAGAGTGTTCTAGAATAGGGGATAGTCACCGAAAATGCCCAGAGTTGGGAAATGGTGTGTTTGTGCCAAAAATAGCAAGAGGTCTAGTATCACCGGATCACAGAATGGCAAAAGAGGAAATGGGAAGGTTTTAGAGACAAATGGGAATTTTTGATAGTTGGGATCCATAGCATTCATTGAATAAGTGGGGAGGGGGGTGATATGGTTAGACTTGTACTTTACCAAAGATCAATTTATTATCTGAGTGGAGGATTGGTTTGGAGTGGGGAAAGACTTGAGGGAGGGTAACCAACTAGAAGGCTACTGTGCTATTTCAGGTGTCCTGTAGGATACCCACAGTTAGAAGGTATGATCTGGAATGAAGATCTAGCAAAAAAAAAAAAGACTGAAGAGATAGGTTGAAGATCTAGGAGAGAGAAATGTCATGAAAACATAGAAAGAAGAGAGTATAAAGGAGAAGGTGATCAATAGTGTCAAAGGCTGCAGAGAAGTTAAGATTTTTGAACTTATTCTTGAAAGGGAGAAGAATCATAAGTATATAGTTGGATAGATAAAGAGAGGGTTTTTTGAAGATGGGGGAGACATGGGCATATTTTTAAGCAGTAGGAAAACAGCTAGTAGAGGTGGAAAGATTAGTGAGAGTCTGGTTTATAGAGAAGGGCAATCTGCTGGAGAAGACAGGATCAAATAGGATTACTCTTACATTTAATTGTGCATTTTATCTTAAATTCAATATGAAGCAATTTTTTGAGTAGGAAGAATGCTATAGAGTTTTAACATTAATTTTTACAGCTGTAATGGATTGAAGAACAGAGAATAGAAGTGGGGAGAACAATTGGGAGGCAATTCCAGTAGTTTAGGTCAGAGGAAATAATGGCTTGTACTATTATAAGCTAAGTGTTGAGAAAGTGACTTATGGAAGAGTTAGAAAAGATGAAATTGAAAAGAATTGACAAAATTTTGAAAATGGCAGAAGAAAGCATCAAGGATGATATAAATTTGGAAACCTGGTTGACTGGAGGGGTTGTAGGAAATAGGGAATTTGAAAGAGGGCTGTATTTAGGTGGGGGAATATTTAAGTTCATTGGAATAATACAATCTAACTTGTGGGTTAATTAACTCATATGTTGATACAATTCTAAAGAACACCATGAAATTGCATTAAAATATACTTTACATTTTAAACCAAATTTCTATCATTTTATAAAATTTTAAAAAGAGATTAAAAATAATGATACATGAATAATCAAGAAAGATTATGAATGAATATCTCTGGAAATCTTTCATATTATCATAGACACATTCTGGAAATGGAGATGGACTAGGAAACTGACAGGGAAATGTATTTTTCTACTATGTCATTCAAATATTAAATATTTGTTATTTACTAAGTTACTCTGATAATTAAAAAAATCAGTACAGAATCCTTGAAGTGGGTTGAATCCAAGAGTATGCTAGTAGGGGCAGCTAGGTAGCCTAGTGGATAAAGCACTGGCCCTGGAGTCAGGAGTAGCTGGGTTCAAATTTGGTCTCAGACACTTAATAATTACCTAGCTGTGTGGCCTTGGGCAAGCCACTTAACCCCATTTCCTTGCAAAAACCTAAAAAAAAGAGTATGCTAGTAAATGTTTAATAATCAGGTTTCTGGGGGTATGTATGACATATCTTTATGTTTGTCCGCATTATTAAAATTTCTCCATCACTTTTTTTCTTAAACTTTTAAATGATTTCTTTTTATTTATTTAAGGCAATGGGGTTAAGTGGCTTGCCCAAGACCACACAGCTAGGTAATTATTAAGTGTATGAGGCTGGGTTTGAACTCAGGTCCTCTTGACTCCAGGGCCAGTGCTCTATTCACTAGGCCACCTGGCTGCCCCTCTATCACTTTCTTAAGTGCAGCCAATAAAAAAATACATCAAGTTCTAATCTGTAGCTTTTACTGATTTATGAGAGGGTAGTACTCATTCTGAAAATTTAACAATAAGCTCTAAGGAGCCTCTATGAACTGATCCCAGCACACCCCCAGAGATCTCAGGGTTTTTATTTTGGATGAACACAATAAGGGAAGTCTAAGAAACTTAAGAGTCAGATAATTTTAGAAATGGACAAAACCTTGGAAATCATGTATTCTGCCTCCTAATTTAAAGATGAAGCAGAAGGCTCAGAACTTAAATGATTTGTTCAAAGTCAAATGACTAACAATCGATGGAGTCTGGACCCAAGATAGGTATTCTGATTCCTGGGGCTTAATCTTCCATGCTACATTTATCTTTTATATAGCAAAATATCAACAAAGATGAGAAAAGAAATAGATGAATCATATACTTTAATTTATAATGGGATGCTGTGGAAGTAGCATTCACTTTGCAATCAAATTTGCTAGAGTTGAACTAACAGAAAAACCAATGAAAATGTAGCCTATGAATGGGACATGGCCATCTTTTTGGGCTGGCTCATTGCCTGTAATTCGTCCTAACAATGGCAGTTCTGTGGTTCCCAGAGATGGATCACCATTATCTGACTATGTGTCACATTCTCTGAATATTCTAGAGGTAACCCTCTTGCAGGGGAGTATACTCACTTTTATGATTTGTAAGGCCTCACTGACCTGCTTCCATTTATACATGGAAATCAGTCAACATGATGTCATTAATCCTTCAACATAAAAAAAATTTTACTTAATGATATGCCAAAAGCAAGAATAAGCATTACATCTACTGGATGTAATGCAACACAAAAATAATAGATATATCATAGGCAACATATTATGAATCATGCTTCTTCATTAATACAATTTTTGTGGAAGAGAATGGGAAAATACTTATAGAAATCTAGACAAGAGGCACATGAGTAAGCCTGTGCTTAGGACAACTCTAGATTGAAGTACTTGATCTCTTCAGGAACAATTCACATCATGGGAAGCCAAAGCTGTTTCTCCTCTTCTTTTTTTTTTTTCCTGATCCTCATCACTTATCTGCTGAGCAAATCTCTACTTCTACTCTTGGACTGCTGAAATAGTGACAGGTTCATTTAACTCATAATCACCCTTAAAAGAATGTAGAAAAAGTATTACACTAGTGAGAAGCAGTTTTCTGAGTTAGGCTGAGTAGGCAAACTCAGTTACTCATATAGTTATCCCATCCACATCTTGAGGCTTAGGGGTACAGTACCCCCAACAGTCTGGAAAATCTGTGAAAAATATTTTGGTCATCCCTTTGTACCAGAGAAGAAATCTGTTTTATTATGATATTAAAAGATAAACTATTTTGAAGTTATATAATACTATACATATATTTTTATATATTTCTGAGTTTCTAAACTTTTTCTGTTATTAAAATTGCTGTGTTGTCTGAGACTTTTACAAAACTCCCCCCAAAGTCCCATAATTTCTTATGCCAACCTGTGATATATTGAAATCATGATGAGGAAAGAGATAATTGTAAATTCTGAAATTAAGACTTTATCAAAGAAGCTTGCTGCAAAGATTTCCACTCTATTTCCTTTCTCATTTAAATTGTGTTGATTGTGATCATTTAAAAAAATTGTGCAAATGAGATTGTCTATTTTTTGTTCATGAACTATTCTACTATTCACAGATCTGAATTTTAATTTCTTCTTTACTCATCTAACTTGTTTTTGATGTCACTCTTTGGGGTCTGGAATAAGAACTTGGTCTATAATTAATTTCTGCCATCCTGCCTTCCACTTTTTCCAGAAGTTTTGTCAGATAGTGACCTCTTATTCTAGAGACTATAATCTTTAGGTTTATCAAATAGCACCTGCTGGTCTCATCACCCAGGAGGAGGTACAAGAGAGCCCTCAAACACTCAGACCTCCTCTCTCTTTGCAGAAATATGGGGAACTGCTAAGGCAGAATATTAAATAAATTGTTAGAAATTTTTTTTCACTTATACAAGAAAGAGTTCCACCTAAGGAGTAGAGGTGAGAGATGACTGCAATAATAAAACACATTAAAAACCAAAACAAAAATTCTCCTTACCTTCCAGTGGTGGTGAGACTACCACATAAAGGATCATAGAAATAGAGCTGGAAGGGGCTTTATAAGTCATCTTCACCCACCCTCTTCAATTTATATATGAGAAAATTGAAGTCCAGAAATGTAAAATGACTTGCTGGAAATCTTTGAGGAAACAATTGTTAGATATAGTCATAGTGAAGAAATTACATTGATTCTATATCATTTTGTAATTTATCCTAATTTGTAATTGATCCTATTTGGTATTTTGTATGACTGCTAAAGTCGCATTATCTCTTGTGAACTAAGTTTAGAAATACAATTCTTTTGCTAATCACAGTTCTATTCTTGCCTCTAGGAAACCTGTTATCCTTGAGGGACACCAGGCAGTCTGGTCTAGTATTGTTTCAACCACCAAGCTACCCTTCAAGGATGTCTGGTTTATTATATAAAAAGTCTGGATCACTGTCTCTACCCTTGCAGAACAGAGTAAGTTATTGCTGGCCCCCCACTCCCAATTTCCAACCATTGTGTTGTCCTCACCCCCATAATGCTGCTACCCTGTAGCCAATCTCAATATTTTCCTAATGTTCCCAATTGTATTCTTTGTTTTTATGCTTATAAAAAGGAGCTGTGCCTCTTCCTCTGGGTAACTAACCTAAGGTATCCATTTGATTCACTTTATTAACAGATTTGTACCTTGTTAATAAACTGATACAGCTCTGAATTCTTCACCTCCCTTTAGCTTTATTAAATTTATTTGAGACAAAACCCAAATCCTCTGATCTCAAATCCATTTGTTATAATGTTAAACCTACAAAACTGAGAACCATCTAATCATTATTGATGTGCAGCTCCTCTAGATCATATACATCTGTTTCCAGTCTTCCTTGACTTTACCTGTGTTTGCCAGTGTCAGATCAGTAGTTTTGTATGTTTCTCAAATAGATTAGCCCTTTAGTTCTTTTTTTAAAATTTTTCTTTATTCTCATTTTGTACAAATGTGTTTTTTTAACATTAATAAAATATTCTTGTTTAAGAATAAACGAAATACCCCTCCCCCGTAAATATAGACTTGCTTGAGCGATAAAGGGGAGAAAAAATTAAAATTAAAAAAAAAATAATAGTAATAATTGTAGGTATGGCCAGGTGGCGCAATGGACGAAGCACCAGCCCTGGAGTCACGAGCACCCGAGCTCACATCCAGCCCCATAGACCCAACAATCACCCAGCTGTGTGACATGCAAACCACCCGATCCCCACTGCCCTGCAAAAACCAAAAAGAAGAAAAACAAGACCTAAAATAAAATAAAATAGTAATAATAGTAGGGGTGGCTGGGTGGTGGACAGAGCATTGGCCCTTGAGCCAGGAGCACCCGGGTCCAAATCCGGCCTCAGATACCCAAAGACCACCCTGCCATGTGGCCCCAGGCAGGCCACCCAGCCCTACTTGCCCTGCACCCTCCCCCAAATAATAATAATAATAATAATAAATGTGCTTCAGTCTTTGTTCCAACACCAACAACTCTGTCATGGGTGGATCACATTCTTTATGGTAAGTCCATCCCAAAAGTTACTTCCATATTTTTCCAACGTTGCCATTGCTGATCACAACTCCCTCCTTTCTTATTTCTCCACTACCATGTACTATATTTTCTCTCTCTTTTCGCTCTGACTCTGCTGTAGGGTCGCTGAGTGGCGCAGCAGACAGATCGCCGGTACTGGTGCCAAGAGGCCCTGAGCCCCCATACCACCCCTTAGGCCCAGCATCCACCTGGCCCTATGGTCCTGGACAGGCCTTCCAATCCAGCACCTTGCAAAAAGTATAAAAGAAAATGTGTTATGTCTGACCACTCTCCCCTATGGTCCATCCTCTCCTCCTTTATTCACATCCCCACCCCTTACCCCTGCTTCCCCCTCCTTCTTACTCCAGATGTCTATACCCCATTGAGTATATATGCTGTTTCCTCTCCTAGCCACCTCTGATGAGAGCAAAGGTTCCCTCATTCCCCCTTGCCTCCCCCCTTCCATATCATTGCAATAGCTCATTGTAATAAAGAAAAGTCTTATTATATGAAATATCTTGGCCTATTCCCCCTCTCCTTTTTCTTTCTCCCATTACATTTCCCTTTTTTTTGATTGATTCCATTTTTACACCATATTTTATCTTCAAATTCAGCTGTCTCCTGTGCTTCAACTATAAAAGCTCCCTCTACCTGCTCTATTAACTGAGAAGGTTCATATGAGTATTATCAGTGTCATTTTTCTATGCAGGAATACATGCAGTTCATCATCATCATTAAGTCCCTCATATTTTCCCCTTCTCCTCCAACTTCTATGCTTCACCTGAGTCCTGCATCTGAAGATCAAACCTTCTATTCAGCTCTGGCCATTCCAACAGGAACATTTGAAATTTCCCTGGTTCATTGAAAGTCCATCTTTTTCCCCTGGAAGAGGACATTTAGCCTTGCTGGGTAGTTCATTCTTGGCTGCATTCCAAGCTCTTTTGCCTTCCGGTATATTGTATTCCAAGCCCTATGAGCTTCCAATGTAGCTGCTGCTAAGTCCTGTGTGATCCTGACTGCAGCTCCACGGTGTTTGAACTGTGTCACAACTGTGCCACAACTGGCTGCTTGTGATATTTTCTCTTTGACTTGGGAGTTCTGGAACTTGGCTATGATATTCCTAGGGGTTTGTTTTTTGGGATCTCTTTCTTGGGCGGATTGGTGGATTCTCTCCATTTCTATTTTGCCCTCTGCTTCTAGAATATCAGGGCAATTTTCCTGTAGTAATTCTTTGAAAATGATGTCAAGGCTCTTTTCCTGATCATGACTTTCAGGTATTCCAATAATTTTTAAATTATCTTTCCTAAGTCTGTTTTCCATATCAATTATTTTTTCAATGAGATATTTCATATTTTCTTCTAATTTTTCATTTTTTTGGTTTTGAAGTATTGATTCCTGATTTCTGGTAAATTCATCAATCTCCCTGAATTCTATTCTTTGTCTGAAGGATTTGTTCTCCTCAGAGAGTTTTCTTATCTCCTTTTCCATCTGGCCAATTTTGCTTTTTAAAGCATTCTTCTCCTCAATAACTTTTTGAACTGTTTCATCCATTTGACCTAAGCTGGTTTTTAGCATGCTATTTTCTTCAGCATTTTTTTGGATTTCCTTGACTAAGCTCCTGACTTCATTTTCATGTTTTTCCTGCATCTCTCTCATTTTTTTCCCCAGTTTTTCTTCTAACTCCCTCATTTGATTTTCAAAGCCTTTTTTGAGCTCTGTCATAGCCTGAGCCCAATTTTTGTTTTTCTTGGAATCTTTAGATGCAGGAGCTTGTGCTTCCTCATCTTCAGACTGAGTATTTTGATCCTTCTTGGGCTCATTTGCAAAATATTTTTCAATGGTGTTCCTCTTATTTCTCTGCTTGCTCATTTTCCCAGCCTGGGCCTGGTTTTGGGGTGCTTACTGAGGTTTTGGAACACTCCCACAAGGATCTCAGTGTGTGAGGCTCTGTCCTCCCTCCTGTTCTGTGAATGACCATAAGCGTCCCCCTTTGCCACGGGGCTGAGGTGGGGGGGGACCCTGCTGTTCTACTGGGGGGGGCCTAGACTGCAATCAGGATCTGAATGTGGTCAGAGCCCCAGAGTCCCGTTCCAGAGGCATAGGACAGAGCTCTTCAGTCTCTTTCTCTCTCTCTGCACTCCCCTCCCTCAGCTCAATGGGCTCATGCCCTGGAGGCTCCTGCTTACCAGCTCTGCCTGCTTCTGTTTCTGGATCTGGGCTGCTGAAAGACCAAGCAGCTCACTGTGTGCCCTGAGGGCTAGGCTCCACCTGCTCGCTCTGGCAGAGGTCCCCCACTGTTCCCCCACTTTGTGCCCGGTACTCCCCAGGATGCAGCTCAGGAGACTCCCCTGCTGCTGAGAGCTGCGGCTCCCAGCGCCCTGGGGCTGCCTCCGGGAGGCTGAAGTTCTTTCGCTCTGGCAGGCCACCCCTCTGCCAGGCTGCCCCTCCAACCCTGGGGAGCAGAGCCTTTCTGCTCTTTTCCAGGTTACCTTGAGTAGGAGAACTGCCTCACTGGGTCACTTTGTGGGTTCTGTCTCTCGAAAGTTTAGAGTCCTTAGTTTCAAAGTTTTATCAGAGAGCGCCTAAGACTGGATCCTTTATTGTTGCCATCTTGGCTCCGCCCCCCCCCCCCCCTTTAGTTCTTAACTTCTTATCTTCCCCTTCCCTCTCTCTTTTAGGTCTGAAATTTTCTGTTTCCTAAAGGACATATAAATTCTGGCTCAAAAAAAATTCCCCTGTGTGTGTGTGTGTGTGTGTGTGTGTGTGTGTGTGTGTGTGTGTGTGTGTTTGTGTGTGTGTGTATTTATACATACATATATATATATATATATATATATATATATATATATATATATATAAAATTGGGGGCCTCATCCTTCATTCTAAGAAATATTAAGCACATTTTAAGTCCAGTAAAAGTCTTTTAAGGTATCTCAACAATGTTCTACATAAAAAATAAAGTTCACAATATCTCAGTGCATTTAGTTTGTACATTTGATTTTTATCACGAACATTTGGCACCTTGGTTAGTGAGGGAGGGGAGAGAAAAAAATCTTATATTCATTAATGTCTGTGAGTTTAACTCATCAGGATTTATCTTCTTATATAACCATCCCCTAGGTCCACATTTGACTCTGAATTAACACTTTCATCAGAGGAAGCATTTTCAGATGAGAGGTAATCTTCAGAAGGTACACAGAAATGTGTGGAATGAGTTAGATGTTTTAATTCAGTTCCATCTGCATCCACTAAGTTGCTTTTATCTTCTTGCACAGGCAAAAATATTTGAGCAGAATCTTCTTCTGATGCTTTATCATCTCCACTGTCTCCTATAAAAACGGTTCTTAAATTCACATTAAAATTAAAGCAGTCTTCTAACCTAGAAGAAAAGGTACTACTTCCAGAAAGGTTGCTCCAGTTATGACATATTCTATTTACATCTGGGTTAGGTTTTAATGGATCTGTGTCAGCTGGAGAAGGGTCAGTCTCTGGATTTTCAGGTTCATTTGGGTCCAAACCAGTAGCATTATATTCTCTCCATGTGAATTTGGAGTCCTGACTTACAGATCTACAGGTAAAGCCATTTGTGGCATAGTTATTTTCTATACTCTGAGTTGATTCATAATCACTGTCACTTTTGTCATCACTGTCATAAGACATTTTTTTCTTCTTGGTCTTGGAAATCATCATTATCCTTGTAACTTTTTCATGAGGCATTTGTAGCAGGTTAGATTTGTGAGTTGAAAAATTCTTTAACAGAAAAAAAGGGGATGGGGAGGAAAGATTAAGGCTGAAATTTTGCTTTTTATAATTCACCAACAACCATCATTCCAATTTAAAAATCAATAATGGTAAACTTCTGAGAATATAAGATTGCAAACTTTTCTGTCTTATCTCTTAATTTAAAAAAAAACAAGAAAGTATAAAAATATTAAACCTATTCTAGAAAATGTATAGGAATCCTTAGCAGTTCCTCAGTGAACACTGGTTCTTCTTGTTTGTAATGCCTTCTACTCTCCATTCATTGTTAGGTCATTCAACCTTAACCTGACAAAATTTGTTATATATTTAATTCATCTATCCTGAAGCATATAGTGATCTGGTGGTAGACTGGATAATTTTCTTGTTAATAAATTATTATCTCTTATTAACTCAAGTTCCCACTTAAAATTCATTTAGTATTCATTGCATTAGGGAAACCTCATTAGTAATTAATTTTATATGTTTTAAAACATCAGAATACATTAATATAACTTATTAACAAATTAGGACAATTAAAAATATAGACATATATATCTGCATGCAATATATTGGCTATGATCAGTCATCACTAGAATCATCTCACACCCTCAAAAATATCCATACTTGTCTTTTCTGGAAATTCAGTCTAAAATATGGTTAAAGTCTCTTAAAAATTATTTTCATATTTCTCTTTAGGATTAGTCCTTTCTTTTTTGTCTGCTCTTCAATAAACACAAGAAATAGTCTTTCCCCAAATATACTCTCAGTCCCTCACTGACTTTTCATAAAGTTCTCTTTATAGAATTTGCTCTTCAAATGGGACTAAAAACATCCCATCAGAATAAGTCCATTCTCACCTTTTTTGACTACATAAATTCTTCCTAGATCCTTGTGGATCAAAGATAAATACATATTTTCTTCCTAACTCAATAAAGACATACATAGTACAAATTCTTCAAGGATCTTTACAGATCCATAAACATATTATTTCCCTGACTCAATAGGGAGAGTGACTTTTGATAGATCCTCAGGATCACAGATAAATGCACATAATTTCTTTCTGACTATATAAGAAAAGGCATTTCATATCAATCCATTTCTTATTTTAAAGTTTTATTTTTGTTTAAGCCATTTCTTTCTTTTTGGTTTTTGCAAGGCAAGGCATACAAATTTAGATGACTCGACCAAGGTCACACAGTACCTGAGGCTGGATTTGAACTCTTGACTCCAGGGCTGGTGCTCTTATCCACTGCACTACCTAGCTGCCTACTCCTAAGTCATTTCTTAACTGTCACTTCATATCGTCAGCCCAGATTATTATTATTATTATTATTATTATTATTTTTAACAATAATCTCTTTGAAATCTTAAAGCTATAGTCACAAGATCTAGAGTCTCTGTGATACAAACAATAAAAACAATCACACTGGAAAAACTGGAAAGAAGTATAAAAGAAATTAGGTGTAATTTAGACTGTATATTGCATTAAACTAAAAATGGGTATAAAATTGAATATTAAAATTCATATCCTAAAATGAACTAGAAGAGAACTACAACAGGTACACAGTCTTTGCTATGACCAGGAGGGTGAATTTTTAATTGAACATAGAATAGAAATGATTATAAAAAGATAAAATAGATAATTTCTATACATGAAAGTGAAAACAGTTTATGTGAATAAAATTAATATAACCAAGACAAGAAGGGAAGTACCAATTGGGTAAAAACCTTTTTTTTAAATAGAATATCTCCAGTAATATCTGGTACCAAATTACACACTTAACTAATAAACTCCAAGCTAGCCTCATAGATTAAAGGTCAACAAACACCTCTCAAAAGAATGAAAGATGAGCACACTAATGAACTGTTTTTGAACCTAAAATAAGTCTGACTATACTAGAAAAAAAAACTAGTTTTATTCTATGAAAGTAATAAAATGTCCATACTCTTTGACTTAGAGATTTCACTACCTGGCACATACCTTATGGCAGGGGAGGGTGGTCAATAGTAAAAAGAAAAAAGCCCTGGGATCTTAAATAACCTTTTGTTTTTAGTAAAGACCTAGAAACAAAGCAACTGTCTATCATTTGGGGAATAGCTATAATCCTATTGCAAAAAATAATGCCAATCCTACTTTAGAAATCTCTAATATCAATTCCTTCCAGAAATTATCATAGAATTTTGAACAGGATGGTGATATAAATTTCATTCAAACAACCCAAAAGAGTTCATAAGAATGTCTGAGTTCTGACTATACCAAGAGTTTAAAATAAAGTTAAAAAATATTAAGATAAATACTTTCAAGATGATCTGGTCATATATACATATTTAAGGTAAACTAGGGTGGTACAGTAGTTGGAGCACCAGGACTGGAGTCAAGAAAACCTTAGTTCATATCCAGCCTTAGATATTCAACTAGTTGAGTGACCTTGGGCAAGTCACTCAATCTTGTATGCTTCAGTTTCCTCATCTGTAAAACGCTTTTTTTTTTGCAAGGCAATGGGGTTAAGTAGCTTGCCCAAGGCCACACAACTAGGTAATTATTAAGTGTCTGAGACCGGATTTGAACCCAGGTACTCCTGACTCCAGGGCCAGTGCTTTATCCTCTACGCCACCTAGCTGCCCCTCCTCATCTGTAAAATGATCTGAAAGAAATAACAAACAAATCCACTATCTCTGTCAACCCCTCCCCCCCCCAAAACCCCAACTCAATGTCATAAAGAGTTAAAAATGACTGAAATAATGACACAATAACATGTCCAAAGCACTCTGGTAAGTTCTGAAAAGTAAGACAATCCCTGCTATCAAGAAATAGTACTAAGCTGAAGTAGCAATGAATATAATGAATACAAAGGAGTATGGGAAGATTTATGTGAACTGAAAAAGTAAAGTACAATTCTATATAATTATAATGATCAATCTTGGCTTCAAATAATATATTTGAAATACTTCTTTGGAGAGGTGGGGGCTTTGGTTATGTTTACATTACATATAATGTCAGAGTTTTTAAATATCTTGATTACTTTAGATTAATTGCTCTCTATTCTTTTTTGTTTTAAAGGACAGCACTCTGGGAGGGGTTGAAGAGGAATATTTTGGAAAATGTAAATCACATTAAAAATATAACAAAATTTTATTTTTAAAAAGCAGCAGGGGGGCAGCTAGGTGGCGTAGAGGATAAAGCACTGGCCCTGGAGTCAGGAGTACCTGGGTTCAAATCCGGTCTCAGACACTTAATAATTACCTAGCTGTGTGGCCTTGGGCAAGCCACTTAACTCTGTTTGCCTTGCAAAAACCTAAAAAAAAAAAAATTGAAAAAAAAAACAGCAGGAGGGGAGGCTAGGTGGAGCAGTGGATAAAGCACCAGCCCTGGAGTCAGGAATACCTGAATTCAAATCCAGCCTCAGACACTTAATAATTGTCTAGCTGTGAAGCCTTGGGCAAGCCACTTAACTCCATTGACTTGCCAAAAAAAAAAACACCTTAAAAAAACAGTAGGTGAAACAAGGGAAACTTTTAATTTCACTGAGGAAACAAACACACTTTCAAGTAATAGTTAAGGAATAGTTCAAGGGTGTATTGTAGTAAATATCAAAATAAGCATCTGTCTTGGAAACCCTTCATTATGCAGATTTTACAAGCAATCTTAAGATTCACTGATGGCAGAAGGAAGAGAATCTAATTTTCTATAAATAAAAACAAAGAAATGACATAAAAATACATACCAATGATTTGGGAAAATTTGTTTTTTTCGTGCATATATACCCTGCTTTTTTCAGGATTATCCCAAATATTATTATTGGGAAGATGATAAAACACGCAACAAATTTATAAGGTATTACAGTGTTTTTTTCTGAACCTGAAAATGAAAATTTTAAGTAGAATTATTTAAAGTAGAATTCATTATGTATTCAAGGAAGAACAACTCCCCCCCCTCCCATGTCTAGGAGTTCAAAATTTAGGAAATTGCCCTTACCCTCAAGCAATTTTAACAGTCTGATTTTCTTTTTTCTTTTTTTTAAAGTTTTTTTTGCAAGGCAATGGGGTTAAGTGGCTTGCCCAAGGCCACACAGCTAGGTAATTAAGTGTCTGAGGCCAGATCTGCAGTCAGGTACTCCTGACTCTAGGGCTGGTGCTCTATCCACTGCACCACCTAGCCGCCCCAACAGTCTGTTTTTCAAAAGATTCTATCTTCAACAAGGATGTAGCAAAATTCTCCTGTTTGTTTTTATGATTCTCTATGAATTTTTTCTATGCATTCTACAAGTGGTGTTGTCTTTAGAATTATCTTAATTTATATAATGGTTTTGCTTTCTTCACTGTATATCATTTCAAGGTTTTCTGTATTTCTTTATATTTTTCATATTCCTGATTTATTACATTGAAATAATATTCCATTAAACTAATATGCCATAACTAGGTCAACTTTTCTTCAGCTCTTTTCCAGTTTTTTGTATTACAAAAAGTGCTGGTTGGCATATTCTTGTATGGGTTATATCTTTTTTCACTCAATAACTTTCTGAGAGTAGAGGGATTAGTGGGTCAAAAAGTATGAACATATTTTTTTGTTTGCTATTATTATTTAATTACATATTGCTTTCCAAAAGGATAGAACCTATTCCAAGTATTACCAATAATGTAGTGATTGTGTTTTGACTGTTGTGTCTGTATTATACTTTGATCTCTTTAACCCACATTGCCATTTTAAATGATGTGAAGTAATGTATTGAAAGATCATGACATTGTGGATAGGCTAGTTTTAGAGTAAGGAATAGGGTAATATCCTCTCTTGTCATGGGAAATCATTTAAACTTAGGTACTCTAAGCAGCAGATGAGCTGCTGATCTACATCAGTAGAGAGAGATTAAAAATGACCTGTTCTTTATTGCAGATGAAACCACAGAGAGGGAACAAAAATGCAAATTTTCACTTCCTTCAAAATGAGAATTTGAACATTTTTTCATAGGGTTGCTGAAAATTTCTATTTCTTTCTTTCCCCTAGCACTACTTTTTGTATTATTTTAAAATTTATATTTTGGAGAATGGCCCTTGAACCTATACATTTTTATTTTTAGGTTTTTGCAAGGCAAACAGGGTTAAGTAGCTTGCTCAAGGCCACACAGCTAGGTAATTATTAAGTGTCTGAGACCGGATTTGAACCCAGGTACACCTGACTCCAGGGCCGGTGCTTTATCCACTGCCACCTAGCTGCCCCGAACCTATACATTTCTATGTAAGAGTTTGGATGTCAGATTTTTATCAGAAATGTTTATAACAAAGATTCCCCCCCCCCCAATATGTTTCTTACCTTATTTAGATGCATTCCTTATTTAGTCAAAACTTTGTTTTTTTAGATAAAATCAAATTTATTTTGTTTCTCATGTCTTCTTCTAATTGATAACTAAAGTAGCCATCCCTTTTCACAGTTGTGACAATGTAACATTTCATTAAAATATATTTTTAATGATTTAAAAATACTTAGATCTTTTTTTCAAAATGCATTTTGCTACTTTATTGAATCCTCATAAAATATTCCTTTTGATAATTTGGCATAGCTCTAAAACTCAAAGTTAACACTGGTAATATTTTATTACTTTGGCATATCCATGATATAAGAATATAGTTCAGTTATTTAAGTTGTTCTTTATTTCTTTAAGGAGCACTTTTATAATGGAATCTATTCAAGTGTTTTCATAGATTGATTTTTTTTCAAATAATTTATTCATTTTGTTGTCATTTGAAATGGAGTTTCCTTTTCAACTACGGTTTTCTGGATTTTGTTAATATTAATAGAATTGAAGTTAATTTGGGGGATTAATTTTGTAGTCTGCAATTCTGCTGAAGTTGCTTCAGTTATTAAATGAATAAGTACTAATTTTTCTAATTAATCTTTGTTGATTCCCTGGAATTTTCCAAGTCAACCTTCAATGAATTAGCAGATTGGGACAGTTTTATTTTCTCTTTATCCATGTTTACTCATTAGATTTTCTCATTGCTAATACTAGTAATTATTCAGAAATATATTAAATAATAGTGGAAACAAAGGGCATACTTACTTTACATCTATATTAGTTAGGAAAACTTCAGTGTATCCCTATTACACATGCTGTTTGCTTTTGGTTTTAGGTAGATAATTTTATGATACTTATATGATGCTTATACTTTGAAAAGTTATTTTTGCTTTTGCTGTATATGAGTGTCATACTTTGTCAAAAACTTTTTAAAAATTGATTTAAATAATCATGTAGCTTTAGATGTTTTTATTTTTAATATGATTCATTGTTTTGGTTGGTTTCCAAATGTTGATACATCTAGCATTTCCGGCTAGATTTATCAATTTAGTCATGATGAATGATTTCTTGGAAGAATTACTGTAATCTATAAGAAGACTTTTATTTAGAATTTTTGAATTGATATTAGTTAATGATATTGATCTATAGCTCTTTTGTGTTTTATCCTTCCTTGATTTAGGTGTCAGGACTAAATTTATCTCATAAAAGGAGTCCTGTGAAGTTTCTTCTTCTCAACTCATAAACAGAAGCCATTCCATCTCACATAATGAAATCACCCTTCTCCTAACCAAGGTAAGTCCTACTACATGTAGAGGTGATTCCATTTCATCCCGTCTTCTACAAGAGTTTTTCCCCTCTATGGTCCCCACTTTCTCACTTATCTTCGATCTCTTCCTGTTCATTTCCCTAAAGTCCACAAACATACACATTATCTCCCTCATCCTTAGAAACCCCTTACTTAATCCATCCATCCCCACTGTGGCTAAACTTTGTGGCCACATTTGACCTTGAGTCTCCCTGACTCCAAGTTTATTGCTTTATCCCCTACACCTTCAATAAACCCACCTGACTCCTACTTTGCTGAAAAAAAATATAGGTCTTCTGTTAAGAGTTCCTTCTTTTTCTTATGCCATAATTAAAAATCGCTTAATATTACATTCATTCTCATTCTCTCTCTCTCATTGCCTGTATCCTTTTTTGTTTTTGTTTTTTGCAAGGCAATGGGGTTAAGTAACTTGCCCAAGGTCACATAGCTAGGTAATTATTAATTGTCTGAGGTCATATTTGAACTCAGGTCCTCCTGACTCCAGAGCTGTGCTTAATCCACTGTGCCACCTAGCTGCCCCCATTGCCCTGTATTTCAAGGAAAAGTTGATATTTTCCTTGTCAAGGTCAATCCTCTTACATATGTACTTGATCTTATAGTTCCTCTTGTCTCACCTGGTAACTTATCTAATTGATTGCATCCCTCTTTTCTCTCATCTTCAATCGTACTGCCTACAAATGTTTAAGTTTCCTCTAGCTTTAAAAAAAAATCCACTTGACTCTGAAATTGCCTCAAACTATTCTTATATCTTTTCTCTTGTTACTGTTTATTTGTGTTTGACTCTTCACCACCCTGTAGACCATATTGTCCATGGGGTTTTCTTGGTAAAGACAATGTAATGGTTTGCCATTTCTTCTATGGACTAAGGTAAATAGAAGTGAAATGACTTTCCCAGGGTCACAAAGCTAATACGCGTCTGAAGCTACATTAGAACCCAAGTCTTCCTGACTACAAGTTCAGTGCTCTATTCCCTAGAGCAAGTAGCTGCCTCTCTATTTTAATCTAAACTCCTAAAAAGAGTTAATATGCTGTTTGCCTCCATTTCTCTATTTTATAATCATGTTTCTACTGCTTACAGTCTAGTTTCGACTATACATATCACTCTACTGAAACTGCTTTCTCTGAGTGAATCAGTTATTTCTTCATTAATACATCCAGTGGTCTTTTCTTTGTCCTCACCCTACTTGACTTCTTGGTAACTTTTAGTAATGTTGACCACCCCTTCCTCCAGGATATTCTTTCTTTCCTTGACCTCTAGGACATGGTATTAAAGAATTATCTTTTTTGCCTTTGTACACTAAAATACAGGATGCTCCCATCTAACCTGTAGCTGGAAAATTCTCTATGTGAGTCTTCCCCATTAGAATGAGAGCTCCTTAAGAACAGGGGTTCTAACTTTCCTATTTGCATCCTCAATGCTTTGCATAGAATAAATGCTTCCCTACACTGATGAAATGAGAAGTTCAGATCTAATATGATATATGCTTTTGTCTACATTTACACAAAATTCCTAATAACTTCAGATTTTTTTATTTCAGCCAATCAGAAAGGGTAAGAATGAAGCGTTTTCCAATTTAGAAAGAACTTTTAAAGAAAAATTTTGATGGTCATATTTGATGAAACTTTTTTTATATTAGGTACCAGTAAACTGAATAGCCAGGGAAAGTGAGTGGGAGATTCACATGCTGCAGTGTTAGTTGTGGTGGTGAATGAATAGCCAATGAAAAACTATACATAAATTATGAGTGAACAACAGAAAATCTACCCTCCAATCCCACTTATTTTGTGCACAACTTATCTTGTGTAAAATTCAGAAGTAAAATATGCAAAATTGCAACATACCTGATTCTTGGCTAGGAGAAAGCATGATACATTTTAAGGGAGACAGTATCATATTATCCTTAGATGGTAAATCCCAGTAAGCAGATATACAGTAATTTGAATTTGGAATCACAGAGTCAATTATGGTTTCTACATATTCTCTATCAGCCATTTCAAATTTTAGTTCCTGAAATGAAAACCAATATTTACCTTTAAAATAAGTTTATTATAAACACAATGTGGAATATAAATATAGTTAATTAAATTTACATTGTAACTACTTATTTTTAAACAACAATTTCAATGCATAAAATCACATAAAAGTTTTTCTAAAACTTCCTCTAAGGTTCCAACAAGATTTTTATTTCATTTATTCCCATTTTTCATTTTATATGATCATATAATATGAACTGGCTTTCTTTTTAAAATCATTCTTTTATTTCTCATACTTGCTGATCTTTATTTACATCAATGTTACACAATTTATTTAAAGAATCTCCCTATTTTTGGATTATTAGTTTGCTTCTATTTTTTTCCAATTACAAATAATGTTGCCCTGAAAAATCTTTGAAAAAAGTAACTCTTTAAAAATGACTTTATATTTCCAGCAACTGTACTTTTGGAATAAAGATTAATAACATTTCTGTAACTTTTACTGTATGCTGCCAGATTGGTTTTCAAAAGATTGCAATTGAAGGTTTGCAATTCTACCAGCAATGAATGACCACATCATTTTTCCCACACAACTTCACTAACACTGAGTTGTTTTTAATTATTTTTGCTTATTTGATAGGTCTGAGATACCTTAAAGTTAATCTAATTTAAATCACCCTAATTATTAATGAAGTTGAACTTTTTTCTTTTTTTCCCCCCCACATTTAAGTATTTTACATTTGATCATCCTATAATACTGCTATTACTTAGTATACAATACATTTCACATTGCATCTGCTCATGTAAATTTTTCTAGGTTTTATAGAGCATCCTGCTCATATTTCTTATAGCTTAATAGCATTCAATCATAATCACATAGCACAATTTGTTCAGTCATTCCCCAACTGATGGGTATTCCCTTAATTTCTTACTCCTTGCTATCAGAAAAGAGCTGTTATAAATAGCCTTAAACATATAAGTCCTTTTTCGTTTTGCTTTACATCTCTTTTGGAATACAGATCTCACAATGGGATTGCTAGGTCAAAGGGTATGTACGGTTTTATAGCCTTTTGGGCATAGTTCCAATTGCTCTATAGAACAGTTGCAACAGTTCAAAACTTCTCCAATAGTATATTAATGTCTCATTTTCCCCAAATCTCCTCTAACACTTGTGATTTTTCTTTTGTCTTGTTAGCCAGTTTAGTAGGTATAAGGTAGTACCTCAGAATTGTTTTCATTTGCATTGCTCCAATCAGTAGTGTTAGAATTTTTTTAAAAAATATGACTATAAATAGCATTGATAACTTATCTAGAACTTTTGATCATTTACCAATTGGGGAGTAACTAATTTTTTAAAATAAATTTGATTCAGTTCTCTAAATTTGAGAAATGAGGCCTTTATCAAAAAAAATTTTTTTCAATATTTCCCCCCACAGCTACTATTGCTAACAGTATTTCTCTCCATCCTATTCCCTCCATCCCCATGTATTCTATGTCCCTCTACAAGTATTTTGCTTGACTAGCCCCTCCCTAATTTGGTCTTTCTTCTATCACTTCTCTCCCCCTTTCTTTTATCCCCTTCCCCTCCTACTTTCCAGTAGGGTAAGATAGATTTCTTTGCCCAATTGAGTGTTTATATTACTCCCTCTCTGAGTGAATTCTAATGAGAGTGAGGTTCCCCCCCTTCCACTCCACTGTAAAAGCTTTTTCTGGTCTCTTTTATGTTGACTAATTTAGCTCGTTCTACCTTTGCCTTTCCCTTACTGTCTTTCACCCCTATATTTTATTTTTTGAGATGTCATTCCTTCATATTCAACTCTCACCTGTACCCCATCTCTATATATTCCTTCTAACTCCCCTAATAAATAAGAAAGTTCATATGAGTTATCAGCATTCTCTTTCCATTTTTAGGAATATAAACAGTAGTTGAACATTTTTTGAGAGACTTAAATATATGACTTTTTGAAAAGTCTATTCAAATCAAATAAACAAATATTTATTAAGTGTCTATTCCAGGTCAGGCATGTTGCTAGCTTTCAATTAATATAACAAAATATACTTTACATATTTTATCTCATTTGATCCTCACAACAACCCTTTGTAACAGATGCTATTATCCCTATTTTACAGAGATGAGGAAACTGAAGCTAAGAGAGGTAAAGTTATTTGCCCAAAGTCACACAGCTATAGTTATTGTCTGAGGCAAGATTCAAACTAAAGACTTCCTGACTTAGAGTTGGAGATTCAAATCTCCTCACCTGTAAAATGGGAATAATAATAGCATCTATCTGACAACATTGTGGGTAGGATCAAATGAGGTGTTGTATGCGTAATAACCATATGGCTTTTTTGAAAAAAATTATTTTGTTTATATGTAGTATTAAAGTGATAGTGTAAGACCCTGAGTTTCGAAACCTATGAACTTTTGCCTAAATTCTGCTCCTAAGTCTCTGCCTGGTCAGTGCTCTAAGTTTCTGCCTCGTCATCTATTGGACCATGCAATGGGGGAACCTCCCCAAGGACCTGCATTCAATGATAACATGCCACACTATCTCAAGACAACCAGCAGATGCTTGGAAATCCCATACTGAACCATATATAAGGTCTCTCCTCACTTTACTCAGGGTTCCAGGATACTAGCCCTGTCCTAGGATGGAACCCTAGCTTGAGCTAGTTTAATAAACCCTTGCTATTGCATCTCTATCATGTCGAGTGCCTCTGTTCCGTAATTGGGGACTTTTCTCAGACCCTAATAATAGTTCTACTATCATTGTGCCAGTCTTGTAAACCTGGCAGAAATCCTGTTTGGTAATGATGAATAATTTTTTAAAAGTAAGATTAGCTGTTAGTTTGTTTAGTATTTTAACAAACAGCATAAATTTTTTTCAGTGTCATCCTTGTCAAATTTTATTATTAATAGTAAATTATTTTTTCCAATTATATGTGAAGAAAAATTTTAACGTTCATTTTTTTTTTTAGGTTTTTGCAAGGAAAATGGGATTAAGTGGCTTGCCTAAGGCTACACAGCTAGGTAATTATTAAGTGTCTGAGGCCAGATTTGAACTTAGGTACTCCTGACTCCAGGGCCAGTGCTCTATCCAATGCATCACCTAGATGCCCCTACATTTATTTTTTTTGAAAGATTTTGAGTTCCAAATTTTTCCTCCTCCCTCCCTCCCCAAGATGGAAAGCAATGTGATATAGGTTATACATGTTCAATCATGTAAAACATTTCCACATTGTTCATATTGTGAAAGAAGAATCAAAATAAGAGCAAAAAAACCAACAAAGAAAACACCTGAATATAGTGTGTTTTTATATGCATTCAGACTCTTTAGTTTTTTTTTTTTTTTGCAAGGCAAATGGGGTTAAGTGGCTTGTCCAAGGCCACACAGCTAGGTACTTATTAAGTGTCTGAGACTGGATTTGAACTCAGGTACTCCTGACTCCAGGGCCGGTGCTTTATCCACTGCGCCACCTAGCCACCCCTGCATTCAGACTCTTAACAGTTTTTGCTCTGGATATGGATAGCATTTTTCCATCAAGGATCTTTTTGAGATTGTCTTAGGTCATTGTGTTACTGAGAAAACTAATCATATTTAATCATCACACACAATTATTTCTTATAAAACAATAGTAGAGCATAATAGTCTTATACCATATTCCACAATGATGGGAATCCTCTAAATTTCTACTTCTTTGACATGACAAAAGAGCTGGTATAAATGTTTCTGTTCAGGTGGGCCCTTTCCCCCTTTTTAATTATCTCTTTTAATTTATCTCTTTTAATTTTATCTCTTTTAATTAACCCCATCTTAATTCCTAACAGACCTAACAGTGGTACTGTTGGATCAAAAGTTTGATTGCCCTTGGGCATAATTCCAAAGTGCTTCCAGAATGGTTGGATCGGTTCACAACTCTAACTAATGCATTAGTGTCCCAATTTCCTCATATCTTCTCCATTTATCCTTTTCCTTCTCTTCCATATTAGTTGATATTAGGTGTTTTAATTTGCCTTTCCCTTATCAATAGTGATTTAGAGCATTTTTTCATTTGACTATAGATAGTTTTGATTTCTTCATCTGAGAACTGCCTGTTGATAGATATCCTTTGATCATTTATCAATTGGGGAATGACTTGTATTCTTACAAATTTGATTCAGCTCTCCATGTAATTGTGAAATGAGGTCTTTATCAGAGAAACTCACTACAAAAATTGTTCACCGCTTTCTGATTTCCTTCTAATCTTGGGTGCATTGGTTTTGTTTGTGCAAAAACTTTTTAGTCTCTAATGTTATCAAAATTATCCATTTTGTACTTCATAGTATTCTCTCTTGTTTGGTCATAGATACTTCCCTTCTCCACAGATCTGACAGGTAAACCAATCATTATTCTTCTAATTTGCTTATGGTTATCACCCTTTATATTTAAATCATATATTTTGTCCCTATATGGTGTGAGTTGTTGGTCTATCCTTAGTTTCTGTCATACTATTTTTTCAGATTTCCCTGCAATTTTTGTCAAATAGTGAGTTTTTATCCCAAAAGTTGGAGTCGTTGGGTTTATCAAACAGTAGATTACTGTAGTCATTTGCTACTATGATTTGTGTATCTAATTCATTCCACTGTTCCACTACTCTGTTTCTTAGCTAGTACCAAAGAGTTTTGCTGACTGTTGCTTTATAATATAAATATAGTTTATATATAATAGTTTTATAATTTATATTATAATGTATTATATAATTATATAGCATATATAATTATATAATTTATAATATAATAATAATTTATAATATAGTTTTTGATCTGGTACAGCTAAGCCACTGGTCCTTTACATTTTTTCCATCATTTCTCTTGACAGTCTTGACTTTTCTTCTAGATGAATTTTGTTATTTTTTTCTAGTTCTAAAAAATAATTTTTTGGTAGTTTTTGATTGGTGTGGCACTGAATAGGTAAATTAAGGTAGGATTTTTATTATATTTGCTGGGCTTACTCACAAGCAATTGATGTTTTTCCAATTATTTAGATTTGAAGAGGCATGAAAAATCCATTATAGCAGAGGGAAAGAAGCGAAAAGTGTTTTGTAATTGTGTTCACATAGTTCCTGGGTTTGTTTTGGCAGGTAGACTCCCAATTATTAAATAATGTCTACAGTTATTTTGAATGGAATTTCTCTTTCTATCTCTTGCTGCTGGGTTTTGTTGCTAATATCTTGAAATGTTGAAGATTTATATAGATTTATTTTATATTTGTACCTTTGCTAAAGTTGTTGTTTTAAGTTGTTTTGGCAGGATTTTCTAGGTATACCATCATATCTCAGTGTGAGACTTTTGTTTTCCTCATTGCCTATTCTAATTCCTTCATTTCTTTTTCTTTCTTATTAAAACTAACATTTCTAATACAATATTGAATAACAGGGATGATCCTTGTTTCACTCCTTATCTTATGGGAATGCTTCTAGCTTATTCCTTTTGTGCTGTACTACATGGCAATAGGTCCATCAAAAAATTAGTTATGAATTTGGGCAAGTTATTTTTTGGGGCCTCATTCTCTTTCTTTGCCAAGTAAGAAAGCCAGATTAGATAATCTCTAAATTTCCTTCTTCCTCTGAACATCTGTGTTCTAAATTCCCCTTCAATTTAGACATTTATGGTTCTAAGCTACTGAAGAACCATTTGCCTACTCCTACTCCAGGAACCTTTTTGTATTATTGAACTTGTTTTAACCCACCCACCCTTATCAGGGACAGGACTGCTTGGAAACATAGACAGCTGGAGAAAGCCTAAGGGCCTTGGTGGGGGGGGGGGGTAGATCTCCTACACACTTTCAGGAATCATAGCATCAAAGAATCGATTTAGCTCTAGCTGGAAGCTCATTTAGTTCAGTCCTTTCAATTTACAAATGAGGAAACTGAGGACCAAGGAGAGTAAGTGAATTGCCCAAGGTCATAAAACAGACTTTAGATGATAGGACAAGGAACTGAGTCACAAAACTGAGGTCAAAGAGGTTAGAGATCTTTCCTTGACAAATTCATAACAAAGATTCTCTTTGAAACCTCAGATTTCTATACAGGGTGTGCTGAATCCAGCTCAATTTTGACTAAAAAATCAGTTGTTAAATTTTCAGTGTGAGCATCTACACCTCATAAATCCATAAGTGAAAAAAATGGAAATCAAAATCCTCCAAAAATGAATGATGAGAACTATTGTTACATGTAATTGGAAAAATAAAATGCTATAAAGTGGGAAATAAAGAACTCATCAAATGCTACCAAAACTAAAATTTTACAGAATCTGAATGAACACTATGCTCATTTTAAAAAAAAATCTCTTATGTTTTTCCTTCTTTTCCCATCTCATGATCTTCTTTATTTTCCCTTAGTCCTAAATCCTCATACCCAAAATGACTAATATGTAAACATGTTAAAAACAAATGTATTTTGATCTAGTTCAGACTAGAACTTTTCTGTAGACTTTTTCTCTAAGCACCATGTGGATTGCCAACGTTCTTAGGACTATTTACCTAAGGGGAGAGGGGTGGGAAGGGAGAGTGGAAGAAAGTTGTATAACATAAATATACAAAAGTATAAATGTTGAAAAACATTCATAACATGTAACTGTAAAAATAAAATAAAATTGTCAACTAAAAAATAATATCATACTACAAAACCTTTGATCTTTTAAGGTAGAACCTGCATAATCCTAACTGTGGATCTTTGTTAATAGAATTGTTTCTTTCTGACTGATAGCATTATTTTCTCCTTGACCTAAGAGTTTTGTAATTTGGCTAAAAATTTCTTGAGAATTATCTTTAGAAATCTCTTCCATTTGGCCAATTTTACTTTTTAAGATGCTTTTTTTCTTTTTTAAGTATTTGACTTATTTTTTCATGATTCTCTTGCATCCTGCTCATTTTTCCCCATTTTTTCTTCTTCCTTTCTTTTTTGAGTTTAGAAATTCTTTTTGAGCTTTTCCAAGAGAACTTTTGGGGAGTAAGACCTATTCATGTTTCTCTCTGAAGCATCACATATAGGTCTTTAGATACTTTTGCTCTCTTCTGAGTTTGTATTTTGATTTTCCTATTACCACAGTAGCTTTCTATGGTTAGGACTCTTTTTTTTTTTTTTAAATTCATTTTCTGGACTACTTTTTGACTTTTAAAGTTGACCTCTGCACCTCAAGTATGGGAGCACTGTCACAAACTTTTTGCATTGAGTTCTGGGGCTAGAGGCCTCACAGCTGGTCTGTTGTGCCATTGGCCTTAAGAGTCAGGACCACAGAGCCTTGGCTGCTGATCTATATTATGGCTAAAAGCCTCATACTGGCTTGTTTGGATAGTCCTGGGCTGAGCAATGCTCTCCTTTTACCCAAGTGAGAGAGTCCTTCCAGATTATCTTGGACTGGAAAATTGTTTCACTCAGTCTTTTTTGTGGGTTCTGTCACACCAGAATTCATTTAGAAGCTTGATTTAATATTGTTTCTAGTGAAACTGAGGAGTGCCTAGGCAACTTTTTGATTTTTCTCCACCATCTTGATTCCATCAATTCTTTGTCAAGTTTTAAAATCAACAAAGGATATTAAGAGCAATCAATATGGAGCTTAGAGATAAGGTCTACAGGAAGGAAATGGTCTAGTCTGAACCAAGATCAAAGAATATGGATATCAGGGTAGTGGGTAGTCGAGAATTTACTACCACAGTTTTCCAAGGATAAAGTCCAGTATTTCCACTGCATCATATATTATTACATCTTGCTTTGAAAAAACAAAACCCAAACAGCAAAAGCAAAAACAAACAATTCCCTTGTCCCTCCCCTTCCCTACCCCCCCCCCCCATATGGGGCTATTGTGGTTGGAGTAAGATTTTTAAATTAATCTAACCAGAAAAAAATAATTTCTTCTTTTGCTAAGACCAGAAACTGCTATTAGACTAATGCTCTATACTTTACTAATGCTAGATTCCTATTTCACATTGTTTTGACAGAAATTAGAGTTCTTTAAGGAAAGTCAGGAGGTTCAGAGGATAGAGGACTGGGCCTGGAGTCAGGAGTCAGGACTACTCTTTCTGAGGATCAAGTCTCAGATCAAGATCTCAGATATTTACTAGTTGTGTGATCCTGGGCAGGTCACTTAACTCTTATTTGCTTCAGTTTCCCACCTCTGTAAAATGAACTGGAGAAGGAAATGGCCAACCTCTCCAGTATCTTTGCCAAGAAACCCCAAAAGAGATCATGAAGAGTAAGACACTGAAAATTAAACAACAACAAAGATCACTGTATATATTTTTCCACCTTTGATTTGATTGTCAAGGGTTTTTGTTTTGTTTTGTTTTAGCCTTTCCTCCTTCTTATTTTCTTCTCTATTTCTGTTAATCTAAGCAATGTCAACCTTTCACCTTCAGTGTACTCATCTATAAAATGAGGATTAAAAACCTCATAATAACCACAATGGCTGTTATGAGGATAGAATTCGTTAATTTTATATAAAAACATTTTATAATGTATAAAAGTGCTATATAAATCTGATTTTTTTTAAAGATAGGAGCCATAAAGAGAACTATAAAGGACAACTTTTAAATTATTTCTATATAAACCAGAAAAGAGCTATAAGAATACTTCATTATTAGGTTGGGCAAATATACAAAAAAGTAAAATTACTTTTCAAAAGATTTAATGTAATATAAATTATTTTTTAAAACTTTTTTGGGGGGGTCCAAACTTGTATTTTCAAAAAAGTGAGGCATTCCAGATATTTTAAGAATTAATAAGCTTTCAGAAGTATATAGCAAGTCAAAAAAACCTAAATATTAGAATGCAAGAAATTCTATAAGAAAACTGCCAAGAGCTTCTGAACACAGAAAACAGTCTTTATCAAGAGAATCCACAGATTGACTCTAGGGGGGGAAAAGCATGTGGTGCAAATTCCAAAACAAACAACTGTTTCTTTCAATAATTCCAATGACAAAGAACAAATTCTAAAATCAACAATGAGAAAGACCTTAAAATATAAAAAGGAAAAGATATTTGAATGACTCAAGATTATTCTGTATCAACTAGAAATAGGGCAGAAAATGATATTATATGCTGTGAGGGTCAAATGAGATCAAGATGCACCCAAAGATGCTAGACTCTGAAAACCTGAGCCTAATCATTGATTAAAAAAAAAAAACCCTGAATATTTCATTTAAAAAAATCATCTGAAGGACTTCTACATTAAACTGAAACTAAACAGATTATCTGGTTTTAAACACCCCAGATAATAGAATACAAGATAGGTTTAAAAAAAAGTAAAGCAACCAAGTCAGGCAAAAGTAATGAAAGACAAAAAAAAGAAAAAATTCTAGAAAATGAAAGATTCCTATGAGATCTATGTTATTTATCGTCATCATTATTACTATCATCAGTAACAACATAATCAAGAAACTATTAGAAGATTCCTTTCTGGGGCGTCTAGGTGGTGCAGTGGGGGTGGCTAGGTGGTGCAGTGGATAAAGCACTGGCCCCGGAGTCAAGAGTACCTGGGTTCAAATTGGGTCTCAGACACTTAAGAATTACCTAGCTGTGTGGCCTTGGGCATGCCACTTAACCCCATTTGCCTTGCAAAAAAACCTAAAAACAAAAACAAAAAACCCCCAAAAGAATCCGAATATGGAAAAACCCATATAAAGTGATATAAAGTTATCACAACAAAACATAAATCAGATATTTATTATTACTCAATAGTTTAAAGAAAAAGAACGAGGGAAATCAGACAGTATGATAGAATAGGAAGAAAATTGATATAGCTGAGCTCTAACAACTATTTCACAAACATACAGAAAATGCACCAGAATGTTTCCTTATTCAAAGTCCAAAAGAAAAAAAAGAGTCATTTTTCCAGTCTAAGTTGGGATTGGGAGACAGAAATGTCTGTGGTCACTAAGGATAGAGTCTAGTCAAGGATATACCATATAGAACCTTCTAGACTAGAGATTCAACAAAGGGGTATGTATCAGGCCAAGAGGTCCCAGCTTCAGCACAGACCTTCTGCAGGTATCAGTAACAGATATCAACTGGCAATTCTAATCATTTGTCTTCAATATATAGGATCATAGAGCAGGGTAAATGGAACAACCAGGATGGACAAAAGAGGAGAACTGCTCCTGTATAGCAGTCCAAAGCAAAGAACTACTGCAGGCCAGAGGTTTTAAAACTGAGAAACAAGCACAGAAGAAGCAGCAGCTATATGGTCCAGAACCCAGGCCTGTATGTTAAAACAGGAATGTTTATTATTGTATAGCTTGCATTTTATTATATATTTTTATATTTATTATGCAGCATATGATTATTATATTATTACTATATTGTATTTTTACCATATTTGTAATATTGTTACATAATATACTTAATATGTTAGTTTCAAAGATATCCTACTTGTGTGTCTTCCTCTGAAGCTCCTTCTGTTCCCTTTGCATTAAAAAAATACTACCCAAATCCCTTTTTTCCCTTTTTTGACATCCAGATCACCTATTCTCTTTGCCTTCCCAAATGAAAGAAAACAAAATCCTCCTAAATATCAATGTAAGTTTATATATTCACATTTAAGAGATATGGGTTGTTTAAATACACAGACAATTTGGAGACAATTGTACAGTCCTGGGTCACCCATCAGCACCCACAGTGTTGTCGCCATACCACTAGCACCCTGGTTGGGAGACATTGCAGGCAAGGAAAGTTAAGTCAAATATTTGTTGAGTGACTGGCATGTCGAAGCACTCTACTAAGAGCTGATGAAAGATGGAAAACAGTCCCTGCTCTCAAGGACAATGATAAAATAAGGATAAACTGCTCACATTCAAATATGGTGAGATGATACATGTGATATGATCCTATCATTCTTAGGAGTCATTGAGGAAATCCAATTAGACAAGGCCTAGAAGTGGTTCCATTCTGTCTTGACTTTACAAAAATGGAAAGCAAGAACATGAAGTATACAAAGGGGGAGAAAGGAAAGAAAATTTGAGTAAATTATCTTACATTATCTTACATAATCAGGGTGTTCAAGAAGACAAATGAAGATGAGGTTATGGAGGGGAATGGCTGCCACCTCATCTGAACTGGTCAAAAGGAGAAAGAAGGTATACACACAAATGCATTTCACCCAATGGGAAATAGAAGAGAAAAGGGAAAAGAGGGTAGAGGAAATTAGAGGGAAGGTAGATTAAGAGAAAGATTTGTTGTTTGTTGAGTTCAACTCTTCATGATCCTGAGGACTAGAGCATGCCAGACCCTTCTAACCTTCAAACTGTCCATGGGATCATCTTTTCCATTTCGTTCTCCAGTGATTCACCTTTTGTTAGAACTTCTCACTATGACCACCTTGCACAGTTCATCATTTTATTGAATTGTGCAAACCCCCTGTGCCATAACAAGACACTGATCCAGGAAGGGTGTGGGAAAGCTTAGACTTAAGCAAAACAAACTAAGGAGGTACACAAATGTTTGAAGCTCTTTTTGAGATGGCAGAAAATGGGATGCTCATCAAAGGGTTGCTCCAAAAAGTGGGGAATCAATGAACAAATTATATCATATAATTGTGATAAAATACTATTGTTGTGTTGATCAGTGTAATGATTAGCCACTTCCAGATAGCTGAAGGACTCAGAATACAGAATGAGACTTTTTTTGAACATGTACAATATGGAAATTTCTTTTCATCAGTTATACCTGTTCATAATGGGTTTTTCTTGGGTTCTCAATTCTGGTGGAGGGGTGGGAGTAGGGGGCTGGGCGGGGTGTGAGAAGGTGGATTTTATCTGATTAAAACTTTGCTTTCCAGTTTATAATATAATTTTTGTCAAATAGCCTGAATTTTATCTTAATACTTTGAGACTTAGGATTTTACTGAATATCATGTTTATATGTGGGGGAAGTGAGGTGATGCAGTGGATTAAAGTGTCAGGCTTAGAGACAGGAAGACTAATCTTCTTAGTTCAAATCTAGCTTCATACACTTAAAAGTGTGTGACCCTAGGCAAGTCATTTAACTCAATTGCCTCCCTCCCCAAAAAAGTGAGGACTAAAGGCCCAGAGCTGAAATGACTTGCCCAGTGTCACACATATAGTCAATCAGAAGCAGAGTCAGAACTTTATTTCAAGTTTATTTTTTATGTTACCATTTTGCTTAAGTTATCATTTCATTAATTTTTATTTGAATCTCCAGGGTTCTCTTAAGTTGATCATCTTTATCTGCAAAAATAAATATTTCTGTTTCTTGTTCTTTTTTTGCCCAATGCCTCAATGCCTTTTTCTTCACTTAGAGCTATTTATAAAGCCATGTGAAACAAGAATAATGATAAGGGATATCTGAGTATCAAAGAAAGAATGGTTGACACTACTAATCTATAATTTGAACAATTTGTTTTTGTTTCACTGCCATTCTGCTCCTAGAAAAGATTCTCTTTTTTGAATCTTAATTCCCCTTCACAATCCATCTTCAAAAACTGAAGTTTGTTTTGCTTCTGACTATTCTCTGTATGATTCTACTCTTCCTCTTAAAAATGCCCTCCTCTTGCCTTGTCCCCATCAATTTCCCCATCAAATTGACTGTATTTCTACATCAAATACTATTTAACTTTCCCTGGCCCAGTTAAGATAAAACTGCAGTTCACATAGTACTGCCTTCCTGCCCCCACCCCCTTATTCTGTACTTAGATATGGTTCTCCTTACCTATCCAAGCATGAGAATTAGTAAATTCCTTCCTTTTTTGGTGCAATCCTTTTTCCTCTCCATTTTCTCTCCTCTTTTATGATAAATTACATCTGTTTCTCCTTTTTCATCCTCTGCTTCTCTTAATACCCACTAAATACTTGAAAATAAGTACTTTATTCTGAAAAAACATATTTCATTTTCTCAGATGTACTTACTCTTTTATGTTTCTCTTGACTGAATTTCAGAGTTTCTGCTCAGGATTGAACTTTTCATCAAGAATTCTTGATAACTCTGTTTTCCCACAGAGATCTACATTCCTTTCCCCCTTTATGATTATATTCAGTTTTCCAGAGTAAATTTTCCTTTGTTCTAAGTCCTTATCTTTTCCTTTTGGAGGAATAATATAGTATCCCAAGATCTTAAGAAGTATTCATGTATGAGTTGGCTATGGTTCCTTGATATTTGATTTTTTTCTTTTTTTTTTTTTGTTGTGAATTTATTTTTTAATTTGATCTAGAAGTTCTAGATTTTGTTTTGTTTTGTACTGATTTTGCTGGGCAGTGGGGTTAAGTGACTTGCCCAATGTCACAAAGGTAATTATTAAGTGTCTGAGGTCAGATTTGAACTCAGGTTCTCCTGAATTCAGGGCCAGTACTCTTATCCACTGGGCCACCTAGCTGTCCCTGAAGTTTTAGATTTTGGCTATGACATTTCAGAATTTTTCATATGAGAATTTCTTTCAAGAAGTTATCTGTGTATTGTTTTGTATCCTGTTAGTTTGCTTAAATTATCATTTCATTAATATTTAGTTGAATCTCCAGGGTTCTCTAAGTAGACTATCTTATCTGAAAAAATAGATAATTATGGGGGTGGCTAGGTGGTGTAGTGGATAAAGCACTGGCCCTGGAGTCAGGAGTACCTGGGTTCAAATCCGGTCTCAGACACTTAATAATTACCTAGCTGTGTGGTCTTGGGCAAGCCACTTAACCTCATTTGCCTTGCAAAAACCTAAAAAAAAAAAAGATAATTCTGTTTCTTGTTTTCTTTTGCCCAATGCCTCAGTGTCTTTTTCTTCACTTAGAGCTATTTATAAAACTACATGAAACCAGAGTGATGATAAGAGGCATCTTAGGATCAAAGAATGATTGACATTACTGATCTTTAATTTAAGCAATCTGGTTTTTTGTATCATTGCCTTTCCTCTCTTCTCCTAGCACAGATTTTGCTCATAGGTTCTTAATCCTCCCTTCAAAGAATTTTTCAATTCCCCCTTCACAATCTATCTTCAAAAACTGAAATTTCTTATGCTTTTTCCTGTGGTTTGAATAATTTTTTAATTTATGATTTCTTGAAATATGTTATACAGGCTTTTTTGGGGGGGGAAATGACATACTCAAAAGATTATAAATAGAGAAAATATGAATTCTGGCATCTGTTTGTAGGATAAGAGAAAATAAGGAGTTGAAAATGACATAGTTTGGGTAGCTCGGATGATTGGAAGGATGATGATGCCTTAACTGGAATTGGAAAGTTTGGAATAGTGATGTCAAATACTACTGAACATTACATTGAGAAGAGGCTTATCCCTTCCAAATTAAGGTCCCTTTGAATGATATGGTGAACTTGCAATTTGGAAAATCACTTTGAAACTTGAATAGAAAATGGGGCTTTGACTGGGGAGACACTAGGCAGGCAAACCCACCAGCAGGCTGTTTAAATAGTTTTTAGTTTATGATGTATACTTTGAACTAATATATATTTTTAAACAAGTTAAACATAATACATTATAATATTTTTATTGTTGTAATTATATTAGAATACACTTACCTCGTCTACTATGTCATGTGACTTCACTTTAATGACTACTGATGAAATAAATTCTTTTTCATTATCCTTGAGGTTAGATAAGGATGCTGGATGATGCACAGTGACATTAATTGTATCCTTAAAACCAAAAATACTAACTTCTGGTGGATCTAAAATTGCTGTTTAAAAGAAACAATATGAAATAGTTAATAATTGAGGAATCTTTTAAAGACAATAATAATAAAACTTATCTCACAAAGTTTTCCCTCAAAGAATCTCAATGCTTTACAAATACATACATACATATATATATATGTATATATATATATTTTCAATGTGCCTAAAAGACATGAAATGAAACAAGAATCATTCTCATTTTTACTGGTAGGAAAAATGAAGGATAAAAAGACTAAGTAAATTCCCCAAAATATTAAAGTGAATTGTGAAAGCATTAAGGATAGAATCCAATTAAATGTCTTAATTTTTATTCTATTCTATTCTATTATACTACATATAGCCAGATCAGATTAATTTTTTTACCAGTATTTTATATGCATTTCATTATTTTCAATGCAACAAATATCAAATTATTCCAAATTATTTACTTATGTGAAATTTTGTTATCATGAAAATTTAACAACATTCTTAGACTAGTCATTGACAGCTACCTCTCTTACTGAAATAACTAGAAGCAAATGGAAAGAATCACTATAGTAGACAGAACAGAGTGGGTCAGCAATCCTTTTTGCATAGAGTAACCTCCAGGACTAAGCTAGCAACAACTGGTTTAACGAGTATGCCTAAAGTATAAGGATAGTGAAACTATTGGGTATGTAAGTGGGTGTATATGATGTGGAGTGATAGAGTGGTACTATAGCTGTTAAACTGCCTATTTCTTTGGGAAAGAAAGTAGTATTATTCATGCACTAATACCATCCCCTTTCTTCTTCAAATTTTTAGATAATATGCTTAGACACAATCACATGTGCATGTATTTGAAAGAGTGTTGTTTTGTTGTGAATTGGGAAATGAAAGAAATTAGAAGTGCTACCCACCAAACAGGATTGTTGTGAAGGTAAAATGAGAAAACAATTATAAAGTACTTGGCAAACCTTAAAGCACAAGTTTAACTCCTAGTGCTGTAAAGATACAAATTCTCTGAACTTTAATAATCTTATTTTTTTAATATGCAATATTTAATATAGGCTGTACCAATCTCCCAGAAGAATTACATAAGTGCTTGGTAAACTGCTAGGCTTTATACACATTGGTACTATTATTAACAATAAAACTATGTAATTTGAGTTTCTTGAAAAAATGAGAAGTTTTGAAGAGAGATGAAAATGCTGATTGAAAAATCTACAAAAAAGTCAATTCTATTTTATTTTACCCCTAAATTTGTAGAAAAGTAAACAAAATGAATAAAAACCAACTTACTCTGTGTTATGGGAAAGAATTCTACTGCACATTCAACTATTTTTTTTGTTCCATTGAAGCCTGCTACAGTGAAATAGTAGGTTTCCAAAACCTCATAACTATCTATCAAGTTACATGACGTTTTTGTGATATTTATGCAATTTTCAACAGCCTTACATTCTTCTTCTAGCCTGTATTGAAGGAAAAAGAAATACGAAATGATCAAACTAACGGTTCTGTACAGTGAATCACAAACTCAGACAATACTTGAAGCTTTAAGTATGTAGTCACAGAGGAAAAATCATTATATGTGCAATTGGGGGAATTAGTAGTAACTCTGGGGATAGATAACTAGGGAACTAGTGAGATGGTGGGAAAGTGAATGTTTTGGAAGATGAGGCAATAAGTATCTGATTGCAGCAGGGGTGGAACCATAATGTAGGGAAAAAATAAAGGAAAGAATAAACTTCTTGAGAAGAGTGAATGCAACAATAGTCAAAGGTACATATAGAGGACTGGTTTTGGTAAGGAGAAAGGTTACCTCCTCATGAGAGATGGAGTAGAGGAGGAAATTGTGTCAGATAATATCAAGGAATTACTAAATAAGGGAATAGAGAAAAAGGGAGGATGTGCTATAGGAGGCATGAGAGGAAAAAACATTTGAAATGGCCTATATGATAAGTAGAAGTCAATATTAGTAAATTTTTTCCCCTTTGGCTTAAAAAGGAAGAAAAAAATCCAAAAAATTTAATTTTTGGATCTATCACAACTAGATTTCTCCCAATAGTGTTCTCCCTCAAATAGAAAAAGAAAACCATTTAGCAAAATAAAAATTGTAAAACGGACCTTATGTTTATGGAAAACACAGTATAGTGACTTGGTCGAGTGGCATTGCTGCTTAATTTCCAAGATAAAATGGAATGAAAATTATGAGATTTCATCGTTAAACTGCAATTCTGCAATGGCAATTCTAAAGAAAGAAAAAAAAAATTAACCACAACAGCTAGCAATATTGGGACAAAAAAAGGGCTTATATTCAATTGTTTCTTAACCTACTCACTAGTAACCTACATTTAAACAGCACAAAAAGACCTGAGAGAAATGATTATTTATAGTCAATGTTTTGGATATCATAGTTCCCTCTTTTTCACTTGTTCAGTCTCTTGAAGAACATTACTGATAATGAGACTGAATTAACTCTCCTCAGTCTTGGTCAGAATTGTCCTAAATTTAGAAGAAATTTAATCTAAGGTGAGGAAGCTTACTTTTACTCAGGTTTGGGTAAGGAAGACTTCTTTGATTAGATTGCCTAAGGTCAGAGGTAATTTAGAAGTAAATGACATAATCCAAGTTCTTTATAATTGGTCCAGCCCCCTTATTACAATATTCTTTCTCTCTCATTACTTGTTAACCAATCAGAGTAGATTGTCACCCTCTGGGATACCTGCTTTTCCAAGGGCATATAAGCAGGAAGCTCATCACCATAAATGTTTCTGGCATTTTCCATGACTGTTTTTGACCTTCAAGAGTGCCAGTGACCTCTTTTATTAAAATGAGTGTTATAAATAAAATGATTAAATTACCCAGGAATTATGTCTCTCAATCTTTTTAAATGAAAATAAAGTCATGACCTATCAAACATTAGTTCAGGAAGAGTTTTCTCCATCAAATCCTGAGGATCTTGGAAACATGAAGAAGTTTCTCATGACTAATTTCAAATGATTCTTTACCAAAACAAGATGATTCTTCTACTTTGATCATCCTTACAATATTGCTGTGATGTGTATATCATTCTCCTGTTCACTTCACTTTGTATCATTTCATACAAAACTTCTCAGATTTTTCTGGAATCATCCTCTTCATCATTTCTTACCACAATAGTATTCTGTAATTTGTTCAGCAATTCTCCAATTGATGGGCATACTCTCAGTTTGTAGGCAGTTAGGTGGCACAGTGTATAGTGGGCAGAGCTTAGGGTCAGGAGAACATGAGTTCAAATATGGCCTCAGACACTTATTGGCTGTGTCACTTACCCTCAGTTTTCCTCATCTGTAAAATAAGCTAGAAAAGGAAATGGCAAATTCCAAATATCTTTTCCAAAAAACTCAAAAAGGGCCAGGAAGAATTACATGTGACTGAAAATGACTAAACAACAACTAAATAATTTTGTTATATAAGTCCTTATTCTCTTTCTTTGATTTCTTTGGAGTACAGACCTAATAATATATTGCTGGCTATGCCCAATTTGTAGTTTTTTGGGCCTAGTTTCAAGTTACTTTCCAGAATGGACTAGTTCAAATACACTCTCAACAGTGTATTAATATTCCCATTTTCTCACATCCCCTCCAACACTATTTTTCTTTTCTGTCATCTTAGTCAACCTAATAGGTGTGAGGTGGTACTTCAGAGTCATTTTAATTTGCATGTCTCTCCTTATTAGTAATTTAGAGCTTTTTTTTTATGGTTACTGGTAGCTCGGACTCTGGACCTATGGTCATTGGGTCAGTTTAGGAATGGTCCTTATTCTAACTAATAAGAAATCTTGGAAATGTGGTATCTATCAGAGAAATTTGTAGAGACTTTTTTTCCACAAGTTTTTGCTTTTCTAATTATAGTTAAACTAATTTCCTAGATAACATTTTATAAAAGATTTTTGTATCAATATTCATAGGAAAATTGGGCTATAATTTCCTTTGTTTTGGTTTAAGGATTAAGATCATACTTACGTAAAATTTACTAAGCCTTTCTTTACTTATTTCTTCAAACAGTTTATATAATATTGAAATTAATTGTTCTTTAAAGGTTTGGTAGAATTTGCTTGTAAATGCATTTGGTCCTGATATTTTTCTTCTTAATGAACTCATTTATAGTCTTTTCAATTTCTTTTTCTAAGATAGGATTATTTAAATATTCTATTTCCTCTTCTTTTAATCAGGGAAATTTATATTTTTGTAATATTAAACTATTTCATTTAGATTGGTAATTTTATTTGCATATAGTTGGAAAAATTAGCTCCTAATGCTTTTATTACATGAACTCCATTGGTTGTGAATTCACTTTTTTCATTTTTGATACTGGTGACTTGATTTTCTTCTTAAATTAATTAATAGTATAAAAAATTTTTTAAAGCATCTAACTTTATTAGTGCAATAGTTTTTTAAACTTTCATTTTTTGTGAATCTCTGCTTTGATTTTCAGTATTTCTATTTTGATGTGTTATTAGGAAGTTTTAAATTTGTTCTTTTCCTAGGTCTATTTTTAGTTGTGTGCCAATTTAGTGATCTCTTTCTCTCCTTTATTGATATAAACATTTAAGAAACGTTAATTTTTCCCTAGTGTGGTGAAGTTTAACCAATGGTGGTTCAGACCTGATTCTTTACTATTTCTTCTTCTATTTTTCTTTCACTTTCATTCTTACCTCCTTTTGTAATTTTATAAAGAAATATGGTCTTTCTTGTTTGTTGCTAATGTTCTTGGTCATGGTATTCGATTACCTTTCTTGTATTTCTGTTGTCTTCAGTGTTTGCAAATTAAGGTCCAAATTTTTTTTGCTTCTTTTTTTTTATTTGAATGTTTATGATGATTAGGCTCATTCGTTAATGATTAGGCCCAATTTTATATCCTATGTCAACTTGGGTTGCACTGTGAGTTTCTTTTTGCTCTTTAGAAAATAATTTTTCCATTCCCCCCCTGCATTTTCTGGTATGGAATAATCTCATTTTATTCAAATTCCTTTCCTTTATATTTGAGGGTCTGTCTTATGGTCCTTTGTAAATGATTTTTGTCTGTCATCAGAATTGTTAAATTTAACCACTTATGTATCTTATAGTTTGCTGCATGAGTTTTTTTTTTTTTTCCTTAAAGAGGCAGTCTCTGGTTCTTTTGATGTACCTTTTGTTTTCAGTGTACAAAAGTTCTGGACAGTTCTGAACAGGCTTTTTTCCAATTGGCAAAAACTTGCTTTCTCTCTCTCCTATTAACCCTCCCTCAACTGAGAACTAAAGAAAACAAAAAAATTCCTGTTACAAACATGCACTCAAGGAAGAGAAATTATTGTCTAATTATATATGTATACATATACACATATGTGCATATATACATGTTTATGCTGTGAAATTATTAATGTGAAGATTTTTTAAGTTAATCACTGAAAAAATAGCTATGAAACAGATTTGAATTTAATTGTATAGGCCTTAGTAGTAGAGTTTGTAAGAGTTTTGGTACTGAACCAGGTGCTTTAAGCTGGTCTTTTCTCTTGAGGGTCACGAGTTTGGTGAGGAGTAGATGAGTCAGACGGTCAGATATTTTGCAAGGCACTGGGCTCCTGATCCTGAGTGCTGGCATGGCACTTTCCAGGGGGTATTACTCATTTCTGTGTTTTCTCCACTGCTCTGGAGACCTCTTCTTGCTTTGTTTAAGGTGTTTGTCTTTTCTAAATAGATATAATTACAGTTTGAGTTTAGATTGTAAGGTGTGTCTCTAATAATTGAGGGACTGTGACCTTTATAACTGTTAACTGCAAGCTGTGCTAATAAATAGATTATGCTTGGACACAATCCACCTTTATATAGATTTTTTTTTAGGTTTTTGCAAGGCAATGGGGTTAAGTGGCTTGCCCAAAGCCACACAGCTAGGTAATTCTTAAGTGTCTGAGACCAGATTTGAACCCAGGTACTCCTGACTCCAGGGCCGGTGCTTTATCCACTGTACCACCTAGCTGCCCCTTATATAGATTTTTTTATTGCAACACTGCATAATGCACACACACACACACACACACACACACACACACATATATTATATATATATATATATATATATGTCTTATTCTGTACTCTGAGTCTCACATTTCTATCAGAAGATAGACATCATATTTTTTTTTTTAGGTTTTTTGTTTTTGCAAGGTAAATGGTGTTAAGTGGCTTGCCCAAGGCCACACAGCTAGGTAATTATTAAGTGTTTGAGACCAGATTTGAACCCAGGTACTCCTGACTCCAGGGCCGGTGCTTTATCCACTACGCCACCTAGCCACCCCGAGATCATATTTTATAAGCCTTTTAGAATTTTGGTTAGTCATTACCCTAATCAGAGTTCCTAAGTCTTTCAAAATTATGTACCTGTACAACATTGCTATCATGTATAAATCGTTTTTGTTCAATTTTTCTCTGTTAAGCTCATACAGAACTTATGAAGATTTTCTGAAACCACTTTCTTCATAATTAGATCATAACTTTTTTAGCCATTCCTGAACTGCTGGCACCCCTTTAGATTCATATTCTTTGCCACCTCAAAAAGAACTAGAAATATTTTTGTTTATCTTTAAGAGTTTCTTTGGCTAAGACCTATTTCTTCTCATTCTATCCTCTCTCTAATTTCCCCTTCTCCCCTTTCTCTCCTGTTTACCTACTGAGTGAAGCACTATTTTTTTTAAATCTATATCTAATTTTCCCTCCTTTGATCATTTGAGATAAGAATGAGGTTCAAATGTAAGTTACTTCCTCACCCCTTTCTCCTCATTAGTATAGTCATCTATTTGTGTATTAGGTAAGATAATTTTCCATAACTTTTCTTTCCCTTTTCCCCTCCTCCATTGGTATAATCTTCTCTTTCCTTTCCTTTCATCTTTTTTTGTTTGTTTTTGCAAGTCAATAAGGTTAAGTGATTTGCCCAAGGTCACACAGCTAGGTAATTATCAAGTGTCTGAGGTTGGATTTGAATTCAGGTCCTCCTGACTCCAGGGCCAGTGCTCTATCTACTGTGCCATCTGGCTGCCCCTCCATTCATCTTTTAAGAATATCAAGATATGACATTCCTATATCACCCCTGATGTTGCTTGGGTTCTGAGGAGACATAAATATCATTTCTTCATATTAGAATGTAAGAAGTTTAGCCCTATTTTGTCTCTTATGATTGTTCATTAAGGATGCAATCTAGTTGAGTCTGTGGTTCTTTTGATGTACCTTTTGTTTTCAATGAACAGAAGTTCTGGACAGTTCTGAACAGAAGTTTTTTTCCAATTGGTAAAACGTTTATATTTTTTTAACTCCTGTGTTTGAGTTACAAAGTTTCTTTCAGTCTTTTCAATAGAAATACTTTGAAGTCTTCTATTTAATTAATGGTTCATTACCTCACCCCACTATGATTATTTTCAATTTTGCTGGGTTAGGTTTTTCTTCTTCTTCCATTTTTTTGCAAAATAAATGTTTATTTGTTCACAGTTAGACATAAGAAACTGTCTTGACATTTTGAGAACATTCTAATAAGGACAGAAAAACCTTTTGATTTCAATTCTCATTCACTAAGATTGTACCATTTTTTCTTGCAATTCATATTTATGGCATTTATTGTGGATTGTTTTTGACATGCTTACAAGTATGGAGCAGGGAATGGATTGAACCGTTTTTGACAAAAGACATTTTTAGTTTTGAATTAAAAGCAGGTAAAAAAGAAGTGTTGTCATTTTGTCAGAGAATTCCTTTAAACTGCAAGTTCACTCTATTATTCTGAAATTCTGTGAGGTTTACAAAACTAGACTGCATCCTTAAGCAAAAAAAAAATCTGTTCCTCCATAATCTTTGTGATCCATAGGAAAACAGAATCTTTTGAAAGTGATTCCTAATTCTTCCTAGTGTAAAACACTTGGTGCTCCTGGTTAAACCCATATTTGGAGTCAACACCATATTATCCTGCTATAAAGAATACCCTCTCCCTCCTCTCCAAAAATGGCAACTGAACTTAGCCTACAGGTTTCAAATTCCTAAAGGTATCCTTTGAAAAGAGATTGAATTTAGGAGGTAAATCAGTCTGTTTGCTCAAGGATAATTTTTGTGAAGTTAAATTTATTCATTATCCACTGAGCAATGGGGAAAGAAGGGACAAAGACACTAAACTTTCATTAACTCTTCTCAGTGATAGTAAAGTCTGGTTAGGTAAATAGAACCGCCCATTCACAGTGGACAGCTTAGTTTTGTGAACAAACCAATCCCTTCAGATTAGCATACATAGATTACAAGATTGTTTTAAGAAAACTGAACTATTATGTTTTCATTAAGCAACTAGTCAATAGTTCTGGAGCCAAATATAAGACAAGGGCATACAGAAGCAACTTAGAGGTCAATTTGGATAAATTATTCTTGATTGTTAGCCTATATTCTTTGCATTCTCTGATATATTCCAAGCTCTTCACTTCTACAAAGTGGTGGCAGTTAAATCATGTGTGATCTTGCTTATGGCAACTTGGTACTTGAATTCTTTTTTCTTTCTGACTGTTTTCAGGACTTTTGATTTGTCCTAGATGCTCTGTACTTTGGCTATAACAATTCTAAGAGTTTTCATTTAGGGATTTCACTGAAAAGTTAATTAGTGGGAGTCTTGCTCTTTTTATTTTGCCCTCTTAATTTAAGAGATCTAGACAGTTTTAAGATTTCTTGAAATGTAATATCTAGGCTCTTTATTGATCATGGTTTTCTGGTGGTCTAATGATTTTTAAATTTTCTCTCTTCCATCTGTTTTCTAAGTCAATTGATTTTTTTTTTTTTAGGTTTTTGCAAGGCAAATGGGGTTAAGTGGCTTGCCCAAGGCCACACAGCTAGGTCATTATTAAGTATCTGAGACCGGATTTGAACCCAGCTTCTCCTGACTCCAAGGCTGGTGCTTTATCCACTATGCCACCTAGCCGCCCCCTAAGTCAATTGATTTTAATGTGAGGTACCTTAAATTTTCTGTTTTTTTTTTTCTGCCTTTTTACTTTGTCTCATGAAGCCAGTGGCTTCTATTTGATCATTTCTAATTTTCAGAAAGGTCGATGTTTGGGAAAGATTAGTTATCTTATCTTTTCTTAATTCCTTGTTAATCTACCTGTTAATTATTCTCTTTCCAATTTTTTCTTCCATAGTTCTCACTGACCCTCTAATTCCTTCATTTTGCTTACAAAAACATTTTAAACTCTTTTGTCATCTTGTCCTAGAATTCTAGTTGAATTTGTGTCTGAGTCTTGGTTTCCTTTGGGATTTTACTTGGAGATGTAGATGTTTCTCTGGGTTTGCTTAATGGGTGCCTCTGTCATCATAACAGTTTTTTTTTTTTGCAAGGCAATGGGGTTAAGTGGCTTGCCCAAGACCACACAGCTAGGTAATTATTAAGTGTCTGAGGCCGGATTTGAACTCAGGTACTCCTGACTCCAGGGCTGGTGCTCTATCCACTGCGCCACCTAGTTGCCCCTCATAACAGTTTTTTATGGTGGGATTCTTTTTCTGATTGCTCATTACTCCAACCTACTTCCTGACTTTAATCTCAATGTTAGGATCAGACACAGTACATTTCTGCAAGTGCCACTTTCTTGGAGGATATTGAGAGTTGTGGCATTCCAGATCACAGAGACAGCTCAAGCTGGGGACCTCAAAGCTTTGAGTGTTTACAAGGTGGTCTGACAAGGACAAAATATGATCCCTAACCTTCCCCTCTTCTTCTCCCTCCTTCCCCCATCTATGTTCTTCATATTGTTGACTTGGATTTTAGTCTGAGCAATTGTAGACTGGTGCAGGATGCAAGACTATGAGCTTCTTTTTGGACTAGGATTCCTGCCCTAATTATTCCTCTGGAGGGTTGGGCTAGAAGTTGGAAATGAGATCTCACTCTGTCTTGGTATGTGAGCTAAATAGCTAATGATTTCTTTTTTCGTTTGTTTGTTTGTTTTTTTGTTTTGTTTTTTTGCAAGGCAAATGGGGTTAAGTGGCTTGCCCAAGCTAGGTAATTATTAAGTGTCTTTGAACCCAGGTACTCCTGACTCCAGGGCCGGTGCTTTATCTACTATGCCACCTAGCAGCCCTAGCTAATGCTTTTTTCTGAATTTCCTTGTTAAGTAGACAGAATAGAGCTCTCCTCTCTGCCATCCCTAGGCCCAGGTCCCCTCTTCATTCTACCCTGGATCTGTAACCTGGATCTAGACAGTGAACTCTAAGTTGCCAGTAGGCACCTGCTCCCTTGTGCTGCTTATAGGGTTTTGGTATGATTACCCTAATGACAGTTTTGTTCTGCGCAGCTGGCTCCTGAACAAATCTGATCATCCCTCAATGTCTGCTGCACCTGACCCAGGATTACAAAAATGACTTGCTGTGACTTTTCTTGGATTCCTCCATTGGAACATAGTCTGGTGCCTTTTCTAGATCCATTTGGAGGAGGTTAGTATGTTTGTGGGAAACTTTCTTCTTTCTTCTGTTCTGCTGTCTTGGCTTTGCTTTTTGCATTTTCCCTATATTATTTCTTGCATTATGGTGCACAGGTTTTTTTGAGTTGTTGAGTTCTTCTAGGAGATCTATAATCCTTTTTTTTGAGATCTATAATCCTTAAATCACCCATCCCTGTCTTTGAGATTATTATGTTTGGCTTGTATGGAGATTATCTTTTCTTTTAATATTATTTTTTTGTTTTCCTTTCTTTCAGATTTATCTGAAATATACCTGATTATACCTGAATACACCTCTGTATCTTTGCATTTCTAATCTATTTTTTCTCTTTTTCTTCTTTAATGAGGTACTCATCACTGTGAGTTCAAGTTTTTCTATTCTGTTGGTTATTTCTGCTGTAAAATAATCGATATGTGGAGGCATAATACAGAGTCAAAAAATAAATCTATTCCCTTTCCTAATGCTTATAGAACATTTGAGGGCAAGTCTTAGATTTCCTTCATAAGAAGGTTGCAAAGATAAATTATTTTTTCATTGTTTTATATCTTCCACGCCAGTTCTCCCTTCCATTGACAGGGATGTTCAAGAACTGATTATGTATTCATAGTACCGTACAATTTCCTGTATCAGTAGTTCATACCAATTTTATTCAATATTTTAATCCAATATCAACAGTGAAGCAAAAGGAGGCATAAAATTGTGTTCTAGGTTCTATTAAGTTGTTGCTCCGTTTTACTAATGGAAATTAAGAAAAAGCTATTCTACTATTCTCACTATTAAATAATCACTCCTAAATAATCTAATTCCTATTCAAAGTTTATTCAAACCACTTAAAAATTTCTTACCCATTGAGGTATTTGAAGATATAAAGCAGATAGATTCTAGAAAAAAGAAGATAACAATTAGAATCATAATAAATATTTCTGTAGGTTAAATTTACAATCGAATTGACTACTGCATATATGTAATTACTGTTTACTTTCTTACTTAAGCATATTTGGGTGTATTTTTTCCCCAAGTTAAAGAAATTTCAATTAAATGGCTCCCAGATAATCAACAAGAGCAATCATGATGATAAGAGTATTAAAATCAGAGTAAATTAAAATAAAAATCAACCAGGACAAGGAAGTTTTTAAGCTAATGTGTGTAATATTAAAATAAGAAACATACTATGCACCTATATATAATATTTAGCATGGCAGGAAACACTAAAAACAATGGTTTATTAATTAATAAATAAATAATCGATTTTATAGGGAAAGGAATTTACCAATAGAGATAGAAGAGAGAAATAAAAGCTGTTAACTATTGAGATGATGGTGGTGGGAGAGGTACTGTGGTACTGCTGACAATGCAAGAACACAGGAAAAGATAAAAGAAGTGGAAAAAACAACAATAACCTACTAGAAAATGGAAAGACAGATTATTTAGAGAAATTGGCTTGTTGGGAGGTAATCCAGTTCAGTTTGTATTGGTGAGGTGTACAATCATTTTTTTTAGGTTTTTTTTCCCAAGGCAAATGGGGTTAAGTGGCTTGCCCAAGGCCACACAGCTAGGTAATTATTAAGTGTCTGAGACCGGATTTGAACCCAGGTACTCCTGACTCCAAGGCCAGTGCTTTATCCACTATGCCACCTAGCCGCCCCCCAATCATTTTTTAAGTTGACTTTATTTGCATAGTCATACAAACGATGGAAAGGTACAGAAAATACAAGACCTAAGTGTATTTATTGTTTGCTGATTATAAAAAGCATATAATTTGGCAGAGCAGAGCATAGTCTATAAAGGCTCTCCTCCAATAAATTGTCACCTATATACGTTAGAATTATTCTTAATTCCTTAGGAGTCCACAAAACAACTATTCACTGATCCTCTTTTTATTGATATAAATCAAGGTATGAAAACAGAGACAGACTTGCTGTTCTAAAGCTGTCCTACACAGAAGTCCAATGGAAAAAGAACTCTAAAAATTGTAACATCTTCTAAATGCTTCTGTTTGCAGATGATATTGTTTTGACTATATCAAGTTCTTGAATGCTTTATGTCTTTCTCAAATCAAAATAAATGAGCAAAACAAGCTAATTTTTAGGGGGGGGAAGTGAAGAGTGTATATTATTCAGATTATGCCAAGAAGTTAGTTATTTAGTGGTTACTACTAAGTTAGTATATAATTCATTAATTCTGAATGAGTGTTGCATGTGAATATTAAGCTGGATTGAGAATTAAAAAGTGAAGAAGGCATTATTTTTTCATTGTTTTATGTTTTCCATGCCAGTTCACCCTTCCACTGACAGGGATGTTCAAGAACCTATTATGTATTCATAGTGCCATACAAGTTCCTGTATCAGAAATGTAGTTCATATCAAATTTATTCAATATTTTAATCCAATATCAACAGTGAAGCAAAAGAAGGCATAAAATTATGTTCTGGGTTCTATTAAGTTGTTGCTCAGTTTTACTAATGGAAATTAAGAGTTCAAAGCTATTCTACTATTCTCACTATTAAATAATCACTCCTAAATACTCTAGTTCCTATTCAAAGTTTATTCAAACCACTTAAAAATTTCTTACCCAATGAGGCATTTGAAAATATAAAGCAGATGGATGCTAGGAAAAAAGAAGATAACAATTAGAATCATAATAAATATTTCTGTAGGTTAAATTTACAATCGAATTGACTACTGCACATATGTAATTACTGAGAATGTAATTACTAAGAAACTTAAGCATATTTGGGTGTATTTTTTCCCCAAGTTAAAGAAATTTCAATTAAATGCCTCCCAGATAATCACAAGAGCAATCATGAGTTTAGATAATGAAGGAATTGTAAGTAGGCTGTGACAAATCATCAGGGTTGACTAATGAACATGAAGTAGCAGAGAAGAGATTCAGGAAATGTAGAATTAGAAAAGAAGGCAAGTTTGTCATACAATGATATCAAAGGAAAGTGGAAGCAAAAGAGGCAAATAGGGTTAAATGACTTGCCCAGGATCAAATAGCTAGTGTCTGAGGCCTAGGATTTGAATTTGGGTCTTTCTAACTCTATGCTCTGGTACTCAGAAAATATTCTAAATATGGAAGAATATAGACAAAAAATTACACAGAAGTTAAACACATGGAGGTATTTCAATATCTATCAATGAAGGGAATAGCCACATTGAATGTATCACAGGTGCACTCAAATATCAAATTATTCTTCAATTGGGGGTGATGATCAACCTTGATGGACTCACTCATTTCATCAGTGCAATAATCAGGGACAATTTGGGGCTGTCTGCAATGGAGAATACTATCTGTATCCAGAGAAAGAATTGTGGAGTTTGAACAAAGTTCAAGGGCTATTTCCTTTAATTTAGGAAAAAAAAAACTGATATTTTATTGTCTGATCTTGTTATCTCTTATACTTTATGTTTCTTCTTTAAGGATATGATTTCTCTCTCATCACACTCAATCTGGATCAATGTACAACATGGAAACAAAGTAAAGACTGACAAATTGCTTTCTGTGGGGGGTGGGGGAGGGAAGTAAGATTGGGGGAAAATTGTAAAACTCAAAATAAATAAAATCTTTATAAAAATTAAAAAACAAACAAATTATTCTTCAAAGGACATAAGAAGACTTGCCAAGGGCTATCCTCTAACATTTAGTGATCACATGATTATGCAGGAAAGGTTAAAAAGAACTTACCACTGAGGTAGAAAAATAATAATCCAATAAATAAGAAACACTGGTTCGGAAGCATTGTTGTTAGGATTGACTTAATTTTGTTTTCACATCTGAAATGACATTAAATGAAAACATTTTCTGAATATAAAGAGCTTATTAAAAATATAAATAAATGGACAGAGCCAAGACAATAAGAGACAAAAGACAGAATTCAATAAATATTTATTATTAATTCCAACTATGACTACAACATTGTAGTGAGTGCTGTGGGTAACACACACACAAAATAAAACATGACCCAAGAGTTATTTCCTGGTAGATAATTGATCAAAAGCCATAGTTTTCATAAGTAGAAATGTAAATAATCAGGAACATAAGAAAAAAGTTCCTAAACTAATAGTATGAGAAATACAAATTAAAACAACTCATTTCATTTCTAATATATCAAGAGCAAAGTTAATATGAAATGGAAACAATCCCTATTGGAGGAGTTATAAGAAGACAAGTTTCTTAATCCACTCTTGGAAGTATCAAACTGGTTGAACTGTTCTGGAAATCAATCTAGAATTATGGCAGAAAAATGACTAACAACTTTTCAACGACCGATCCTGTCTTATTATTATAGTATAGATCTGTCTCCTTTTGTTGTTGTTTGGTCATTTTCAGTTAGGTGGCACAATGGATAGAGCATTGATCTTAGAGTCAGGAAGATGGGAATTTGAATCCAGCCTCAGACACTTGCCACTTATGACCTTGGGCAAGTCACTTGTATCCAGGGCCATCTCCAATCATCCTGATTCATATCTAGCCACTGGATCCAAAGGTTCTGGAGGAGAAAATGAGGCTGGTGACTTAGCACTAAAATCCAATTCATGTCCTTTTCGTGGCATCAACTCTCTGATGTTGTGGTCTTCTTCAAAAATGAAGGACAAACATTATTGTCTTGTCTGAACTTTTGTGAACCTCTTTGGAGTTTTTCAACAGAGGAAAACAGGGTTAAGTGACTTGCTTAGGGTCATACAGCTAACAAGGGTCTGAGGGTCGGGATTTGAACTGACAATATTGGGCACTCTATCCACTGCACTTCCTAGGTGCTCATTTGTTTCCCTAGCATATAGCAAAGTGCTTAGTATGTAGTAGGTGCTTAATAAATATTCACTGATTGATTAGTTACTAAAAGTTACATAGGAAAGGTCTCATGTATTCAAAAATAATTTTAGTAACAGTATCTGTAGTAGCAAAAATAATGTTCATTGACAGGGAAAGAATGAAAAACTTCTTCATGAATGTAATGTTGTTTCTTAGACTTTCATTCTTGCTCTGGATATACTGGCATCTCTTAGTACTCTTTATTTCTTGGTGAATTAGTTTAAGTCTACACTATATTACACACTCCAATCCCTTGTCTCCTCCTTCAATTAATCAGGTTTTTTTTTTTTTTTTTTTTTTTTTTTTTTAGGTTTTTGCAAGGCAAACAGGGTTAAGTGGCTTGCCCAAGGCCACACAGCTAGGTAATTATTAAGTGTCTGAGACCTGGTGCTTTATCCACTGCCACCTAGCCTCCCTAATTAATCAGCTTTTGAAGTCCAAATGAATTACTCCTAATCATGTGCAACTGAAAGGATCTAGAGAAACAACATGATTCTGGCTACAAATTTGTTACAGTTTCAACTAGGCCCTCACTAAAGCAAGTCAAATCTTTTTTACCTCCCTAATCGATTTGTTATTCTCATCACAGCTACTATTCCAAACTTCTTCATCCTATCTGTCTTCCCACTTTCTCCCCTCCCCCAGCCTCAACAGAGGACCTCACCTTATATTTCACCAAAAAAAAAAAATTGAGGCCATTTGCTGACAACCCCCCCATCCCTCTCCTCCCCATTTCATATCATTCAGGCATCTTCCCCTTTCTCAGTTATGTCTCACATGAAGAGGTGGTCCTTGCATTTGCTAAAGCAAAACTCTACATGTACCTTTTATCCTATTCCCTACTTTCTTTTGCTTACTGCCCATCTATCATCATCATGCTTTTTCTAATCTTCAGTCTCTACCTACTGGCCTCTTCTCTGCTGCTTTCAATACAAGTACATGCATTAAAAAAATTCTCATTTGATCCAACCATCCCTACTGGATGATGGGATTCTATAGTTCTTCTCTTGTTTTTGACTAATCCTTTGAGAAACCCAACTACACTAAGTGCCTCCATCACTTCTCTTTTAAATGCTCAGGAAAATGTTTTTATTTCATCTTTCAATTAAAACTGCTATCTCCAAAATTACCAGGAATCTGTTAATTATTACCACCAACAAAAAAATAACATTTAGTATGTATCAGGCTCTATGCTAAGCACTAAAGATACAAAACAAACAAACAAACAAACAAACAAACAAAACACCCCAAAACCCAAACCAACAAACCAAAAACAATCCTCTCTTCCACAAGGAGTTCACAAAGCAATGGGTGAGACAAAATACAACTAACCCTGTTATATACTAGATACATGCATTGTAAATGGGAAGGTACAGGGAAGGGAGAGAAGAGAAACGGCTTCTTACAGAAGGTAGGATATGAACTGAGTTTTGAAAAGCCACAGAAGCCACAAAGACAGAGCATCCAGGAATGGGAAAAGTCAATGAAAAGGTTAGAGTTCTGAGAAATGGAGTATCCAATATGATGAATAACAAGAAGACTAAATCAGCTAGACTATAGGAAGTAATATATAAGGAGAAATGTAAAGTATAAGATTGGAAAAACAGAAAAGAGTTGATTGTCAAAAGTCAAAATCTTGCATTCAAAATTTGATCCTGGGGCTATCTAGGAGTCCATGTTGTTGATTGAATGAAGGATGATATTGATGGGACCTTGAGTTCTCAGGGAGCTACCCAAACAACTAGTGCAATAACTCAGGAATGAACCTACACCAGATTGGCAGCTATATGACTGAAGAGATGTTGTAAAGGTAGATTTGGCAAAAGAAATGCAGGCTAAGTGCTAGTGATGGAGAAGAGGAATCAGGAAAGAGCCTTTGAGGATAACCGTGATTTTTTTTTTAGGTTTTTCTGCAAGGCAAATGGGGTTAAGTGGCTTGCCCGAGGCCACACAGTTAGATATTTATTAAGTGTCTGAGAACGGATTTGAACCCAGGTACTCCTGACTCCAGGGCCGGTGCTTTATCCACTGTGCCACCTAGCTGCCCCCGATAACCATGATTAATGGCTATGATGCTGGATGAAGATCCAGTGAGAGAGGTTCAGAAGGAGAACTGGGAAAGAACAATGTCACAAAAAACCTGGAGGGAAGAGTCTGTCAAGGAGAAGCATCAAAGAATGTCAACAGAAGTGAGGAAGAACCAGGATGGAGAAAAGGCTCTTAGTTTTGGCAAGAAGATGTTATTTGCAACTTTGGAGAGAGCAATTTCAGCTGAATGATGAAGTCAGAAGCCAGAAGGGAGTGTGGGCAAAAGCAGTGGAGGCATCAATTGGAGACAATCATCTTAGGGATGGATAGGTCAAGGCATTTTGAGGATGGGGACACGGGAGTGTTTGGAGGTAGTGGGGAAACAGGCAGCACATAAGGAGAGAGTGAAAATAAGTAAGAGGGGGAAGCTATGAGTTCAGGTGGGTTATCACTGCCTTTAGGCATTTGGCCTTTGGGTAGAATTGTCCCAGGGTTTCAGGCAGCTATGTGTAGTTTTAGAATGGAAGGTGATTTGTAGGGCCAGCTGAGGAGGGGATAAGGCAACTTCTGAGGAATTGCAGAAGGTTGGAGAGTGCCTGGAATGTGGCAGAAAGAGTTCTAGGAACCCTTCTTTCCTAGTGAGGCAGAGGTAAGACAATTGCAATAGCATTATAACAAGCTAGCTATTTAAGCAAAACTGTACCTCTCCAATCACAGGGCTCTCTCTGAAAAAACAGGAGGAAACAGGTGTTTCCTCAACTTCTATTCAAGTCTAATTTAGTCATTAAATTGTTTTTTTCTAATTTCATTGTCATCATTATGTATATAAATTTCCTGGTTTTGCTTACTTCTGCAATATTTCATGTTTCTCTGAATTCATTATATATGTCTTTTTTATAATACAAAAATATGCCATTATATTCATATATCACAATTTGTCTAGCCACTCTGCAAAAAAAAAGGGCATCTACTTTAATTCTAAGTCTTTGCTATGACTTTTATGGGTCCTGTCTATCTATCTTTATCTTCCTGGGAGTATATGCCTAAAAGGGGAGATCTGTACTTCTTGAGTTTTCTTAATTCATTCTTCTTAATTCATTCTTAATTCATTCTTCTGAATTCTGTGGAATCTGATTTTCAGAAGTACATGACTAACAATGTCTAGTATTCCTCTACAATAAAATGAAAATATAATGTGCTAGACAGACCTTGCCCTTAAAGGAGCTTATAATCTAATAGGGCAGACAGAAGGCAAACAAACATATAAAGAGAAAGCTATATACAGGATAAATAAGAAATAATTAATGGAGGGAAAGTAAGGAAATGCTAAGGCACTGGGAAAGGTTTCCTATGGAAGGTGGGAGTTGGGACTTGAAACAAAAGAGGTCAGTAGTTGGAGTGGAGGAGGGAGAAAATTCCAAGCATGGTGGGACAACTAGAGGCAATGCCTAGTGTTGAGAGATGAAGAGTCTTGTTTGAGGAAAAAGAAGAAAGTTGGTGTCTTTGAATGAAGAGGACCTGTTGAGTAAGGTACAGGAATAATGGAAAGATAGGAAGGGGTATTTTCAATTTGCTCCTGGGGGGGGGGAGTTGTTGGGGGAGAGGGAGAAAGAGGGAAAGAGAGAAGAGGAGAGAGGGAGAGGAAGCAGAAGAAAGAGTGTGTGGTGACTTGATCAGCACTTTAGGAAAATGGCTGAAGAGAGAATGGACTGGAATGGGGAGAGACAGAGTTGAGGCAGGCAGGTCCACCTGCAGAGTCTTGCAATACATCCCAAGTATAAGGTGATGAGAGAAAGTAGCATATATGAGAGATAAAGCCAAGATGAAATTGATGGAGAAGTTGGGAGATAGTGAAGAAGCCAGTGACTGCTAAATTGCAAGCTGGAGGATGATGTTGCCCTCTACAGTAAAAGGGAAGGGAGGGAAGATAATGATTTGACATACTGAATTCAAGATGTCTGAAAGACAATTGAAGACATGAGAGCGAAGGTCATTAGAAAGACTGGGGCAGGATTGGAGGATTATCAACAGAGAAGAGGTAATTAGATGCTTTGTGATCATGAAGTAAAGTAAAATAGAGAAATATAGTAAAGAGAGAGAGAGAGAGAGAGAGAGAGAGAGAGAGAGAGGAGTGAGGTATGATGTGAAGGATCCACAAGTCAACCAGTGAGGTATTTATGTCTATTGTCATTGTACAAATGAGGAAATTATGACTGGAAGAGGTTTAGTAACATGCCCAGGAGTCACAGAGCTAATAAGTTTGTGTGGTAGGACTCAAACTGAGGTCTTTCTGACTCTAAATTCTCCATCTGCTATATCAAATTGCTTCTCTGAAAATTCCTTGAGGGCAGAAATTATCTCATTCTTGTATTTTTTTCCCATGGATACTAGCACAGTGCCCTGCACATGGTAGTCACTTAAATACTTGTTGGTTATTTGTGAAAATAAAATTAATTTTGATCAATAATCAAAAGTTGTTGGCTATTAATTTTAGGTAATACAATGAAGTTCTTAAATACCTGAATATAGATCTCATGTCCATCCTAAATCTTCTTTCTTTAAGTTTAATACCCCCAAATTCCTTTCCTTTACCATTCTCACTGCCTCCCTGTGGATGCTCTTCAGTTTATTAATTTCACTTCTAAACCCTAGTGCCGAAATCAAATGGAAAGAACTATTTTGGACATTAGGTTTCTTTGAATTCAGCCTACTTTGATTTTCAAAATTAGTATGACAGCTGTCAATTCAAAGACAATTTCTTCAGAACACTTTAAAATTAGAATAATTAGGTAAATTTGACTGAGAGCATCATTGTAAGTCATTCCCCCAAATCATTTATCATTTCCAATCCTACTAATGAAAGACATTTATTATTCATTAGTCAACGGTAAGTATATTACTTTTTATGATATCTTTCTCTGAGAAAATGGAATTATATTTATACTGACATTTTCCTTATAAATGAAATAAGGAGACATAAAAAAGTTGCAAAGCTAGACTCTGAAATCTACTTCCAAACCTATAGCCAAAGGATGAATTACTCAATCTACTTTACAACTTTGTCTAGGAGATCTAACTCCAACTCTCTTATCTGCACTAGAAAACAGCATGAGGTCAAGAGGACCCAGGCATACATGCAGCAGGTGTATTCTTCAGCTGTGGGAGAACAAAGAAATGTGCAGAAGGAGATGCACAAGACCCAAGATGGCAGAGAGAAGCCAGCAACTTGCCTGAGGCCTCCCCAGTTTCCCTCATAATGCTCAATTAAGCCTCTAAAATAATTTCTGGAATGACAGAATATACAAAAAAAAGATAGAGTGAAACAATTTTCTCATACAAGATAATTAAGAAGGACTTCAGGAAAGATCTGTCTCACTTGGGTAAATGGGAAGCAGAGATCAGTAGGTGATGTCTGGGCAAGTAAGTGAGAGGCTCTTAACCACAACCCAGACCAGCACCCAAAGACCTGTAGTCTGTTGTGATGACTTCAGTCCAGCCATCCCCCAAACCCAAGATAAAACAGATGGACTAGAATGGGGCCAACCTAGTGCAATGATCAAGGTACCAGCCCCTGAGGGGCAGGCACAGAAAGTCAATGGCCAGTCCCCGGTCCCCAGTGTAAGGAGCTTAGGACAGTACCCTCTATACTTGAGGAGCAGAGCTCAAATTTAAAACATGAACAAAAATCCAAAAAAGAACCATGACCACAGAAAGCTACTATCAAGACAGGGAAGATCGGCAGGGCCAAGATGGCGGAGAGAAGACAGGCACAGTTCTAAAATCTCCTGATCTCTTCCCCATCTATCACATGAAACAAACCTCTTAAAAGAAATCCGAACCAGGAAACCCAGAAAGAAAAGCCAGGAGAGGAGAATCTACCTCAGGATTCGTCTCCCGCAGCAGCCTTGGCTGAGTACCTGCAGGTGAGTCTGAGCTCCCAGGGAAGATCAGCCAGACCAACAGCTGAATCGGAACCGGGAGTCTGAGGGCCCGAGAGCCAGACCTGCTGGATCAGCGGTGGGGCTGGACGAAGGGGGCTTGGGTCCGCGGGGAAGCAGAGGCGCTGGTGTTGGGGCTGTCGCCCTGGAGCTTGGGGAAGGGGCTGTGGGGAGAGGTCTGGTTCAGGACAGCTGCGGACACCATCCCTGGGCTCCTCAGGTCTGAGAAACTCTGAGCCCACGCCTCCATTGCACTGAGGTCTCCTCCCAAACAAATGCAAATTATTGCTGCCCCAGGCCCAGGTGTGTGAGCAAAAGAACCAGCCCAGCTGAGGAATGACTTCAGGCCAGGGTAAAGCCCACCATTGATTGAAGGCAAAAGAATTCAATAGCTCCAATTCCCTCCCTCAAGCAAAGAGAGAAGGCCAAGGTCACAGACACCCCAGAGAGGGCAACCAGCTCCTCCTACTGGCCATCCAGAGAAACTGCACTCAGTAAAGCCTTTAGAGATCCCAAGCCCAGGTGAACCAGCCCCACCCAACTCAAGGTCTTAGCATAATGAAGAAGGGTCAGCGGAAAGGTGGATCCATAGAAAAATTCCTGGAAGGGAAAGACCCTAACCCAGAGAGACCTGGAACCTCTGAGGAGAATACAATTTGGTCTCCAGCACAGAAAGACTTCCTTGAAGAAATAAGGAAGGAGTTTAAAAATCAACTGGAAAATTTGGGGGTGACAATACCTTGCAAAATCAGAATAATTCTCGCAGATCCTCAAATGAGCAAATGCAAAAAGAAATTAATTCTCTCAAAACCTCAATTGGTCAGATGGAAAGCTCTTTCAAAAGTAGAATCAACCAATTGGAAAAGGTTAATGAAGAAAACTCCTCCCCCCAAAAAATAATGGAGTCTACAGAATCTAATGACTCTACGAGACAGCAAGAATCAATTAAACAAAATAAAAAAATAGAAAAAATAGAAGCAAATGTGAAATACCTCATCAACAAAACCACTGACCTCAAGAATAGATTGAGGAGGGGAAACCTGAAAATTATAGGACTTCCTGAAAACATTGAAGAGAAAAAAAGCCTGGACTTAATATTACAGGATCTAGTGATGGAAAACTGCCCTGACATCATGGAATCGGAGGGCAAAGTAGTTATTGAAAGTATACATTGATCCCCACCAGAAAAAGATCCTAAAAGGAAAACACCAAGGAATGTTGTGGCCAAACTCCAGAACTATCAGATAAAAGAGAAAATCCTGCAAGCAGCCAGAAAGGAACAATTTAAATATCACGGAGCCACAGTAAGGATCATGCAGGACCTGGCTGCATCAACTTTAAGGGATTGAAGGGCCTGGAATGAGATATTTCAAAGAGCACGGGAGCTTGGAATGCAGCCAAGAATCTACTTTCCTGCAAAGCTGAGCCTTCTCTTCCAGGGAAAAAGATGGACATTTAACGAAATGGAAGAATTCCAAAAAATTCTGATGAAAAGACCAGAGCTAAACAGAAAATTTGGATATCAAACAGGAGGTTCAAGAGACACATGAAAAGGTAAAAAAAAAGGGGGGGGGGCAGTAAAAGGAAAAAAATGCAATCCAGCAAGTTGAAACTGGCTATATCCCAGCATGGGGGGCAGGGTAGAGACTCTCATAAATCCTGAGAATCCTGAGAAATGTAACTCTAACAGAGAGAGTATACCTAGCCAGAAATGCTGGACATCCATGACCTATCCATGAGACTGATATCTAAAGGGATATAACTGGCTTTAACTCCACCGGGGAGAAAGACTCTAATAACTCTCAGGAATTTGGACTCTATTCAACAGAATATACTGAACTAGAAGGGTCAGACACTCAGAATTTTCTATGACTTAGATAGAATGATCTAAAAAAAATACACTACCTCCCTAAAAAGGGGGACAGGAAAGAGATGGGAGGAGGGAGGGGATTGAATGGGACAAATCTCATTACACTAAGAGGTACAAAAAACCTATGGTAATAGAGGGGAAGAAGGGAGTAGAGGAGAAACACCTGAATCTTCTTCTCATCAGACTTGGCTTAAAGTCAACCTACGCATACTCAGTTAACTTATAAAACATCTAACCTTTCAAGAAGTAAAAGGGGAAAAGGGGAGGGGGGACAGAGAAAGGGAAGGGGAGTGGAGGAAATAAGGGGAAATGACAAAAGGAAGGGAAGGGAACAGGGAAAGGGGAAAGAAAGGGGAGGGTGTGATATAGGAAGGCAAACACACTGAAGGGGGTGGTATTCAAAAACAAAATACTGGGGAATATGGATAAAAGGGGGGGAAGAGGGAAAAATACAAACAGAGGGAAGATAGTACAGAGGGCAATAAAGAATTAGTAATCATAACCTTAAATGTGAATGGGATGAACTCTCCCTTAAAACATAAGCAAATAGCAGAGTGGATTAAAAACCAGAATCCTACAATATGCTGCTTACAAGAAACTCATTTGAAGCAAAGAGATACATATAGAGTAAAGGTAAAAGGTTGGAGCAAAATATATTTTGCTTCAGCTGAAGTAAAAAAAGCAGGGGTAGCAATCCTTCTCAGACAAAGCAGCAGCAAAAATAGATAGTGTTAAAAGAGATAAGGAAGGAAACTTTATCCTCCTAAAAGGTACCTGTTGGGGGCGGGGGGAAGAGGCTTGGTGGTCACTTAGCGGGGGAAACATAATCCCCTTATAAAGGAATGTTACAGAACTCGGCCCCTCATTGTTTAAGAGTTCATGGGAGGGAGGACAGAAGGGATAAAATAATCCCATTATAAAGGAATGTTACAGAACTCGGCCCCTCATTGTTTAAGAGTTCATGGGAGGGAGGACAGGAGGGATAAAAGTGTCTGCTGAGAGGTGGGGAGAGAGCGGGAATGTGATCACAGAAGAATAAAGACTCATGACCCACCTCAGGCGCTCTGTCTGGTTCTTCCCCCATCAAAGAGTGGGGGCCGGAGGTACCCCGAAGACTCACCACGCGTTGGACTGGTGAGTAAGAGGACGGACTAGCATTAAGAAGCCGGCGTTGTAAATAAAAACCCGGCAAGTGGTGCCGAAACCCGGGACCTGATTTTGCTAGGGAACGTCTGAATCCGCTGGTCGGATTCTCCAGACAGCCTCGGTCGTTTCTGACCGGGAGGAAGGAGAGGGCGTTTACTCTCAGATATTGCCTGAGGGACATATCCCTATTGTGTTGACTATGCTTTCTTTCTCTCCCCTTTCTCCTTCTACTCTAATCACACTCCTTGCCGTGCTGGCCTGTCTGATTGTGCCCTGCTTCCTCCTTCTCTTTTGCCGAACGGGAACTTTCCAGTTCTGCCACCTGTTAGGATTGCAGCCTCCGCTAGTAGACAGCATGGGGGGCCCGGAATAGTATTCCCGCCTTTGAGCCGGAGGAAAAAGAGGCCGTTGCAGTGCAGCTTTATAAACTCTGCGCTAAGCATGGCTGTAAATTACCTATCAAGACGTGCCGTGCTTTTGTTGAGAATATCTGGAACATCTGCCCTTGGGTGCAACATAGTGGGATCCAACCAGATAAATGGAAGGTGGTAGGGCAGCAGATGGCCTCCTATAATGACACCTGCCCGGGAAAACTGACCCCCAAGGATTTTACAGTGTATAAGATAGTGGATGCAGCCCTGCATCCCCAGAAGGTGACTTTGGCACGAACAATCAGCACTCAGGTGGGTAGCTCGTTGGCGGGATCGGATTCAGAGGGCTCAGAGGAAGAGGGAAGGCCACTCCCTCCCCTGTATCCGTGGGAGGAACTTAGAAGAAACAATGGGGGAACAAGGGGCCCCCAGGGAGAAGAAAATGCCGCATGCCCCTCCTTACCGAGACAGAATGAAAAGGGGGAGGGCGATGAAAGTGGCACACTTAGAGATTCAGGGCCGGAAGTTTCCGAGCGCGGGAAGGGAGGGGTGCAAACAGTCCTCAGGGGTGGCAGGAAGAGGAGCGTGAGTAGGTGGGACCGGGAGGCTGCTGACGAGGAGGGAGGAGTCCGCGCTGATTGGACAGCTGCCGCGCCCCAGGCTTGGCGGCCCAGCCAGGAAACAGAGGCAAAAAATCCCCCGTGTTCCTTGTCCGCCCTTCAGAGATCCCCTCAAGGGCTCCGCCCATCCGGCCTACTTGCCACCAGTGCCTCCACAGCAATAGAGAAAGGGGAGGAGGTGGACTGGGATGACTGGGGCCTCTACCCGGTATTTACGGACCCCCTTACCGGAGCCCGAGACTACCGCCCTGTCCCTTTTAAGATGCTTGAGGAACTTAAGGAGGCCGTGACTAAATACGGCCCAAGCTCCCCTTATGTAAAAAGACTGATGCAAAACCTCTTTGCTACGCACCCTTGGACCCCTGCTGACTTTGACGAAATTGCAGCCGCGTGCCTAGATGCCTCCTTATATTTAGCTTTTAAGGCTCAGGCCCGCAGAGAGGCCTCTAAGCTGGCAAAATCCCGGGGTTATACTCCCCTGGATTTAGCCATTGACCTCCTGTGTGGAACTGGAGCCTATACTGACCCTGCTGTTCAGGCCCGGTATGGCCAGTTTGAGCTAGAGACTGTTAAAGAAACACATGTTGCAGCTTGGGATAAGATTGGAGCCATGAAAGGGGGGAGAGCCACACAGAAGTTGGTTGGGCTGAAGCAGAGAGCAGATCAGACACCCCTCTCATTTGTGAACGAGGTTAAAGAGACCTTGATTAATGCCCAACCCTACGGGGGTGAGAGGAATTTCTTCCTTTTTCAGGCCTTCTGATCGTCGTAGGGATCCTTGGAGGTGCTCCATCTGAAGGAAATCCGACATGGGGAATACTCCGAGTTATTCCCTCTCCCCTTCCGGTAGCACGGAACTCCCCGATCTACCCTCGCCTGCTAGTGACCAATACATCGATGGGGCTCCCTTCTGCATATATGGACCCCGCTGAAGCACCGGTCCAGAACTCCTTCTGCTGGGACCTGAACAACTCCCTATGTTTCGACATCGGGGAAGAAAATCGGTCCTGGAACTTCAACTCCACAGGGCAGAACGATTTTAACTATAGCACTGCCCCGACTGACCCCTGCGTCGGCCTTTTCCCGCAGACGACTGTCAGCCCAGCAGGGGCAAAAAAGGGGACCCAGCTCCGAGGCCTTCTGGGTTGGCGACCCCTGGTGAATCAAACTCAACGGGACTTCACGATTCCTCGGTGGGGCCCCTCATGTGTGGCCACAGGGGAAAACATCAAGGATCCCATACCATGGAGGGATTGCCAGATGGCGGGAGGATACCCCCTTGAGGGTGAACAAGGACGCTGATTCTGGGAATCACCCTACTTGTTGTCTGTTTCTGCCGCCTAGCTAGGCGACAGAGGGGTTATATGCTTCTTACTCAGAAAGCCTTCATGGCCATAGAGACGGGGGAGGATCCCCAAGTCTGGCTAGCCGCCATGCATGACATGTGACACCTAGGGGTAAGACGAGGTAAACCCCAAGACGGGCAACTTCTCCTCACCCAGCCACCTAAGACAGGCCCTGAGGGTGTCGGGCGCCTAGGACGGGCAAGGTCCTGGGTTGAAGGAGATGACCTAAGACAGGGTTCCTCGCCCCCGGCTATCAGAGGCCAGTAGAAATGACACCGCTTAAGGCTAACCTCAGCACCGCTTAAGGTCACACCAAGTGATAACCTTGTAAAACAGAAAGGGGGAGATGTTGGGGGCGGGGGGGAAGAGGCTTGGTGGTCACTTAGCGGGGGAAACATAATCCCCTTATAAAGGAATGTTACAGAACTCGGCCCCTCATTGTTTAAGAGTTCATGGGAGGGAGGACAGAAGGGATAAAATAATCCCATTATAAAGGAATGTTACAGAACTCGGCCCCTCATTGTTTAAGAGTTCATGGGAGGGAGGACAGGAGGGATAAAAGTGTCTGCTGAGAGGTGGGGAGAGAGCGGGAATGTGATCACAGAAGAATAAAGACTCATGACCCACCTCAGGCGCTCTGTCTGGTTCTTCCCCCATCAAAGAGTGGGGGCCGGAGGTACCCCGAAGACTCACCACGCGTTGGACTGGTGAGTAAGAGGACGGACTAGCATTAAGAAGCCGGCGTTGTAAATAAAAACCCGGCAGGTACCATAGACAATAAAGTCATTTCAATATTGAATATATATGCACCCAGTGGGACAGCATCCAAATTCTTAGAGGAGAAGTTGAAAGAATTACAGGAAGACATAGACAGCAAAACTCTACTAGTAGGAGATTTCAACTTCCCGCTATCAGATCTAGATAAATCAAATCATAAAACAAACAAGAAAGAAATTAGGGAGGTAAATAGATTGTTAGAAAAATTAGATATGGTAGACTTATGGAGGAAACTGAATGGGGATAGGAAGGAATATACCTTTTTCTCTGCAGTACATGGAACTTATACAAAAAATTGACCATGTACTAGCACATAAAAACCTAATGATCAACTACAGAAAGGCAGAAATAGTGAATACATCTTTCTCAGATCACAATGCAATAAAAGTCATATGCAATACTGGGCCAAGGAGATATAGACCCAGAGCAAATTGGAAACTGAATAACCTCATCTTAAAAAATGAGTGGACCAAAAAAACAAATTATAGAAAGAATTAACCATTTTATCCTAGATAATGATAATAATGAAATAACATACCAGAACCTATGGGATTCATTCAAAGCAACTCTCAGGGGATATATTATAGCTCTAAATGCTTATATGAATAAATTGGAGAAAGAGGAAATCAATGAACTAAACATGCAACTAAAAAAATTGGAGAAAGAACAAATCAAAAAATCCCCAATCAAATACCAAATTAGAAATTTTAAAAATTAAAGGAGAAATTAATAAAATTGAAAGCAAAAAACTATTGAATTAATAAATAAAACCAAAAGTTGGTATTATGAAAAAACCAATAAAATTGATAAACCTCTGGTCAATTTGATTAAAAAAAAGGAAGAAGAAAACCAAATTACTAGTATTATAAATGAAAAAGGTGAACTCACCACCAATGAGGAGGAAATTAAAGTAATAATTCGAAATTATTTTGCCCAACTTTATGCCAATAAATTTGATAATCTAAGTGAAATGGATGAATATTTACAAAAATATAAGTTGCCCAGGTTAAATGAAGAAGAGATTAAATACCTGAACAACCCTATCTCAGAAAAAGAAATTCAACAAGCCATTATTGAACTCCCTAAAAAAAAATCTCCAGGGCCTGATGGATTCACAAGTGAATTCTACCAAACATTTAAGGAACAATTGTTTCCAATCCTATATAAACTCTTTGGAAAAATAGGGAAAGATGGAACCCTGCCTAACTCTTTCTATGAAACCAATATGGTACTGCTACCTAAACCAGGAAGAGTTAAAACAGAGAAAGAAAATTATAGACCTATTTCCCTGATGAATATAGATGCAAAAATCCTAAATAAAATCTTAGCAAAATGACTACAACAAGTCATCACTAGGATAATACATTATGATCAAGTAGGATTTATTCCAGGAATGCAGCGTTGGTTCAATGTTAGGAAAACTGTTAGTATACTCAATTATATGAATAACAAACCTATCAGAAACCACATGATCATATCAATAGATGCTGAAAAAGCTTTTGACAAAATACAGCATCCATTCCTTAATAGTGTTTTTAATAAAACACTAAAGAGTGTAGGAATAAATGGACTGTTCCTTAAAATAATGAGCAGTATCTATCTGAAACCATCTACAAGCATTATACTCAATGGGGAGAGGCTAGAGGCATTCCCAATAAGATCAGGGGTTAAACAAGGGTGCCCATTATCACCACTACTATTCAATATTGTATTAGAAATGTTAGCATCAGCAATTAGAGAAGAAAAAGAAATTAAAGGAATTAGAATTGGGAAGGAAGAGACAAAACTCTCACTATTCACAGATGACATGACCTAGAGAATCCCAAGAAATCATCTAAAAAACTACTGGAAACAATTAGCAATTTTAGCAAAGTTGCAGGTTATAAAATAAACCCCCATAAATCCTCAACTTTCCTATATATGACTAGCTAGAAACAGCAGGAAGAGCTAGAAAGAGAAATTCCATTCAAAGTAACCTCAGTGTAAAATACTTGGGAGTCTATTTGCCAAGACAGACTCAGAATCTTTTTGAAAACCATTATAAAACACTTCTCACATAAATTAAATCAGATTTAAATAACTGGGAAAATATCAACTGCTCATGGATAGGTAGAGCTAATATAATAAAAATGACAATTCTACCAAAACTAAACTATCTGTTTAGTGCCCTACCAATCAAAGTTCCAAAAAATTACTTTAATGAGCTAGAAAAAATTGTAAGTAAATTCATATGGAGAAATAAAAAGTCAAGAATTGCCAGGAGCTTAATGAAAAAAAAATGCAAACGAAGGTGGCTTAGCACTACCAGATCTAAAATTATATTATAAAGCATCAGTCATCAAAACTGTTTGGTATTGGCTAAGAAATAGAGTGGTGGACCAGTGGAATAGACTAGGTGTAAAAGCAGGAGAGGATTATAGTAATCTGCTGTTTGATAAACCCAAAGAGTCAGGCCACTGGGATAAAAACTCCCTCTTTGATAAAAACTGCTGGGATAATTGGAAGTTAGTATGGAAGAAACTTAGATTATACCAACACCTCACACCCTTTACCAAGATAAGATCCAAATGGTTACAGGACATAGACATAAAAAACAATACTATAAACAAATTAGAAGATCAAGGACTAGTCTACCTGTCAGATCTATGGAAAGGGGCACAGTTTATGACTAAGGAAGAGTTGGAGAACATCACTAAAAACCAATTAGATGATTTCGATTACATTAAATTAAAAAGTTTTTGCACAGGTAAAACTAATGTAATCAAAATCAAAAGAAAAGTAGTAAATTGGGAAACAATCTTTACAACTAATGATTCTGACAAAGGACTCATTTCTAAAATATACAGAGAACTGAGTCATATTTTTAAAACAAAAAGCCATTCCCCAATTGACAAATGGTCAAAGTATATGCAAAGGCAATTTACAGATGAGGAGCTCAAAGCAATCCATAGCCATATGAAAAAATGCTCTAAATCATTAATTATTAGATAAATGCAAATTAAAGCTTCGTTGAGGTACCACCTCACACCTCTCAGATTGGCCAGTATGACTAGGAAGGATAATGATCATTGTTGGAAGGGATGTGGGAAATCTGGGACACTATTACACTGTTGGTGGAGCTGTGAACTCATCCAACCCTTCTGGAGAGCTATTTGGAACTATGCTCAAAGGGCAACAAAAATGTGCATACCCTTTGACCCAGCAATACCACTACTGGGTCTATACCCTGAAGAGATGAGGAAAAAGGGTAAAAACATTACTTGTACAAAAATATTTATACGAGCCCTGTTTGTGGTGGCAAAGAATTGGAAATCCAGTAAATGTCCTTCAATTGGGGAATGGTTTAGCAAACTATGGTATATGTATGTCATGGAATACTATTGTTCTATTAGAAATCAGGAGGGACGGGATTTCAGGGAAACCTGGAGGGATTTGCATGAACTGATGCTGAGTGAGATGAGCAGAACCAGAAAAACACTGTACACCCTAACAGCAACATGGGAGTGATGTTCAACCTTGAAGGACTTGCTCATTCCATCAGTGCAACAATTGGGAACAATTTTTGGCTGTCTGCAAAGGAGAGTACCATCTGTATCCAGATAAGGAGCTGTGGAGTTTGAACAAAGTACAAGGGCTATTCCCTTTAACTGGGAAGAAAAAAAGAGAAAAAAAAAACCAGATGTCTTATGGTTTGATCTGGTTACCTCTGAGAATTCTGTTCTCTTTAAATATATGATTTCTCTCTCATCACACCCAATTTGGATCAAGGTACAACATGGAAACAAGTAAAGACTGACGGAGTGCTATCTGTGGGGTGGGGGTGGGGGGAGGGAAGCAAGATTGGGGGAAAACTGTAAAACTCAAATAATATCTTTAATAAAAATTAAAAAAAAGACAGGGAAGATCCAACAGAAATTCAGAAGAGGAAAACAATGTCAAAATATCTACATGTGAAGCCTCAAAGGAGAATATAAATTGGTCTCAGGCTCCAAAAATCTTCTTGGAAGAGCTGAAAAAGGATTTTAAAAATCAAGTAAGAGATGTAGCAGAAAAATTGGGAAAAAGAAATGAAATTTTATGAGAATTATGAAAAAAGAGTCAACAGCTTGGAAAAAATTGATGAGTTTCTTAAAAAAATAGAAGTGGCCATCTTTTATGCTTTTAAAGACTGTTCAAGGGTTTTCTGGTTTTCTGTATAATAGGATTAGAATTAAATCCACAGGGAAGATGGTATAATTCATTTTTTTTTTTTAGGTTTTTGCAAGGCAATGGGGTTAAGTGGCTTGCCCAAGGCCACACAGCTAGGTAATTATTAAGTGTCTGAGACCAGATTTGAACCCAGGTACTCCTGACTCCAGGGCTGGTGCTTTATCCACTATACCTAGCCTCCCCTAATTCATTCTTTATTAGTTAAAATCTCCTAACACTATGGAAATATTTGGTAAAAGGATGGACTAGAATGATAAATAAGTGTTAGAACACAGATAAGAAAGTCAGCATAACTCATAATGTCTCCTTTCTTGATGTTTATGAAATACATATTTTCTCCATAAATAAAGGTTGCAGAATTGTTAAGCTGTTTTTCAAAAGATATCAAACTGCTAAGTATCTTCAAAGTTCAGTGGATACACATTATCTTCTCAAGAAGTGGGATCTCTTTGCATTTAGATTCTCATATACATGTCTATGGTGTTTTGTGCCTATTGATGTCTTAATGACTTATTTAAAGAAAAACAAATTTTGTTAAAATTAAGCAAACAACTTAACTAAAAAAAAAGTCAAAAGCTAGATGAAATAAAAGAAATTCCCTGACCTAAGTAGAGTTATGACACTGTAGTTTGTGTTCTGAATGAATTGTGACTAGAACGATGTAAAAGAAGTTAAAACATACAGAAAAAAAATAAAATTGGCCAAATTGGAAAAAAAAATCACTGATGAAAACATCTATATTGCTATTGATTAGAGAAATACTAATTAAAAACAATTCTGAGGTACCACTTCACACCTTTTAGATTGGCTAATGTGACAGAAAAGGAAAATGATTAATGTTGAAATTTGCTTTTGCATGTAGTTAGGGGAAATATTTAAAAATAAAATAAATTAAAAATTAGAGCGGTCACTCAAAGTGAAGACCAAAGTTTTTGCCTCTAGAAGTAAAGCTCCCTTTCCTTGGAGGTCTACCCAAACAGAAGCCGGGACCCTCAGCCACTGTGGGGGTCACCAGATGGGCCTCCTCGAACGGGCGGCCTGGGTCCCTTCCATCTCTCAGTTTCCGGAGGCCCAGCCTGTGTCTTTGCACTCTTGGCCTAATCTCTAGGGATGGAATGCTCTTCTGCTCTTAAACAAAATCCCTAATTTCCCTTCGGGACTCGATTCAGATGCCACTTTTTGGAGTCTTTTCCCCATTCCCCTAGCTGCAAGGACATTCCGATTACTACTTGCAAAATATGACCCTATCTTGTATTGCAGATCGTGTCTCTGTCTGTCTCTGTCTTTGTCTGTCTGTCTGTCTCTGTGTGTTCCTCCGTTAGGATGCAAGCTCCTCTAGGGCAAGATAATTGGCTGGGCTGTTTCTTTGGGCGTCAGGTTTAATAATCAATTTAATAAAGCGGAGTTTTTATTGCTCGGCGACGACCTGCGGGAGAGGGATGGAGAAGGGAGGCGGGGGGAGGGGGGTGTCCTGACAATATTTGGCCACAGACGTCTCGATTCGAGTCACAACTCGCACCCTAGTCTTTAAAGTTCGATGAGCTTCCTCCACCCGCCCCGGCCTTACCTTGGCGGCGCGGAGGCTCGGCTCTGCCCATCCCTTCGCGGTCTCCGCCAGCTGTCCCTCCTCCTCTGGGGGGGCACCCGGGAGGCCCGGGGCAGGACAGCGGGGGGAGGGGAGGGGTCTTGCTGGGGCTGCGGGCGCGGTGTGGGAGGGAGGCCTTGATAACCGCGGCTGGGAGGGAACGCGGAGGCTGATCTTAGAAAGCGGCCGAAGGCGCTTCTCAGGCCCCATTCACTTGCGCAAGTGGGGAAAATCCTAGCGAGGGAAAGAGAGCGCAGGGTGGGGAGGGGGTGGGGAGGGGGTGGGGAGGGGAAGTGGTGGAAGGAGGCGGGGAAGTGGTGGTGTCAGTGCGATGCTGTGAGTTGGTGCACGGGGGCCCCCGCGCGGTGAGGGAGCGCGGGGCCTTGGGCTCCTGAAATGTAGAGAATGCACCGACAACCGTCCTAGGAAGCCCGCCCTCCCTCCTGGAGACCAGAGGCCAGAAGCTCTCCTTAGAGTGCCGGGAGTGTGCAGGGAAGAATGAGGCGTCGCAGTCGTCCTAGGGTCACGGGAGGGGAGCTGGAGGGACTTCGTGGACACTTGCTCAGTCGATCGACATTTAACCTAGTCAAGCACGACCGAGTCCTGCATATCTATCTATCTATCTATCTATCTATCTATCTATCTATCTATCTGTCTACATATCGATCATCTATGTATCTATGTATCATCTATGTAGCTATGTATCTATCTATGTATCTATGTGTCATCTATGTATCTATCATGTATCTATGTATCTATCATCTATGTATCTATATATCTATGGGGGAGGCAAAGATATATATATATATATATATATATATACACAACATAAATCCACCCGAGGGAATGTATTGAGTTGTCTCTTCCAAGATGATACTTTATCTGGGTCTTCTCAATCTGGAAGGTTGAGTTGTGAAAAGAAAACATTCCAATAAGTGAAAATGTCTGGCGTGGGAACTTGGAATGTCTTGTAATACTTTCACACAATCCCTAAGGTAATGCATAAGGTGTAAGAAGACTGGAAAGTTAGGAGGCGGCCAGGTTATGAAGGACTTTAAACAACAAATTGGATTTTATATTTGATCCTGCAGGTAATAGGAAACTCCTGGAAGTTTATTGAATAGTTTATTGAATTGAATATTAAAATTTTGTAATTTTAACTGGAAACTGAAGGAATCCAGGAAAACCAGGAGAGAGCTCATTCAAAGCAAGAGGGAGGGGGCGGCTAGGTGGCGCAGTGGATAGGGGGTTGGCTAGGTGGCGCAGTGGATAAAGCACCACCAGCCTTGGAGTCAGGAGTACCTGGGTTCAAATCCGGTCTCAGACACTTAATAATTACCTAGCTGTGTGGCCTTGGGCAAGCCACTCAACCCCATTTGTCTGGCAAAAACCTAAAAAAAAAGCAAGAGGGAAAGCCAGTGAAAATGCCTGGGAGGTGGGGGAGATTGTTCAAGAAATAGAGAAGTGTCATTGGGCTGCTGAGTGTGGGAGGGACTCTAAGGTATAAGAAGACTCAAAAGAAAGGTAGGGTGCTGGCTAGATTATAAAGGGTTTTGAATATCGCTAAGGGGACATTACATGTGATCCTGAAGGTGAGAGGGAACCACTGGAGTTTTCTGTGGAATGTGGGTATTTGACTGGTGCTTTAGGGGATCAATGAAGGTTGGATTGGAGTGAGGAGAGACTTGAGGCAGGTAATGTATGAAGTGATGGGGAGCCTACACCAGAGTAGTGGCAGTTATCAGAGGAGAGAAGTATAAGTACAAGTCCCCAGCTCCATGTCCATGGGTTGAACAATGTAAAAGAGAACTATAGTTTAGTAAAAATGAAGGCACCATTCTCTGTTTGATCCGGGCTTGCAACCTAGATAACATCTTTTACCTCTCTTATCCTCATTCTCCAACACCCAATCTTTTGTCACATTCATTTTATTCTACCTGTTTAACATCTCTGGTATATGAACTCTTCTCTCCTCTGATACACCACCATTTTGGTTCAGGCTCTCTTGGCCTCATGTCTGGGCTATTGAAGTAGCCTGCCTGAAGTCTCTCTCCAATCCATCCTCCATTCTGCTGTTTCTAAAGTTGACCCTGTCACATACCACCCCCCCTCTGGAAACTCCAGTGGATCCCTCTGATTTCCAGAATCAAAAAATAAAATCCTCTGTTTGGCATTAAAAGACCTTTATAACCTAGCCTTCCACTCTATCTTTATTTTAAAGTCTTTCCTACCCTCACCTTCCCTACCCCACCCCCAAAATTCAGCAATTGAATAACTCTGACTTCCTTGCTATTCTTAGAATGAGATCCTCCATCTCAACTCTCAACTCTAGATTTCACTGACTTTCCTTCATTCATAAAAAGTTCTTCCTCCTCATTTCAGCCTTCAGGTTTCCTGGTTCTTTTAAATCCCAACACATCCAAATGGAAGCTTTTCCTATTCTCTCTTAATGCTAGCCCAGATTTTTTTTTTATCAGCACAGCCCAGAATAGGCACTTAATATGTTTTGCCTGACTAAGAAGGTGGGTCATATACATTATTTCATTTAATTCTTGCCACAACCCAATGAGGTTAGTACAAGAATCTACACCTAAGAAAACCTGAGTCCTCAGAAGTACTGACTTAACTGGGGTTAAATGAATAATATAAATAAGAACTACAACCTGAACCCTGCTTAATGAGGATCCCCAAATAATCCCAATTAATGAACCCCCTCTCTAACTAACATTTAGATACCTCTGAGTATCCTTTCCTGGGTCTTTGTGAAGTTCAGGAATTCTATCTGGCCCTACAATTCCTATCTGGGCCAAGACCTTTAGTCACTTGTGTGTTTGATATCAGTAACTACTGCTAGGGGTTATCTTTACCCATTGAACTTTTGCTAGGGTCTGCTCAAGACTTAATCATTTACTTCAAAGCCCTTCTTCCAAAAAACTTAATTAGAAGTTCTGCCCCTTCTTGGCACCAACTTCTGACCTCTAGACCCTCTTCAAACAGACAAATTTTAATCTGAGGTCATTTTTTTCTCTCTTGTTCTTTCTTTCCCCCTCCCATATATAAATGAGAATATGTCAGATCCCTCTTGGCTAGAGAACCTTCCATCTATAGCCCGCTATAATGCACAATGAATAAATGCCTCCTTTGACTAGGAGATAGCCCACCATCTTGTGAATTCTTTCTCAGATCTTCTATGTCAGTTTTTCTTCCTCATACTGAGTTCAAACTGTATATTCTCTTCTACTACATTACACTGCCTCATTAGATTTTTTTTTTTTTTTTTTGAAGACTGGATGCTTCTATCTCACCTGAGTTGGAAATGCAGGGATTACTCACTGATCAATACCTCCATAATAAGGATGATTTTAAATCTGGGCTAAGATTTCCTACTAGAGATAAAGACAGGCACCAACAAGCCTGGACTTCATTATAATTTTTTCTCTGCTGATATCATCAGGCTTATTAAATTAGATCTTGTGACAAAGTGAAAAAAAGAATTAGATTTAGAAGACCTAGGTTTGAATTTTGGCTCTTCCATTTACTACTGATTGTAGTCTTGAGTAAATTACCCAACTTCCCTGGACCTTTGTTTCTTCACTTATAAAATAAGAGTTGAATGAGATGGCCTCTAAATGCTCCAGAATTCTAAATCTATGATCCTTTTGTAACCCCTGCTTCAAAAATCTTTCATACTGATGTAGGTATGAGGGTTGATCCTCCACCTCCTCTTAGCTTAGGTACCTTTATCAAGTTAAAACATATCTAGGTTGAATTAATCTGTGTGAACTAGATGTGAACCAGACCAGGACATCCTTTAGGCACAATAGAGCATCTGGATTGGTGGAGAGATTTGGTCATATCCTGTGTATATAACTATCCAGCTGGTTTGGAATTGGGGATTTTATAATCTAAAAAGAAGAAAATGAGTGAGATAGGGGTAGCTAGGTAGATAGAGCACTAGCCCTGGAGTCAGGAGGATCTGAGTTCAAATCTTGTCTCAGACACTTAATAATTATCTAGCTGTGTGACCTTGGGTAAGTCATTTAACCCCATTGCCTTACAACCCCCTCCCCCAAAAAAGAAAGAAAAGAAAATGGTTGAGAATCTTAAGAAATAATTTAGAAAGAATTGGTTGCTCATGGGAAAAAGAAAAAAAAATGAACTGAGCTGTGGCAAAAAAGATTTGAGTTCTAAGGCAAAATCTCTTTCCCTCCCATCCCCGCACCCTTAAACCTCTTCTATCATTTGCCTATTAAAAGATACTCTAACATGCTCTGTTTGTTTTTCTTACTCAAATCATTCTGATAATCTGAATTGTGTCTCAACCATAAAAGGGCCAGAGATCGACTAGATATAAATATATTTAAATTAAGGCAGAGAATCAAACCTCTGTTGAGATCTTAGGCTTTTACTGTATTGCAACAAAGGGCTCAATAGGAGCAGGGCATATATAGAGAATTGTTTGTGGTATAAAATTTAAAAAAGTTAAGATGACCAAATCTTCTATGGAAATTTTTTTATTGTCTTTACATATGATAAAATCACTCTTACACAGCATAGGTAGGATGAATTATTGTATAGAATGATGGGGTTGGAGTCTGAAAAACCTGGGTTCCAATGGTACATGGTCCCTTACTCTTGTGTGAGTATGGGTTGGTTATTTAACTACTTGTTGACTGTCTCCTGTGAGCCTTGCTTTCTTTATCTATAAAATGAGGATAATACCTGTGGTACCTGTGTGGTATATACCCCATCCAATACATTTCTCAAGGTATGAAGAGAAAAGTTTTTATTCGATTCCCATGGGAAGTGAACATCAACTCCACCATGCTTATTATGGTGGAGGGAGGCAATGGGTACAAGCAGCAGAAGCAATATATGTGATTCCTAACTCAAGCCCCACCCCCCACCTTGTTCTCATTGGCTGAGAATGTGACCTTACATTCTAGGAGAAAAATCTAGTTCAAAGTGGCAAATTGGGGAGCAAATAAACAAGTTTAAATGAAAACATACTTGCCCCTTGGGGCCCAGCTGCCTGATGGATATATGGCAAGGGGATAAAATAAGATAGATTCTGAGAAATGTTAGTTCACTTGTTCTCTAAGAATTGTTTGTCAGTAAGGTAGGAGGAAGGAGGAAGGAGAAGGGCAGAAGGAAAAAGACCCTGTAAGAAATTTCACTTACCTATTTCATGGTTTGTTGTCTGGATCATGGGAGACAATATAAATAAAGCATATTGAAAACCTTAAGCATTATATGTCATGTTATTGTAATTATCTCTATAAAAGGACCTATGAACCATCCTTCCATTTAGTACAACTGTTTGTATTCTCATTTCTTTTATATTGAGAATGTCAATATTACCATTAAATGAATGAAAAATCCTAGGAATAGAATTTCTGGGTAATTAATAAGCAATTTATTAAGCTAAGAAATAATCAATAATTTGAGTTCAATGATCTTTCTTATAACCAAAGACCCTGCATGAAGATCATTGAAAGTTTAAATACCTTTGGAAAAGAAGGTATTCCTGACAGGTAGAAATCAACTCTGATCAGTTAACAATTAACAGGAGAATGAATTGGGGCTTTTTCTAATGTAGGGTTGGGGAAAGAACTTTGAACATGTCAGCACTCCTAGATTATTCTGCCTCCAGTAATCTATTCCAAAAAATTTGATTCTCCATTCTTCTTACTTGAGTTGAAGAGAAAAACTAGATTTGGTGCTGATATGCTGTGTATTTCCCCATGTACAGGACACATCCTTTTCAAAAAGTTTGGGGTCTAAAAACTGGAAGCATCTTATATAGTGGTTGTAGATTTTTTACTTGCATTTCTTGATTTTTCATGCTTGTTACTGGTATATTAGGTTACATTTTGCCATGTTCTTCCCAGAAATATCTTAGAAAAGATTTTCCTACAATATTGAATTCAAGTTCAAAGGGATGCAGGTTGCAAAAGTGAATGGAAATGGGGGCAGCTAGGTGGTGCAATGGATTGAGCATGGGCCCTGGAGTCAGGAGGACCTGAGTTCAAATACCTAGCTGTGTGACCTTGGGCAAGTCACTTAACTGTAAGCTTAGTCTTCCTTCAACTGAGAAACAATCTGAGACTGGGAGGAAGAAACCCTTGTAAAAATGCCCCAGCCGAAGAAGGCCATGAGAGCCAAGTTAGCCAAATGGCTTGATTTAGAGAGGGAATTGAAGCTATGGATTGAAGAGCAAAGGGAAGTTGGGATTCCTGTGCCCACAAAGATGGTTCAGCATGAGGCAAGAAGAATTGCTGATGGAAAAGAAGTGACTGATTTCAAAGGAGGACACAAATGGTGCTTCAGGTTCACGAAATGGAATGAACTAAGCATACAGCCATACACTAGACTTATCCAAAAGATGCCTGAAAGCTATGAGCAGAAGGTCCTGGAATTTCATGATGAATAAAAATTGAGTTCAATAACTTTATGATATATATATATATATATATATATATACACATATATATAATTTTTTTCAAATTTTGGGCCCCCAAATTAAGGTATGACTTATACATGGGGAAATATGGTAATAGGAATTCCGCCTAAATAAGATAGTCTGGATGGTGTGAGCTTTGGGGCAAGGTCAGAAATGTCCTCCAGAGGCTAGGTTTTGAATGAGCAAGCTAAGAGGATCATTTTCAGTTCCCCCATTAAGAGGATAGACTAACACTGATTGATCCAAGTTCTAAGTTTTAAAGTTCTAAGTGTTAAACTATTTATAGACTACCTACAAATTGTTATTGTTTTAGCATTTTCTTTCTCTCTCTCTTTTTTTTGTCTTTTTGCCATCATCTCTGTAGAAGTAGAAGTAGGTCACAGAAGACAAGTAGTCTTTGTTTTTGCCATGGCTAAGGAATTTATCACTTGGCACCAACCCTCTAATCTTGAGGTTCTATAACAAATCTAAATAAATATAGACAAAATAAAAAATAAAGGAAATAGATCCATTGTTATGTGCCAGCCAGCTAACTTATACTTTACTCATAACCTATTACTTGACTCAGTCCAGTTGTAGTCAAGTTCTCAGGCCAACCTTGAAGAGGCAGAAGACAAAGAAGACACGTTCTCCCTTTATTTAACCAAATGCAAGTGTTTAAATACCCTTTTTTAGTCCCTGGTTTACTCCCAATCACATGGCATTCTCTAATTACCAGTCAAATAATGCTCCAGTGCTCATGGACAGCAGGTGATAAAAGTTTACTTTCTCAGACTAGTACTCTCACACAATATTGTTGGAAGTGCCAAAACATAAGGAATAGATGAGATGATCCAGAGAGCCAACCCAGGTAAGTAGGCCATTGTTGTACTTGGGCAAGCAAGAGGACCTTTAAGTCATTCCCAAGTCATTCAATGACCTTTCTGTGACCCTCCACAGTCTCTTGCAATCCACAGCCTAGGTCAAGGACTATACAATAAGCTTTTCAACTTCTTCCTTCACAGGCTCTTTTGTTGTTGTCCCTGTCAAAAATGCAGAAACAAAGTTTCTCTGAAACTGCCAAAATTTGGAAAAAGTGAGTTTTTTTCTAATTTCCCTGATTGACAAAACCTGAGAAAGATCTCCAGCAAAACAAATCCTGTTATCAATTAGTTAAGTAGATTATATTATCTGGGGAACAGAAAAGGGAATAATCTAATTCAGCATTTCTATCATAGAACACAAATTTGCTGAATCTAAATATTCTAGGCAGACATAAGCTCACCGCATGACTGTCTGTTATGATTCATACTGCTTCTGTGACTATTATCTTTTTTTGACTTCCCTTAGCTGCAGGGGGAAAAAAATCACTCTTGTGGTCTCTGAATAAGATGTATACTTTTTACAGTATAATAAAGTCACAACTTTATTACAAATGTAACAGGTCAGATCATATGAATCATAATTTTTAGATTGTTGATAATTTTTATCTGTTGGTACTCTAAATGAGAGACATTTTTTTCCCAATCTCCAACACATTTATGTATTATTAAAAGAAAGGAATTCTAATATTCTTGAAACAAATGAAACTGGAAGATAAAAAAGTAAATTTTAAATAGAAAAATGAATTCCCAGGGGTGGCTAGGTGGTGCAGTAGATAGAGCACTGACCTTGGAGTCAGGAGTACCTGAGTTCAAATCTGACCTCAGACACTTAATAATTACCTAGCTGTGTGACCTTGGGCAAGCCACTTAACCCCATTGCCTTGAAAAATCTAAAAAAAAAATGAATTCCCAAGCTCACTTTGGAGAACAAATAAAGGAATTATGTTTTTCTGTCCATAAACAAAAACAAAAAAAAACCCCACAGTGAAGAGCATTTCAAAGTATTTAATCAACATTTTCTGCAGATAAGGATACAGCACCCTCACAGACATGGTGGGGTTGTCCTGACTCATGTCATGACATAAAGGGACAAATCATGGTGATGGTAGGGAACTGAAAGCAGAGAGCATGAAGGATAGATAGTAGGAAAAGAAAGTAAAGAATGTTTGAAAACTATACAAAAGAATGTAAATTGCATAATATGATCTTTGGCTGCCTGAAAATTTTACTTGTATAAATGAAACCCTAACAAGGAACTAGTTGGTTAGCTAGTCTCCTAGGATATTATATCCTTAATCAAAGGTATTGACAATGAATGGCCAATGAGGTGGATGTCAAATTGAATATTTGTAAGAGAGCAACTCTTTTTGTGAATCCTTTGTCCTTGTCTGCAAAAGATGATATATATATATATATATGTATATATATATATATACACATATATGTAAAATATATGTTGAAATTATCTTCACTGAAGGTTTTTGTTTTTGTTTTGTTTTTAGAGAAGAAGAGATTTAAAAATATACTTATCATAGGCATTGTAAGATAAGATTGTTTTGGGGAAATTAAACAGTGTGTTTCACAATTGAAAATCTGACTGTTCTCAATCTCAAAAATCGAACTTTTCCCAGTGATACTACATTGTTACAAATTTTGAAATACAGTCTCTGAAGAATCAAAGTTATAGGTGACTACAAAAATCAGTTGGGGTAAACTTATAATTTGAACCTATAATTCCTGGCATCTGGATATGTAATCCACAACATCAAAGAAACCAAATTACAAACAATGCCTGTATTGCACACACAGGAGACAAGACTCTCTCCTTGAAAAGGTACTGCAGTGATAACATGTTATCACATAGGTATAACGACAACACAGACATGTTTCTTTTCTTTTCAATACATGCAAATTTCAAAAGTTCTTGCATAGCTAGCCATAGTTCAGCAATTAGTCATAACTAACAAAGTGTAAAGTGTGGCTAATAGGGCAAAGCTAGCTAGTTGCAACAAAAACATTATGACCAGGCCTATAAAAATAGTTTTGAAATATAACCATTAGCATTTACACACAATAGATATTGTTATAGCATGAACACAATATAAAATAGTCAAACATAACTAAATTAAGAAATAAGCATTCTTAAGCATGCAGTAATTCACATGTGTAACTGAACATTTGCAGTTACATGCAGGAGCATTTCTTTTGATTAATCTCTAGAATCATTGTCTAGATATGTGTGTAGCAATATCATGGTTTTGGTTTGTTTTTTAATAATTTTTCTTTTTTTGTTTTATTATATTGTTTAAGCTATTCCCATTTAAGCTTATGTTAGGTTTATATTTTCCTCCTGTGTCTGAAATTGCTTCCCCCAGTTATAATTTTTTTTCACACTTCTGTTAAAAATAGTTTTGTATTCTTTCAGTTTCTTTAATTTTTTTTTAAGGTGGCCTGGTTTCTATTGACTTTCTTCCCCTCAACCCTGGTCCCTTTTTCTCATTTGTTATCCCTTTCCTTTGGGGGTTTTATTAATTTCTTTTACTCCCTTGCTTTTATCTGGTTATATATTTCCTTCTTCCTTTTCTCCTGTTAGTTAAGTAAATTCCTCTTTCCTCTTCTTCCCTGAAGCTAGCACTATTCATTAATTTTTTTTTTTTGGTTTTTGCAGGGCAGTGGGGTTAAGTGACTTGCCCAAGGTCACACAGCTAGGTAATTATTGTCTGAGGCTGGATTTGAACTCAGGTTCTCCTGACTCCAGGGCCAGTGCACTACCTAGCTGCCCTATTCATTAATTTTTAAATTTCTTCTTTGGCACCCTTTCCAGAAAGAATTTCTCTTACTTTTTTTTCAATATCCCTCTTCTCTTTCTGTTTACTCTGGACTCTCATTCTCTGATTGATGATCCCTATAATTATATGGGCTCTTTCTTTTCTCTGTATTCTTCTTATTGATGTAGGGGAAATTTGGTGGTGCTGCTATAAAGATGAGAGTTCTTTTGAAAGTGAAAAACTTGGGGCGGCTAGGTGGCGCAGTGGATAGAGCACTGGCCTTGGAGTCAGATCATCCTCAGACACTTAATAATCACCTAGCCCTGTGGCATTGGGCAAGCCACTTAACCCCATTGACTTACAAAATCTAAAAAAAAAAAAAGTGAAAAACTTAGGAGACTAACCCTGCCTGAAGTTAGGGAAAGCTCAGAATTTTTATTTTACAAGTCTGCAAAGTTCATAGATTAAATCTTTTCCTGGAGAGATAGTAAGCTGCTTGAAGACAGGGTGAATAACAAAGGTCCAGGCAAGAGTACCTGAGGGAAAGAGAGAAAGGAAGGGAGCTATAAGAAAGAGCTGTTTGGGCTGAAACTTCAGTGAGTTGGGCTTCATGGAGCAGAGGCCATAGTTTCTCTAGCCTCATAGCCTGGGAGCATGTTGTTCTACCTTAGAGAGAGAAAGTAGTCATCCTGCAAAGAAGAAGAGAGGAAAGAAAAAAAAGATAGAGCTTTCTTCCCAAAGACCTTGCTTAAATGTACTTCCATAGAAGGTTGGACAAGGGTGATGCTTGAAGAGTGGTTTAGCACCTGACTCCAGGTATTCTCCAATATATATGCCACAGGGGCAGCCCTCCAAGGAGTGGCTAGGACAATACTCATTGCATTAGTGATGTTCTACACACTAGTCTTTCCTTTCTCAAAGAGCATGACTTTCAAAGTCCAACATAGTCATTTTTTTGAGTCTTGTTTCATTATAATCAAAGCATCCAAGGTTTCTTGCCTTGGCACTTTCTGCCATTTCCTGGAGGACTTGAACCCTTTTCCACTGTGCCTCACTCTCAGATTAATGTCATTTACTGCAGGTATCAGAGAGGACACTACCTCATGGTAGGACCCTTCTCCTACAACTGATTTAAAAACACTCATTTGTTGACCTCTTCCTCCCCCCATATGGAAATCTTTTCCCCTGCCCTCCAGGTGCCAGTTATCCCAGGGATTTCATCTCCTCTCTTCCTAAGCAGATGTTTTGGTTTATTTTTGTTTGTTTGTTTATTAATTTTTTTTTGCAAGGCAATAGGGTTAAGTGGCTTGCCCAAGGTCACACAGCTAGGTCGTTATTAAGTGTCTGAGGTCAAATTTGAACTCAGGTCCTCCTGACTCCAGTGCTCTATCCACTGCACCACCTAGCTGCCCCCAAGTAGACTTTTTAAGCAATAAATCCCTTAGGCTTCATTCAGTGAAAGGTCATTTCCTTTTATTCATTCATTTATTATTGCAATCCCCTCCTCCTTCTAAAGTAAGATTTTCCTTTCCTACCCTTTTCAGTCTTTTCCTTCTCGTATAAGCTCTTTTCTTTCAAAGAGAACAGAAATTATTTTCCCTTCTTTTGATGTATCAGTCACTCCTCTTTATCCCCCCTTTTCCTATTCATATTTCTGTCTTAACCCTTTTCTCTGTGTACATTTATTTAAAATTTTTTCCCACTTCCATGTGAAAATAATTTTTCTTTTACAATTTGAGTTTCAAATTCTCTCCCATCCATTCCCTTCATTGGGAAGGCAAGCAATTTGATAAAGATTATACATGTGCAGTCATGTAAAACATAGTCATATTGTAAAAGAAAACATAGACAAACCCTGCTCCCAAATTGCATTCTGATTCCATCAGTTCTTTCTTGGAAGGTGGATAACATTTTTCATCAAAAGTCCTTCAGAATTGTCTTGGATCTTTATAATACCGAGAATAGTTAAATCATTCACACTTGATCATCATACAATATCATGTTACTGTGTACAGTGTTCTTCTGGTTCTGCTCATTTCACTTTGTATCAGTTCATATAAGTCTTTTCAAGTTTCTTCTGAAATCATCCTGCTTGTCATAACTTATTGAACAACAGTATTCCTTCACAATCATAAACTACAACTTGCTTAAACTATTCCTTCAACTCAGGGTCATCCCTTCCATTTCCAATTCTTTCCTATCACAAAAAGAACTACTATAAGTAGTACCAAATAGATCCTTTTCTTTTTTTCTCTTTTTAAAATTTCTTTGAAATTCAGACCTAGTAGTGGTTTTGCTGCATCAGAGGATATGTACATTTTTATAGCCCTTTGGGCATAATTCCAAATTTCTCTCTAGAATGATTGGATCAGTTCACAACTTCATCAACAGTGCATTAGTGTCCCAGTTTTCCCATATCCCTTCCAACATTTGTCATTTTCTTTTTTGTTTCATTAGCCAATCTGATGGATATGATGTGGTACCTCAGAGTTGTTTCAATATGCATTACTCTTTTCAATAGTGATTTAGAAAATTTTTTTCATGATTATAGATAGCTTTAATTTCTGCATCTGAAACCTGCCTGTTCATGGCCTTTGACTATTTATCAAATGGGAAATAACTTGTATTCTTATAATTTGACTTTCTTTTTTTATTTATTTGAGAGATGAGACCTTCATCAGAGAAAAAAACTGTAAAAAAATTTTACCCAGTTTTCTGCTTTTCTTCTTGTCTTGGTTGTTTGGGTTTTTTAAATTTTAATGAATTCAGAATTATCCATTTTACCTGAAATTCTCTCTGCCTCTTGATTGATAATATTTTCCTTATCCAAAGATATGACAGATAAATTATTCTACACTCCCCATAATTTGCTTATGGTATCATCTTTTAATTTTAAATCATGATCTCATTTTGACCATGTCTTGCCTGGTCTGTACATAGTTTCTGCCAAGCTGCTTTTTCAGTTTTCCCAGCAATTTTTGTCAACTAGGTCTTGCCCCAAAAGTTTAGATCTTTGCATTTATCAAACATGAGATGACTATATTTCTTACTCTGTTTTATATGCCTAATCTATTCCACTGATTCAACATTTTATTTCTGAGTCAGTACTAGATTATTTTTGATGATATGTGTGATTTTTATAATTGTGTTCATATTATTGCTTAGTTTGTCTTAACAGGAAGATTCCCAAGTATTTAAATTGCCTATAGTTATTTTAAGTGAATTACTCTTTCTTTCCCTTGTTCCTGTGATTTATTGGTAATATAGAGAAATGCTGATGATCTTAGAGTATATTTAGAAAGACATGTCTTATTATTCATTCTGTTATCCTGATGCTCTTGTTCTCCTTGCTTACTGTTATTTATTCACCCCTTTTGTGTTTCTATTGTTTGGGGATGTTCAAGAAGAAAACAATCTCAACAGTTGTGGTTGTCTTTCTAAAAATGTTTCAAACTCATCTTTATTATTGAATCCTTTTTTTTTGTCCTGTATGGTTAAACTCAGATTTGCAGAATAGGTTACCCTGAGCTCCACTGCTCTTTGAAACACATTAACCCATTCTCCCCTTTTCTAGAATGGTTCCATTAATTAAATAGTCTTTTCTTTTAATTTGAAGTTTTAGCTAAAATTTTTTTATGAATTGAATTGTTATATTTTAGAGTTTTCTGTTGTTATTTTTTCTTCTGGAAATTTCTACTGAAATTTCATTTTCTAAGTTCAGAAATTCAAGAGAGTTCTCTTCTATTTTTTCCTCATTATTTATTGTGTTCTGAGAAATCTATGATCCTTAGGGTGTCTATACATCCTGAATTTGAGATCAATAATTTTTGCATGCATAGTAAACATATTTTGTTTTAATGTTCTCATTTTTATCTTCCAGGTTGTCTTTCACACCTGTGTATTTACATCCCCCACATGTTGTCATCTTTTCTGTTTCTTTAGTGAGGCTTGTTATTGCAGTTTCCAGCTTTTTTTATTTTGCTCATAACTTTTGCTTTGAAGTCATAAATTCTGCACTCATAATTCTCTCTTCTCTTTTAAACCTCTCAGGAATAACATGTTTTGTCCTATACTCTCCTCAAATTGCACAGTCCTCTATCTCATCAAATGTTGGATCATATTCTTTTGTTTTACAGTATTTATTCAATGCCTGAACTTTACTAGATCTAGAAGTCATATTTCCTTCCTTTCCTTCCTGGGTAGCTGATTCTTGGCTGTAATCCTAGTTCTTTTCCCCTTTGAAATATCATATTCCAAGCACTCAATTCTTTCATGTAAAAGCTGATAAATCTTGATTTACCTTGACTGTGGCTCTACAATATTTGAATTTTTTCTTTCTGGTTATTTGTAATATTTTGACCCGGGAGCTCTAGAATTTGTTTATAATGTTCCTGGGAGTTTTCATTTTATCATCTCTTTCAGGAAGTGATAAATTGAGTCGTTCAATTTCTATTTTGCCCTCTGGTTCTAAAATATCAGAGCACTTTTCCTTGATAATTTTTTTTTTTGCAAGGCAAACAGGGTTAAATGGCTTGCCCAAGGCCACACAGCTAGGTAATTATTAAGTGTCTGAGACCAGATTTGAACCCAGGTACTCCTGACTCCAGAACCAATGCTTTATGCACTATGCCACCTAGCCACCCCATCCTTGATAATTTTTTGAAAGATGATTTCTAGCTTTTTTAAAAATAATAGCTTTCAGGTAGTCTAATAATTTTTAAATTATCTCTTCTCAATCTATTTTGTTAGATTGTGACTTGATATCTCATAGATTCATTAGTTTTCACTTGCCCACTTCTAAGTTTTAAGGAATATTTTCTTCAATGAGATTTTTTTTAACTTCCTTTTCCATTTGATCAATTTTGCTTTTCAAGGAGTTCTCTTAAATGTATGTTTGAATATCTTTTTTTTTCATTTGGTCAATTCTGCTTTTTAAGATATTCTCTTCAGTGGATTTTTCATGCTTCTTTTACCATTTGACTTATTCTGTTTTCTTCAAGATTCTCTTTTTTTTTTCACAATTTCCTTGTATTGCTCTCATTTCTTTTCTTTTTAAAAATTTTTTTATTCTCATTTTGTACAAATTTTTTTTACATTAATAAAATATTCTTGTTTAAGAGTAAACAAAATACCCCCCATAAATATATACTTGCTTGAGTGATAAAGTAAAAGGGAGAGAAAAAAAATTAAAATTAAAAAAAATAATAGTAATAATTGTAGGTATGGCCAGGTGGCACAATGGACAGAGCACCAGCCCTGGAGCCATGAGCACCTGAGCCCATATCTGGCCCCATACACCCAACAATCACCCAGCCATGTGACATGCAAGCCACCCGATCCCCACTGCCCTGCAAAAACCAAAATGAAGAAAAAAATACCTAAAATAAAATAAAATAGTAATAATAGTAGGAGTGGCTGGGTGGTGGACAGAGCATTGGCCCTTGAGCCAGGAGCACCCGGGTCCAAATCCGGCCTCAGACACCCAAAGATCACCCTGCTATGCATCTCCAGGCAGGCCACCCAGCCCCATTTGCCCTGCACCCTCCCCCAAAAATAATAATAATAATAAAAAATGTGCTTCAGTCTGTGTTCCAACACCAACAACTCTGCTATGGGTGCATCACATTCTTTATGGTAAGTCCATCGCAAAAGTTACTTCCATATTTTTTCCACCATTGCCATTGATTGCTGATTGTAACTCCCTCTTTTCTTATTTCTCCACTACCATGTACTATATTTTCTCTCTCCTTTTACTCTGACTCTGCTGTAGGGTCGCTGAGTGGTGCAGCAGACAGATCCCTGGTCCTGGGTCCAAGAGGCCCTGAGCCCCAACACCACCCCTTAGGCCCAGCATCCACCTGGCCCTATAGTCCCGGACAGGCCATCCAATCCCAGCCCCTTGCAAGAAGTAAAAAAGAAAATGTGTTATATCTGACCACTCTCCCCCCATGGTCCATCCTCTCCTCCATCACTCACATCTCCCCCTTCCCCCTGTTCCCCCCTTCTTACTCCAGATGCCTATACCCCATTGAGCATATATGCTGTTTCCTCTCCTAGCCACTTCTGATGAGAGTAAAGGTTCCCTCATTCCCCCTTGCCTCCCCCCTTCCATATCATTGCAATAGCTCATTGTAATAAAGAAAAATCTTATTAAATGAAATATCTTGGCCTACTCCCCCTCTCCTTTTTCTTTCTCCCATTACATTTCCCTTTTTTCTATTGACTCTATTTTTACACCATATTTTATCTTCAAATTCAGCTTTCTCCTGTGCTTCAACTATAAAAGCCCCCTCTACCTGCTCTAACTGAGAAGGTTCATTTGAGTATTATCAGTGTCATTCTTCTATACAGGAATACATGCAGTTCATCCTCATTAAGTCCCTCATATTTTCCCCTTCTCCTCCAATCTCTATGCTTCACCTGAGTCCTGTATCTGAAGATCAAACCTTCTGTTCAGCTCTGGCCATTCCAAAAGGAACATTTGAAATTCCCTTGGTTCATTGAAAGTCCATCTTTTTCCCCTGGAAGAGGATATTCAGCCTTGCTGGGTAGTTCATTCTCGGTTGCATTCTAAGCTCTTTTGCCTTCTAGTATATTGTATTCCAAGCCCTACGAGCTTCCAGTGTAGTTGCTGCTAAGTCCTGTGAGATCCTGGTTGCAGCTCCACGGTGTTTGAACTGTGTCCTTCTGGCTGCTTGTAATATTTTCTCTTTGACTTGGGAGTTCTTGAACTTGGCTATAATATTCCTAGGGGTTGGTTTTTTGGGATCTCTTTCTCAGGGGGATCAGTGGATTCTCTCCATTTCTATTTTGCCCTCTGCTTCTAGAATATCAGGGCAATTTTCCTGTAGTAATTCTTTGAAAATGATGTCAAGGCTCTTTTCCTGATCATGACTTTCAGGTATTCCAATAATTTTTAAATTATCTTTCCTAAGTCTATTTTCTTTATCAGTTGTTTTTTTCAATGAGATAGTTTACATTTTCTTCTAATTTTTCATTTTTTTTTTTTGGTTTTGAAGTATTGATTCCTGATTTCTGGTAAATTCATCAATCTCCCTGAATTCTATTCTTTGTCTGAAGGATTTGTTCTCCTCAGAGAGTTTTCTCATCTCTTTTTCCATCTAGCCAATTTTGCTTTTTAAAGCATTCTTCTCAGTAACTTTTTGAACTGTTTTATCCATTTAACCTAAGCTGGTTTTTAGCATGCTATTTTCTTCAGCATTTTTTTGGATTTCCTTGACTAAGCTGCTGACTTAATTTTCATGTTTTTCCTGCATCTCTCTCCTTTCTTTTCCCAGTTTTTCTTCCAACTCCTTCATTTGATTTTCGAAGTCTTTTTTGAGCTCTGTCATAGCCTGAGCCCAATTTCTGTTTTTCTTGGAGTCTTTAGATGCAGGAGCTTGTGCTTCCTCATCTTCAGACTGAGTATTTTGATCCTTCTTGGGCTCATTTGCAAAATATTTTTCAATGGTGTTCCTCTTATTTCTCTGCTTGCTCATTTTCCCAGCCTGGGCCTGGTTTTGGGGTGCTTCCTGAGCTTTTGGGACACTCCCACAAGGGTCTCAGTGTGTGAGGCTCTGTCCTCCCTCCTGGTCTGTGAATGACCATAAGCACACCCCTCTGCTATGTGGCTGAGGTGGGGGGGCCCTGCTGTTCTATGGGGGGGCCTATACTGCGATCAGGTTCTGAATGTGGTCAGAACCCTAGCGTCCTGTTCCAGAGGCAGAGGATAGAGCTCTGTAGTCTCTCTCTTCACTCTCCTCCCTAGGCTTAATGAGCTCATGCCCTGGGGACTCCTGCTTACTGGCTCTGCCTGCTTCTGCTTCCTGGATCTCGGCTGCTGAAAGACCAAGCTGCTTGCTGTGTGCCCTGAGGGCTGGGCTCCACGTGCTCACTCTGGCAGAGGTCCCCTGCTGTTCCCCTACTTTGTAGCTGCTGCTCCCTGGGGTGTAGCTCCGGAGACTCCCCTGCTGCTGTGAGCTGGAGTTCCCAGCTCCCTGGGGCTGCCTCCGGGAGGCTGAAGTTCTTTCGCTCTGGTGGGCCACCCTTCTTTTTGGCCGCCCTTCTGACCCCAGGGAGCAGAGCCTTTCTGCTCTTTTCCAGGTTACCTTGAGTAGGAGAACTGCCTGGCTGGGCCCCTTTGTGGGTTCTGTCTCTCAAAAGTTTAGTTAGAGTCCTTAGTTTATAAGTTTTATCAGAGAGCGCCTAAAACAAGATCCTTTCTTGTCGCTATCTTGGCTCCACCTCCACTTTCATTTCTTTTTCCAATTTTCCTTCTACATCTCTCATTTGAGTTAAAAAAAATTTTTTGAGCTCTTCCAACAATCCTTTTTGGGCCTGAGAACAGTTTACATTTTACTTTGAGGCTTTGGATATAGCAGTTTTAACTTTGTTGTATTTTTTTTTTTCTGAGTAAGATGCTTTGATCTTCTCAGTGATTTTAGTATCATTTTGGTCAGACTTTTTTTTTGATTTTTGATAATTTTTCCAGCCTATTTCTTAATTTTTTTTAAGTCTGTGTTAACGATGGGTTCTACTCCTAGGGTGAGAGCACTGTCCCAAGTTTCAGGTTTTTTTATGCAGAACCCAGCAATTCTTTCTTTTCTCACTCTTACCAACTCTTATCCATTCTTCTAGTCTATTTTCTGAATTGATGTTAGCACTGGACTCTGCCACACTTTTAGAGGGAAGGTCTGGGCTGGTCCTATGTCTTCTTTCTTGAGGTACTGAGTATTGTATTATTCCAAAATCTCAAAAACAAACTGCTGACCTGCTAACTTTCAGTGTTCCCCAGGTGGTCTGTTGCAGGGCTAAGTCTGATTGCTGGCCTCTTTATCAGAATTCTACAACCTGAGTTTGGGTCTGAGCAAACGTAGTTAGAAATTTACAATGTAACTTTTATTGTATATTTG